>NC_141155.1:130268474-130596331 GCF_053477565.2 Lygodium microphyllum
TCAGATAGGTAAAAATAAGTCCACAGTTCTATTAGCTGATCTACAAGTAGTGGAATTTAAGAATAAGGTTAATCTTAATAAGATTAAACCTTATTATTTATAAATATGCTAATGCGCTAAATGCATTGCAAGTCCATGCTGGGGCTGATCGGAGACCTGCGACAGGAGTGCTTAAATTGGTTGATGTGGGGCAGTTAATTCCTTATTTGGAGCACCCATATCTCAAGGAAAGATATCATCAGGGGAGGCTTATCTGGTGGAGCAAGGAACATAAAGTGATTGAGTGAGAAGACGGTACCTTTGTGTAGGAAATTAAAGTTTTCTGCCATCACTGCTTACAAATCTTGACAAGCATCCCTATTGAGTTTAATGAAGAAGGTGCGATGGAGCCGTTAGTTCATCCTCTAAATATGTTGAACTTTTATTACCATAATTACGAATAGGGGAGTTATTGATTGGCTGGTGGTGTGAATCCATTATGGATGTATACATTATACTTTGATGGAGCGTCCAAGGGCCCTAATAGAAAAGGAAGTGTTGAAGTACGAGATCCCCGACGAAAGAGTTACAATGCAATTAGCTACTTACCTCGGGGTATGATTCACTAACAACATGGCAGAGTATAAATGCCTGATTATGGGATTGAATATTGCTAAGAAAGGTGGTATTCGGCGGTTGTTAATAAAAGGGGATTCCCAGCTGATCTTAAATCAACTCAATGGGACATATACAGTCCGAAATCCTCTCCTTCGTATGTATCATCAAACTGCTATAACCCTACTTGATGAATTTGAGAGCATATCTCTTTAGCTGATTCCACGTTATTGGAATCAGTTTGCGGATTTCTTAGCTAATTTTTCTTATGAAGAGGACCTCTTTTTCAACTGTGGTCCTAGTCCGGATGTTGCTATTGATACTGAGACAGGACCTGGTCGCTTTGTGGGGAATGTTATCCGACCACGTGTTATATGGTAGGCGATGGCTGATATGGGTAATGCAAAGAGTAGCGAAGACCCATCTATCGTTGTTATCTTGGACCCATAGGTTGATCCGACGACATGTTACGAGTACGCCTCTTGCTACATATGCAGGAGGTATGGGCCATAATTTGATGCATTTAGTTTAGGGCTGAGAGCCCTATTTTTTCCCTTGGAATGGAGTGTATTTGCATATATTTGCCTTCTTCTAAGGAGGGATCTCTATGAGCTATTTTGTTTGATTCCATTAGGCCAAGATGGCCAGTAGCTTTAAGTAGTTAATGTATGATTTCTTTAGGCCAAGAGGGCCAGTTTTAATAATCTATCTCTTTAGGCCAACAGGGCCCATTAGGTTGCAGTGAAAAGTGCTATTTCTTTAGGTCAAGATGGCCCTATCTCTATTTGGTGCAGGTACATTTAATGCTTTGTTGTTCTAGGGATTGCACCATACAGGTTGACGAAGTCGCTGAAAGGAGCCTTTGTTGTGAAGAAGCTTCTTGTGGCCATTCCAGATGGTTTCGTTCCCTTTTCTAGTTTTTTTCCTTAAGCAATTAATGATATATGTGCATGTAAGGGTTACTTTCTTTTATTTATTGGGGACCGGCACTCAAGGCATGAAGTCCCAGGTTTAGGCTCTGTATGTTTCAGGGAGGTCTGAGTAGTCCTTGCCTCCTACAAGGCATAGTCATGAATTGTAAGACCTGTTTTAGATGGGAGTTCTAGTGACCTTGTTTTGCTGACCTGCTAGGCAACCGTTCTAGGAGTTCTTGCTTAGTTGTGAGGCAGTTAGAGAAGCCTACTAAGATAATGATGGAAAGAGACAAAACCCTAAAAATCTGAAAGATAATATATAAATATATGGAGGTGTGTAAAAAGGGGTTTTAACCCCTATAAAAATAGAAAAGGAAAGAAAGAAAAATCCTTGAGCTGTTGTTTATTGCCTTGTGAAGGCGTGGTAGGTTCTTGGGGACGAGTAAGACCCAGGGCCGATGCCTTGTCTTCCTTGGGGTGACATCTTGCCATAAAAGAAGAGAATAAAAGAAGGTTGGAGTGAAAATAAAAGTGAGTGTTAGAAAAGTATTAAGTGTCGCCTTGCGAGGGCTTGGTAGGTTTTTGGGTACCGAGACAGGACCTGAGGCCGATGCCCTGTTCTCCTTCGGTCACTACTCTCAGCTCCCTCATTTTTACACGCTCGAGTATGGAAAATGAGAGGTTAAAAGAGTAATGTGCTAAAAGAAAATATCTTTTGATCGAGCTATAAGAGTCCTCGCCTAAGGGAAGCTCCTGGTTGAGTTGTTCTTAGTTAGGTAGGTAGTTCAGACCACCACTTAGGATGACCTCTTTGATAGTTCTTTTTAGCTTGGCTGTGTTGCAGAAATTGGTTAGTGACTAGCTTCGGGCCTTCTATAAATTATGCTGGGCCTACTCCTCATGGATTTCATGCCTTGGTTTTGTCAGGGATAGGGTATGAGCTGTGATGTGTTGTGTTGTGTATTTTTTGTATCAGCTTGATGCTCCTTTTTGTTGTTTATGTGCAGATCTATTCGTGGGATTCGACGGGTTGAGTCGCCCTATCCCATGGAATCGCCAATGAGGCAGATGATTTTTTATGCCGAGAAGTGCTTAAAAATAGCCAAAAATTACGAATATCCGAGGAAAAATAGAGTTCGTCAAAGGCGGCGGTGGAAATCAGTACGATTTAAGCAGCAATGCTCAGAAATGCTTAAAAGACCCATTGAATGACAATCGGGGAATTTTCATAATTTTTTGGCGTGCAAGACAAGACCTTGGGAGATGCCGGACAGCGGAGGACTTCAAGATGAACACCCAGGATTTTTCAGATCAAGAATCAGACATCGGACGAGGAAGAGGGAGTGCCCAAGAGGCCAAGCCCAAAATGCCAAGTGTGGAAATTGACTTTAGGAGAGCCCAAAGGGTGTGACCCTTTGGGGCTAGCCCCAAAATCAAAAATGGGGGGGGGGGCTGCATTTTTTTCGCGAGATGCAGAGAAGGCATCATGAATCCACGATTTGATGGAAGGGGCTATGGCACTTACAAACAGGGCCCCCAACTGATCGGATACATGATCTATATCCTATCTTTGCTCTCTATTGCCGGTCTCCACTCCTCAATTGGCTGCCTGTTGTGGAGATCAAAAACCAGTCTTTCTCTCTTCTCTCTCTCTCTCCTGCATAGAGGTAATTCATGTGCAAGAAATCAAGAAGAAGAGGGGCTGAAGGATGCTTGTCCGATCAGATTGCTTCAAGATGAAGTGGAGGTTGAGAAAAGAGGTTCAGCACTGAAGAATGGTTACTGGTCGGTTCATGGGCTGCTCAGAATAATTATTAAAAAAACCGCAACATGCAAGACATGCGATATGCTCCAATTTTATGAAAAATTTTGCTTGTTTTTGTTGTTTCATTGTCCAAATGTTGTTCATATGCGATGAATTTTTGTTTGAACCTTATTTGCATCATGTTTGAGGGCTATAACTACAGAAATGCTAAACCTGTAATGATTTAGAGTCGTTATTAATTCTTTAAAACCCATAAAATGTCATTTTCAATGGAATTAGTGGTTTTTTTCGATTTTGAGTTGGAGAAAAGGAATGGAAATGGGATAAACTCGGAGAAAATGTTAAGTTTCAGTTAAGATAATAAGCCAATGAAAATAAATAAAATAATACCTATTTTTCATGAGTAATAAATAGAAAAAAATAGCAAAAATAGAGAAAATTGGGATTTTCGTGCTAAAAAAATATGAAAAAATAAGATTTATGCGCGTGAATGTTTGACGAGGTTAAAGCATGGGGTTAAGCCTGAGTTTGGCCTTGTCCTTTGTGTTATAGTCTGTGTTTATTGCTTTTTACATACAAAAATGATAGAAAACAACCATTTACACCTATGCACCGCAGCAACACCTAAACGCTGAGGGGGGATGAAGTTTGTGTGACAATCTAATTGCTGAAAAGATACAAATTTTGATTTTCCTCTTTATGCATAGCATTTAGGGATTGTTCCATAATTAAATATAGGCGACTAGTAGCACGGAAGTTCTGGTGCTAGTCCCTAAAGTAGTGCAGCACGTAACTCTTAGTTAAAATTCATGAAAGGGCTATTTTCCACACCTCACATGGCTGGTTTTTTTAAAATCATAAAACGGTTATGCACAATCGCCATACACCTTATATCAAGCATGCCACGTGGTATCTCTTGGAATGCATTGCAATTGATTGATAAACTTTGACCAACGCTGAGAGGATAGGAAACCTAAGTTGTAGGTTAGACGGGTGCTTCCGTTGGGGAAAGTTTTGTGAGGCAAATCAAAATCTCCTGGAACGCTGGATTATGAAAGAGTGGAGTTTGTGTGAATGTTATATGTGTTAGCGATGCATCTTGGGGCTAATCCCGGAGGCATAGGAGAGTCGCATTGGAGTTGCGGCAATCAGCCGAGAGGTGCTTCCCTATGTGTGTATTACGAGTCATTATGCCTATATGTTATGGGATCTCCCTCTGAGGAGAATGGAAGGTGAACGTTGGACTACATATTGGATACAAACGCAAAATCGTCATAAGTATTTAGTGCAAAGTGAGTTTTAGATGCTCCTAGCCCGTGAGGCCGTGTGGTGGGATTTTCTGTCATATGCATGAGGTCCGGCTAGTGCCATAGCCAATGCCGACCCATTTTAGGTCCCATTATACATTCAGTAGGGCATACAAATAAAACTTCATTTTTGTTAAGTGAAGGTTAATGTAAGCCTTAGAAGGCTAATTTTGGATGGAGGGGGGTACTATTCATGGCCTCTTCTCCATGATTTTTGGAGAACTTCAATAGGTTTGAGAAGGAAATGCGATATGGTTGGAGGAGGCTATTATTGCATGGAATGATGATTTTATGAGAAGAACAATAGTTGGATTTCATGGAGATTTTCAAAAGCAATCAAAGAGAAATGGGAAGTCCAAATGTTGTAGAAAACATGATCTGAGATAGGGGCAAGCCATCTAATCTTACAGGTGGTTGGTATTCGGAGGATCTTGAGGACTCTAATTGTGGGGGAATAAGACTTTGCATGCTTTTTGAGGTATAGAGAGAAGAAATATTGTAAACATTATCGTAGGCAACATCACAATATAGACGAAAGGAGAATGACAGGAAGTAATTAAGGCAAAAGTTTTAGTATGAAAAAGACAAGCTGATTGAATTGTTAGTTGCAGTTTTTCATGGTGATGGAGCTTATTCTAATGTGGATTTTTTCTCCTTGAGGGCTCAGAAGTGAAGATTGTGGACATAAATGACTTAATCACAACCTATTTAAGTTGGTATGAAGATTTCCTTTATTAAAGGCACTGCATCTTTTACTGTAACATGAAGTTGAGAGTGGGTGATTGCAATTTTAATAATGCTTCTCAATTGAGAGCAATAGTGACTATATGTAGTGAACAGAATGTAGATAAGGTTGAAGAGCACCCTACCACCACACAAAAAGAACCACGAACCGGCCAAGAGAGGCTGCAAATACATTGTTGGCCATAAAACCTACAAGAAAACCCTCTTTTTCTCACCAAGAACCATGCCTCAAAACATACAAGGAGATGGCACGCAAGAAATAGACAAATGAAAACCCTCCTCACCATCTTCCTCTTCCTTACTCTCCATAAAATTTAGCAATGAAGCACAAGAGAGAAAAACAAGAACAAGAAGGCAAGTGTTGTGCCAAAATGAGGAAGAGGAAAATGAACCATAAGGAGAAGATAAAGGAAGAGAGATATGTAACCACCTCAACGTCCCACCTCCCCAAATCCCATGGCTGCAACCACCTTTCCTTTTTCTTGATATTAAAATTGAGTTTGCATACATAGACTAAGGTCTTAGAGACCCCTCATATTTGAAATAGGACAAAGGTGTTTGACCTTTTCTTTTCCTAGCACAATACTTTATAATGTGAGCCTTTTGGACTACACATTTTACATTGCTTAATAAATGATTTTTTACAAGAGAGTACAAAAGCAAAATGTCATTTCATAAAAGATGTTTCTATGTTGAGCACATTTTGGTGCCTATATTTACACAAATTTCCTAGTTATCATTCCTCCCATGCTTAAGTGTGAAGCATACTTGCGAACAAATTTGAAAAAGAACCACAATCAGCACTTGAAAATCCTTCATCTTTATCTTCATCCTGGATATTTTCTTCATTGTCTTTGAATTGCAATTGGATAGGGAAGGAAAATAACACACAAATAGAAAGACACAACTAGGTCACAAAAGATAGAGTTTTTCAACAAATTTGCATACGAGGATGGGCACTACACTCAACATAGAAAGAAAGATAATCACTAGTGAAGCACATAAGAAAACCTGAGAAAGATAATCATTCAATGTACCCTCACTAAAGATACAACAATATAGTTCTCTACCCGATTAGAAAGGAAAGAAATGTAGATTTTATTCATAACATAGCTTTTAGAGAAAACAAAAAAGAAAAGTCAGGTGTGTATTGAAGGAATGTAATCTTGGGAAGAGAAGAGAAGAGAAGATGGAAAGAAGCTGCATGTAAATGGATTTTAGGAAGGGTTATTTTGGTCAAAGGTTTTAAATCTTAGCTTTATTGTGTGGCAAAGAAATTAAAGATTAATTAGATAATTGTGTTGAACAGATGAGGAAAGAAAAGGATGATGCTTGTCAGCAGACACACTAATGGAAGAAGGGAAAAATCTATTTGCCATATCCTCGCTGCACAACAATTGTAACGTGCCCACCTATCGGCTCTGTCCAAGCATGTTTTAGCGGTCCATTGAGAAAAAAATCTAAGCGTCGCCGCCTGGCACTCCCAGGGAATGTTTCAGGGTTTGTCGCTGTCGAAAGGTTGAATCCATCAGGGATCAAAAGTAGAAGGAAATAGAGATAGGAGATGGAAGAGAAGATAGAGAATACACAAGTGGTAAACACTACAAAGACAAAGCATAATGAATTGAAACAATATGTATTGAAAGAACCTAGAATCTTCGCACTACTCATAAGCAATCTCCAAGCATTAGATCTCCTAGAGCTTCTTCTTCGTAGAACAAAATATGCATAAAAATTGCAGCTCCCTCTCTGCTGCTCGGAACCCAAATCTGATGGCTCCATTGGCTCCAAAAGGGGGGTAAAACCCTAGGACACCTACTCAGGATCTCCCAGATTACTCATTCTTCTTCTTTTAGTTCAATCTCTAGTTTTCAGCTTGTTTACAACGATCGCGACGTGCATGATTTTGTCCATCTGTCCCTCTTGTGAAAATCCCATAATTGGCTAAAAAAGCAGCTAGCTTTTTGCATGCCATCCTAATCTAGAATCTTTTTCTAATTTTTTTATTTTTACAATAAATAATATCAAAAATAGGCTAAAATTATCCAAAAATATAGTATTTTTGGATAATCCATGCAACTCACACTAGTACTAATGGCTAAGATCACATTGACTCTCTAGATCAATAAAGAAGTCGGATGATGATGCATTCCATACTTTTTCACACTGTGTCCTCATAACATCACAATATCCGCCCCCTTTGAACCTACACATCCTCTGGTATGTGCCAAAATCCTAGTTGTCACCGAATTCTGAGTCCTCATCCTCTGTACCCATATCCTTTGCTTCTTCATCTTCCATATCTTCATGGCTAGCCCCTATATCATGACCACTATTTTCTTCCAATTCCGCCTTTTGAATAATTTGATTTTTTTCCTGCTACCGAAAGTTTGATGGCTGTCCCATCTAGCTCATTTAATGCATAAGTAGCATTATCAAACATATGTATTACCACATAGGGTCCAAACCATCTTTTGGAAACTTTACACATGGTACTTTGCTGGTTGTCTAAACTGCTATCATAAACCAATACTCAATCCCCATCTTGTATGGTTCTTGGTCTCAGTCTATGTCTTTTGTCAAACCATTTCTTGTTCTGCATCCTTGCTGCCCTTAACTTTGCAATTGCTGCCTCTATGTCTTTTGACTTTCTTTCCAACTATCTAATGCATAAGGCCAACAACTCCTCTCGATTCAACTCCTCCTCCCAAGGTAACACACTCCATGTGACTGTCATCTCTTCTATCGGCATGATAGGTTTTTGACCGTACATCAATTCTGCAGGCATATATCCTGTAACAACACTATGACTTGTTCTATTGGCCCACAAAGCATAAGGGAGAAATCGTGGCCACTCTTTTACCTTCTCTCCACATGCTTTTGCCAATGCCTTCACAATAGGTGGATGACCTCTTTCACTTTTTCCATTTTCTTCAGGGTTATAGGCTGAAGTTAAAGCAAGCTTTATCCCCAACCATGCAAAGAAATCATGAGCTTCATCTGCATCCAACTCACCCCTATCTGCTGTAATTTTTTTCACACAACCATACCGACAAAAGATCTCTTCTAAGAGAAAAGTACACACAGCATTTGTTGTCTTAGTACATAGAGATTTTCCTTCCACTTGATTAGTCAAGTCTTCACGAGCAAGCACAATATACCTCATTTGCCAAAGACCTGTTGGCATTGTGACCAAATCCACCACCCACTTAAAATGAAGAGACAATGGATATGTGGGTTGCAATCCATCCTGATGTCTCACAGAATACATTTGACATGTCGTACATGTTTCCACAAAGTGAGCAACATCCTTATACATAACTTGCCACCGATATCTTTCTTTGATCTTTGTAAAAGTACCCCAAACACCTCTATGACCATCCCACAAGCTTTCATGAAATTCTTGCATTACTTTTACTTGTGAAACTGTGTCACTCACAATGGCATATCCTGTTTCTTTTTAGCATGTTTCCATAAGTATCCATCTTTTAAAAAAACCGCATACACTTTCCTCTTGATTTTCTTAAACTCCTCATCTGACCATTCATCTCTCTTTGTTAATGTACTGAGGTATTGACCAATACTCAGCCACTCTCCTGCATATTTGTCTTCCAAAAACACTTCTACACAAGATACAAAACATCTAAAGTGTCTCCTCTTTGTTTTCCAAGCTTCTGTTAATGCTGTAGCAACACCTTGCATTGCTGAATTCACTCTTGCAACATCATTTTCAGCCATAAGAAAGTCATCTTCTTCCTCCTCATCCATCATCCGATCTTCATTCTCATAACGTGAATGAGATAACTTGTCTGCCACCACTGGGTTATCTCTTCCTACAATATGCTGAAATTCAGGGTTCAAATATTTGATATATGCAATCCACATGAGCATAGCAATGTCCGGAGTAGCATAACCAATAATCATACCCAATACCGACAAACAATAAGTCTGAATGACTACATGAGCACCCATAAAATACTCCTTATCACATTTAAGGGCTGTCACAATTTTCCATAATTCTCTTTTAACCTGTGGATATCTTCTCTGTCGTTCAATTAATACTTTAGCACCAAAGAGAATTGCATATCTTTGCCCTTTCTCATCATCTTGCCCAATTGCCCATCCAATCTCGATTGGGCTTGTATCAATAGTAATAATGATAGGCTTTCCATGTGAATAGTTAACCTTTCTCAATGTAGGAGCAAATTTTAAGAGTTGCTTCAATTTCTTCATTGCTTTCTGATTCTTCCTTTCCCAATGAAATTTCTGACCTTTCCTTAGAAGCTGATAAAGAGCATCGGCTACATGTGCAAAGTGAGGAATCCATATCAAATAGAACACATGCACCCAAGAATCTACACGCCTCTGATACATTCGTGCATATATCCTGCATTCTATCAATCCCATCTATTTTTGCTGGTGATGGCCTTCCCCCATAAGGCCCACACATATGCCCAACAATCAAAATCTCTTCAACTCCAAAGACAGACTTTTGTCCAGAAAGAGTTAAATGCACCTCTTTTAGATGTGTCAAAATCCTCTCACAATCCACAATATGGTCTACCACAAACTGTCTGCATCCATGTGCATCCATCTCTTCATTATTTTCATCCATTGCACACCCTTTGATTGGGACATCATCCAAGAATGGCATAGTCAATTGTGGTATATAATCGCTAAGTACCCTATTCATAGTATTTGTCATGTGTGCCACTGAGTTTGTTGCTCCCTGTGGGAGAATACACATCCGTACTAACCCCAAGGGAGTCTTCATGGTTGTGATATCACTGATTTCAATTGCAAGCTGAAACTGATCATAACCCGAGTAAAGATCACCCAAAGAATAGATCACTCTGCTCGCAAAAGCCTCTACAAATTCATCAACCACAAGACCTGCACCTACATTTCTTATGGTTACTTTATTTACCGATTGCATGTATTGAATAAATCTCAAAGCCCCATTCTTTTTGGGCACAGTAAACCAATGATTTGAGTAAGGGGCTGAAGAAGGCTCCAAGATCTTCATGCGAATCTTTTCATTTAACAAATCCATCAGCTTTGGCAAGTAAGCTTTAGGCACTAGAATAGGCCTCAAGTTCCATGGTACATGTGGCACTATAAATATGACCATAGGAGAGACAACATTTGGATCCACACAACCTATTTCACTTGACTGAAATGCAAATGCCTTTCCATGTCTAGCTAACATCTGCATAAAACAGTCTCTCTCAGTAGCTCATTTTCTGCATGTATAGTTACCAATAGTAAATACATGCTTCATTTCATCAAGAGGCGAGTACACCCACTAAACAACACTATTGTAGCCCTGCATTATAGTAGTGCTTAATGAAAATGTAGGTCTTTGAATTCCCTTGCATTTGAAACCAAAGGAGACTCTCGAAGCGTATCCTGATTTCTAGGATGATTAACACAAACAGTAAGAAATTGCACTTGTTTTCTCCCATCCTTGCTTCTGACTCTTGCATAAGCAGATCCATCATCAAGCACCTTTGTTTCCATACGCACACCTATAATATAGGGCTGTCCCAAAATCACCGCATATGAGGAATTATCTTGCACAAAGAAGTGTTGCTCTTCCTGTACATCACCAATCGTCACTTTTACATTAGGACATGTAGCATAGAGCTCCTCTGAAGAATTATTTGCAGCCCTCATTCGCCAACCATGATCAGTGTCTACAAGCCATGCACCATTTATATACAATCCACGCTCAATGACATTTATCTCAGACCCATGGTCAAGTAAAGCAACATAAGGAGTTTCACGCTGTCGAAGGGTTTATGAAAGCAATGTCGCAACAACAGAAGTCCTTGTTAAATTTCAGGATAGATGATCAATCATACAAATAAACAAGATGAATGGATTGGTGAGCAATAATAAATCTGCCAAGCTTCCAACAAGACTGACACAATGGCTTAACTTTAAAGATGCAGCACAGACGGAAATAACTACACTTGAGTCAGATCATGTGCCAACCAAGATGCCTGCATGTAAGTAGCTATTTATATTGGGATTCACTGCTGAGTATCTATTCCCAGCACAGTAGCTTTGCCTGGATGAATGTCTTGTTGATCAGCTTCTTGGTAAGCCATGAGAGGAAGAACTCTTACACAGACATTGCTAGAATTCAAATACTCATCTGTAAGTTATGCAGGCAATTTCTCCTCTCTTTTATAACAGAACATGACTTCTCTTCTGTTTCTTCTCTTCCCCTTCTCTCTCTTCTTCTCCTTGTTCACACAGAGTATCAATGGCTGATCAATGTTACATCTGATGAAGAGCTTTTACACAGATCTGTGAAAAGTTCAAATGCCCATCTATAGGTTAAGCTCAAGTCTCATAAAAGATTAAGTCTTTGCTGATGCTGTTGCTGCCTCTTTCTTCTTCAGATAGCCGAATTTGTTTAATTTTACTACAGATTGAGTCTTCTTTCTCTAGGTCTTCAGATGGGTACTGCAGACTCGGTCTTCGTATGAGATTATCTTAGCGCAATGTATCTTTCTGATCAAAATTCTGGTGCTTTGATGCTTGGCCAAAGCTTGGGTGCCAGCTCAAGGATACAAGGATGAATTGCTCACGGGAGAGAAGAATCGGAAGAGAAGACTCCTGGGTTATTTCTAATTATGGACCTGTAGCACATCTTTCACAGTCTGACTGACCACCCCTTTCCTGGCCTTTCTTCTCCAGTTCGCGCAGAAGATAGAAGTCCTGATCGTAACATGTTGCAATTTGCAAGCCCTCTTTGAAACTTCTCTCAGCATCATCCACAGCACCTATTATGTTGTTAAGTTTCCCCACCTGCAGGAGACTTTCCTAATAATCAGCAATCACTGACTGGGTCCTGGTTGCGGCCTCTTATAGTTGACTGATGTGGTCCGATTGTTGACAGCTACAAGTTGAAGTGCATTGGGCTGAAGCTTCTCACTGTTGGAATCCACTCCATTAAAGTCTGGTAAAGCTGATAACTCAGAAATCTTGAAACAGCGGTTTTATATTTTTCGACGCAAACGAAGTCCTTCCTTTCTCCCCTTTTCTCATATGCATTTCCACAGTTATCATCGGCTTTCTCCAGAAAATCAGAGAAGCATGAGAAAACAAACATGGCAGACTCGGATTACAGCAACTGTATTGGGCAATTATCAAAACATAATGATCGATCAGTGGACGAAAACGATCAGTTTGACGTTCTTTAGGAGACGGATGAGAAGTTGAGGAGGATGAGACAGACGAGGAGTGTAGTGTTGATGATCAGAGCATAATTGCAGACGAACGCCGTCCTTCCATTCTCCCCTTGATTAACTTTTTTATCACTTTCATCTTCACTTTGTTTTTTATGCAGGTCAGTCGATCGTTGTCATCTTCCCCTGTTTCTCTTCGTTCCTCTCTCTTCTATCCGACTTTAGCACTCCCCAAAACTAGTGCACCTTACGGGCTATCTCTGACCAAGTGACTCACTCTAACTTCATCAAAAGGCGATTTGGTGCAAGCTTCTCAAATTGCTTGCAATGTGAAGAGTCGTGTGGATTGATAGGCAAGTATCTTGGACTGCTTCTGAGTTGCATACTATCAAAGATGCATAATTCTATAGCCTCCTATTCATTCACTAGAGAACCAAGGTGAGGTAGACCTGCCGCCATACTCCATTTGCCACACAGATATTCCAAATTATATGCATGAGAGATTCATCCCTTCCACATGTACATTTACCATCCGTAATTCCTCTTCTCTTGAGCTTATCTTTTGAGCTTCTTCCTATGTTCTCGAGAACACAACACATTCTATCTACTTCTTTGGTTGCGTATGAAGATTCTTCCTCTACTGGTCAGTTGCGCTTTCCATTGATGACATTCAAAACCATCCTCCAATAAACTTATTAAGTAGGGTTTTCCAGAAAGGTCTAGCAGCTCCAAAGCGTTATATACATTATTCTTATATCCCCTGAGCATCATAAGGAGGTCATCCGCAAATCCCTAGCCAAGTCGCTCTTTGCCCCTATACTCTCCGTGTTTTTTCTCCACAGTTGATCTTCACCGTTTTTCCCCCAATCCTCTCTCTTGCCTACGACTTCAACACTCTGTCTCTGCCTTCCAGCGCTTTCTCTTCTCCTCTGCCATAGATGTCTTCGTTTTCTTCTTTCCTATTTCCAGTGTAATTCTCCTTTTTCAGCTGCAGAGTATCATCCTCCTTTCTTCCCCTGTTTCAATCCTCTAATCCTCTCTCTTGCATACGACTTCAGCACTCAGTCCGCGCTCAGAGCTTTCTCAGAATTCTTCCATCGTTTTCTTCCCCTTCCACGATTGCCCAGCACTGAAAACCTCATTGCCCACCAAAAAGCAAAATTCTCTCGATCAAGGAAGCCCAATTTAGCTTTCTTCCTGTCCTCAGAAAAGCAGCCTTACCAAAACAGCAGTTGAAGCCGTTGAGCCCGCCTATTCTCAGCTTTCAAATATTCTGAGTCTGATTGCTGATTTATTTCAGGAATAAACTTAGGATATTTAATCAGATTTTCAAATAGATTCTTTAACACATAATCTGCAGCATGAGAACCTTTATAACCATCAAATATATCAAAACAAGCAAACAATGTGCCCATCAACTTGAGTAAATCAGGCCTCATAGAAATCCTCCTCTCCATGAATTTGTAACATCTCAAGTGCATTCTTGCACTTGAATCCGTCACTCTTGGCTGGCCAGTTTACATGTTAGCATTTCTCTCGACCAAGTCGGCGAGCAAGTTCTTCTGCAACCACTTGCCCCTTTTTATCTTCTCAAAGAAGTCATGAGATTCCCACATATACTCATACTTATCACCCTAATTCTCCATTGTGCATAATGTGAAACTCCTGTGAACTGTTGATCAAAATTTCCTCGTCTAAATTGACTGACCACTTGGCAAGGCATGCCAATTAGAGCATTATTGATAAATTCCTCTTGCTCCAAACCCTTCTTTACTTTATTACCCACGCAGAACAAAAGTACAAACACAACAACTAAATATGTACAAAGTATCAAATCACACGCACAACTTTTGGGTGGCTTTTCACACCTCGAATGCGCAGCAATACGACAACGCTCCCCTATTTTCACTACCATTTCAGTGGTAACTCTAGCCCAATGATTTCTTATGTAGTGACTTCGAGAAATAAATCCTAGAGTCTCTTCTCCATATTGTTGCATTTGCCTCACTCCACTATGTATATTGCTACAAGACTGCATTTTCAGCCACTTTTTTCTCTTGCATACACTGAATATGCATCTACCGCTGATTCCCAACTAGTTATGCCATGAATATCTTGCCCTGCATGGGACATTTCACTATCAGTGACCTTTCTCTTTTCAGCTGCATGTAAAGGATGTGTCCATATTTCAGCCTTTGGACCAACCATCACTTGGCCATGCATTCTATCCATCTATAGACCAAAAGTAGAAGCATGTACCATTGCATAAGCATTTTGGACAGCCAAGTCTTCCAACAACTTATGCATACCTCCATTTCCAAAATTCAAAGCAAGAGGCAATCCTGTTTCTTGTGCATGGATCTTGCCATCTTTCCAAAAGATGAGCTGTCGTGCCAAGGCCTCCTGATAGGCAGCACAATTTTTTTCTCTCGTGCTACAAACTGTCACACCAAATACATCTTTTTCCAGACTTAGGAACTACTGCCCATCCCCTTTCCTCTTGTCCTTTTTTGTCTAATTTTCCAACCTTCAATTGAAGATCCCGCATGCCTTTGACCAATTCATCTAAGACATCTTCCCTAAAAGAGGGAACAATACCAGGTACAGCCATAGGGTTAGCCACAGAAGTAGGTGGCTTACTGGATACATCAATTGTCTTGCCCATAACAATGGGCAAGCTAGAGACATGCAAGCTTTCTCTTCTTCTATGCTTCTTCACAAGTGCAGTAATAGCTTCCTTGACATGTCTCCACTCTGTTTTCAAACTTGTCTCTGTAGTGTGATCCTCTAGCAAATCATCAAGCTTCTCTTGAAGCTCAAGATCAGCTACCTGTAGTAGAAACAATTCAAATTTTTAACTTGCAAGAGCTTGCTATTCTGCAAGATCCAACTGCTCAAATCGACTTTCAAATTCTCTTAACAATTCTGTAGCCACAAGACCCTTATTGGGTTGTAAAACCCACTTTTGAAAAGTCTTGCACGTAATCAAACTGGTGTCCTCAATGTAAAATTCTTCCCTGAGTGTCTTCTTGAAGGCTACCCAGTCAGCATCCTGCAAGTATAATTCAGTAATTTGTGCTTTCAGTTTATGAACAATAATACGTAAAAAATACCGGCTCCATGCAGATTGAGCCATCCAAAGAATTCCATCTTCTTAGCATAGGTATGTATATATGCAGATACATTCCTGCCATTGAATAACTTCACCTCACGCTCAACTGCTTACAAAGCATTCATCACAACACTTTCTGTTTGTGCTAAAGCTTGCATCACCTATTGTTGTTGTTGTACTTGCATAAGCATATTTATATTTTGCACCAACTGTTGCAAAACATCACTGGAGATTGTATTCGAAGATTCTCCCATATTGTCTTTCCTTCTTCTGACGACCTTTCACGTCGAGTTCACCAATGTCGGAGGTGTTTTTGTCAAAATATCAAATCCACTGGGGATCAGAAGTAAAAGGAAGTAGAGATAGGAGATGGAAGAGAAGATAGAGAATACACAAGTGGTAAACAATACAAAGACAAAGCACAATAAATTGAATCAATATGTATTGAAAGAACCTGGAATCTTTGCACTACTCAGAAGCAATCTCTAGGCATTAGATCTCCTAGATCTTCTTCGTAGAACAAAACGTGCATAAAAATTATAGCTCCCTCTCTGCTACTAGGAACCCAAATCTGATGGCTCCGTTGGCTCCAAAAGGGGGGTAAAACCCTAGGACACCTGGTCACAGATCTCCCAGATCACTCCATCTTCTTTCAGTTCAATCTGCAGTTTTCAACCTATTTAGAGCGATTGCAATGCGGCACGCGATTTAGTCCATCGCATGTCATCCTAATCTAGAAGCTTTTTCTAACTTTTTAGGATTTTTACAATAAATAATATAAAAAATAGGCCAAAATTATCCAAAAATCTAGTATTTTTGGATAATCCATGCAACTCACACTAGTACTAATGGCTCAGATCACATTGACTCTCTAGATCAATAAAGAAGTCGGATGATGATGCATTCCATACTTTTTCACACTGTGTCCTTATAACATCACGGCACCGCCTCCCAATAGAACGTTTACGACTAAACCCACTAGGATCGACATGAAATTTGGGTTCCTAGAGGCCAAGGTCTTCTAACAGCATTCTAGCGTCGGATCCTGGACATCTTACTTTACGTAGAGATACCCAAGCCGAACCAGACCCATGTCACACTTGGTTAAAAGAGAATGGGAAATGAGAGGGATGCGTTGCTCAACCTCTCTACCTATAGGGTATAATCCCATTCCGGTCCCCTAAAACGGCATGAATCAGGTTCTAACTTAACAATACCTAAAGTCATCGTCAGTAAAACCTTGTGAGAAGCCTCCCACTTCTCTGGGACTACCCAACTGTAGGGATGCTCACAATGGCAGAGATGTCATGGACACTCGTCCCATCATATCAAGCCACCTCATCAACATGTGTTGGTGCATCTTGTATATCAAAATCTATAAAATCATCAAGTGCATCACGCACCATGATACAATATAACTTTTCTTCCCTTAGCTCCAAAATTTCTAGTACATCCTGCATAAGGAAATATTCCATCCCCTCGATGATGATAGCATGGAGAGAAGTGAGGGGTGGCTCATCACTTGTCGGCATCTCAACAGGGCAAGGAGGTGGGTGCACAATGGCTAAGCTTTGTGCTGCCTCTACTCTCGAATTGAGTGTGATCTCTTTAGGCTCCCTCTTGAAATACTCTAGCTGTGGCTGAGAGGGTGTGTCGATGTCTTCCTCATTGTCCTCTTGCACCTCAATGAACAAAACATATATGGCAAATGCTGCATTGCGCTCGATGAGATCCATCATGGCATGGTCCTGGGATGAGGTGGGCACTGCTCTGGCATAGAGAAACTGCCCCACATGCATGAGGGCTTGATTTATTACATTTTCATGGCTTGATCCAGCACGTAAACTATATAGGAAATCTATGGGGACCCATTTGAGAGTAGAGTTCGGAATAGAGCAGGCGAGAGGGTTTGCGACATCACAAAACGATGCCAATATACTAGAGCTAGGGTCTACGGTGGAAAGTGAGATCTCTAGACTCAAGGTTGCACAAAACCTAGGGTATATTTGATCTCCTATGTGTGCGTAGCATGTGGAGCTAATCCATGCGGCAAAGGTGGGAGTGGTAGCCATGGCACACAAAGAGAGAAGGGAGGAGAGCACAAGTGTAGGGAAGTAGAGAATGAAAGTGAAAATGAGTTTGGAGCTATAGCTTTTATGTATCTAGGGTTTTAAATAAAGGTTCTTTTTTAACACTAAAGTTTCTTATTTTTTTATGTTTGACTTTTCATTTCTCCCCTTTTCAGTTTCCCCTTCTTTCTTAGGCAGATCTCAAATTCATCATATCTCTTTCCGCGCTTCTTCTTTCTTGACGAAATCTTATAGTCTCATTGTTGCTTGCCCTATCTGTAACTCTGTGAAATTTTATTTCCTCTCCACAAACACAGAGTGAGTTTCGCACGTTTTATGAGAGCAGAGCTTGTCCTACCAAAGCCTTAAGATTTTCTTCACAAAACTTTACACGTATATTGTTCTCTTCCATAGATGTTCTATGCTAAAGTTTTATCTCATGTTGACAAAACTTGTGCAAGTTATGTGCATTCTCTAACATGTAATTTCTTTTTTTTTGGTACTCTAGGAGTCTTTACAGTCAAGAACAATGATCTTTTGAACACTCAACTTCTTCTTCAACATCTTACGGTTTCTTTGTAAACAAAGTTGCAAGTATATTGTCTTGTTTTTTTGCTGCTCCATGGTTAAATTTTATCTCATTTGGACAAAATGTATGCAAGCTATATGCATACTGAGTTTTTCTGTGTTTTTTTACTCCCAGAGTCTTTGAGGGTGGAGAACAATGATTTTTTAAAAACTCAACTTCTTCAACATCTTTGGGCTTCTTTGCAAAGAGAGCCACATGTATATTGCTACTTTTTTCTATTGCTCCATGGTTAAGTTTCAACTCATTTGGACAAAGCCTATGCAAGTTATATGTATGCTTTGACTCAATATTTCTTTTGTTTTTGTACTCTAGGAATTTGTCAGTGAAGGAACAATGGTCTTGTTATAAGTCAACTTCTTGTTCAACATCTCTGGGCTTCTTTGTGAAAAGAATTGCACGTACGATGTTTTTTTTAAATTGCTTCATTTAAATTTCATTTCATTTGGAGAGAAAATTTGCAAATTATACACACGTTGATAGGTGACTTTTGTATTTGGTTACTATACATGTCTTCACGGACGAAAAACATCAGTAACATACTTGCAGTGGAGGTCTTCAATAGGAAAGATAGTGTCGATAATTGGAAAGATAGTGTCTGTAATTGGATTTGTGATAAGTACTATAAGTTTGATTGGATTTTGATGCACCCAAGTACTTGAAGGAGTTTCAAGGTCAGGCGTAAGGATGTTGCAAACCCTAGCAAACATTGGAAATGTAGAATTTTAGAGTTCAGAAAAGTGTTCAATGGAACAAGTACAGTAACAGAAGTGTTGATCCAATATGTTTATACGCGCAAACAAATCTTCGTACACGACAAGAACTACATGGAAAATTATAAACAAAACAGTAAGTTTTTAAATTTTATCATTGTTTATTCTTTTGCATCATAGTTGTTTTTAAAAATCTTTGCAGTGCTCTAATTCAATCTTGTTTTACTGATAGGTCCATATCCATCAACTTTGCATGAATGGCAGAATGTGAAATGTTTGAGTGGTAGGATACATGTTTGGCATGAAGACATAGGTTCTTTGATCTATGATAATAACTCTGCAAGTCAACTTGTAACTCAAAATATATATATTTTTAATAATTCATTGTATGTAGTAGAAAGCCAAAGATTGCAGCATGTCCCATTGCCGCGACTATCTACTAGTGAATGGTTGATTGGTAGCTTGGAGTTGTCAGGAGCATGTAAGTACAAGATAAAATCTGACATCAATAGTGCTATGAAACCCACCACAGGCTCCAAAGATGTGCATCTTCGTTGGTTTATTTCATTCTCATTGTTTGCACATTTGTTTGGTTCATGTGATATTCTGAAGAAAACAAAGATTACTTATCAATGCAAGTGTCCATCCGAGGAATGGATGAGTCAGCTATTGGGTGAGTCTTGGCAAGTCAAAAGAACACATTTTGATGAGACGATTGAATGCAGGGTCAACCAATCTGATCTCACATTCAGGTAAATCTTTTTTAGTACTTTGAATGCCTTGATTTGATTGACATAGGTCTTGCTTAGATGAATTTTTGTGTCATTTGCATTTACTTACCATTATTTTTATTTTTATTACAAGCATTTCATTGAGAGCAGAGTTTTGAGCCTAGAATGTGCCTAAAATTTGCAAAAAAATCCAGAATTTAGGTGAAAAATATTCGACATCGAAGGCGGCAGTTGCAGCTAGGACAATTTTAAGCACCAAGTGAAAGACGACTTTTAAAAGGTGCCTGAACGACACTTGCAGATTTTTGATAATTTTTTCGACTGCCGTGCAGGATGCTAGGAGCTACTAGTCAGTGCGGGATGCCGAGACGGACACGTAGGATTTCTCAGAGGCTGAAACAGAGCCCGGACGTGGAAGAGGCAAAAAATTGGCCAAGATTTGAAAAGGTGGACAAAAAACTTAGGACCAAAAGGGGGTGCCCTTTGGGAGGGGGCACCCCCCCTTCCAAATTTTTTGTGGATATGGTAGCAGTATCTTCACGCTGAAAACGGCGCAAAAATCGCTACCCCCCCCCCCCTCCCCTCCAACTCGATTTTGGGCTGCAAGTAAGCCATGGATCACACATTGCCGGGGAACTTCTCCCTCTTCCCTGATCATATCACCGGTCTTCGTACGAGATATGGCTGACTGAATGAAGAGATCAAAATCTATTCTTTCTCTCTCCTCCCTCTCTCTCCTCTCTATGGACTGTTCATGTGCACTATCTTGAAGGAGGAATCAGGAAGGAGATTGAAGGAAATGGTGATGGAGATTGATGGTGATGCTGAAGATTTATGTGCAGCATTGGATTGAGAGCAATGGAGGCTCCGTCCGCTGGTCACGCAGTCATTTAATGAGTTTCGGGTTTTGTAAAAACACGGTATGACCATTTTTATGAAGAAAATGAAGGTTTTTTGGTATTTTATGATGGTAATGATGTTCTTATTGGATGAAAATTTGTTTGAGTGCTGATTGCATCATGCTTAATTGCTGTTTATCATAAAATTTTAATTTTGCAATGATTTACATGCGCTATTTAATTCTCGAAAACCCGAAATGCGGTTTTTAAGCAGTAAAATGATAGTTTTGTCGTTTCAGGTGGGTGAAATGTGTTCCTATGGGGGAAAAATGGAAAATAAATTGAATGATAGTATGCTGAAGTGATTGGAATAAGAAAAATTAGAAAATAGCATATTTTATTACCAAATAAATCAAAAAAATGGGAAAAATAAGGAAAAAAAAAGAAATACGCTTTACAAAAATAAGAAAAAATATAATGATTATTTGTGGATGTATGGTAGTGGCAAAGCATGAGGTTTAGCCTCAGTTTGCCCTATCTCCTTGTCAAAGTTGGTGATATATTACTTTTCGTACATCAAAACATGATAAAATGAACCTCTACACCTATGCAATGAAAGCAATACCTAAACGTAGAGGTTGGGATGTTTGAATGGTGGGATTTGCATGTTGATTATTGCTGATTTGCTGATGCATATCATGACATAGATTTTGTTTTATTTTAATTAAGAGGATAGTAGCACGGGTGTTGTCTCGGTGCTATCCTTACATCGCCGCAACGGGTTAGTGAATAAGGATTGGAAAGCCTGGTTGTGCACAGCACGCTTCTGATTGAAAATTATGTTTGAGCACTTTAGGATCATCCACCTTTGCAAGTGCATGTCAACCATGGTATCAGAATACAAAGGACTGGATGCATAGCACATGTTTTCGATTATGATAACCCACGCTTGAGTGTGGAAAGGCCACCTAAGCCGTAGGATAGATGTTCGTTTCTTGGGGAATTATTTGGTAAGGACACATGGTATCTCTTGGAATATTCTCAAAATGAAAGAGTGGAGTTTGTTTGTTTGTTCTATATGTTGAGCAGCGCATCAAGGGGCCAATCCCTGCGATGTAGGAGAGCTGTAGTGGGGCCGTGGTGATTCAACTGAGAGGTTGCCTCCCATGTATGTGATTATCGTGACATTTATTGCCACTGTGTATGGGTTCTCCCTCTATGGAGTTTATAGAAAGGGAAATGTTGGACTACAAAACTATAAACGCATAGATTAGGCTTTAGGACAGATAGTCCTTTAGCAGCAGCTAGACGCTCCAGGCCTGCGAGGCCGTGTGGGTGTGTTTGCCTGTCATGAGCATGAGGTCCCGGCTAGCGCCATAGCCAGTGCCGGCCCATTTGAGGTCCTATCAGTTGTGCATTTACCAGGAGCTGCCAACAAGTGGTGATTCTTGAATCTAGGGTTTTTAGGGACCAAAAGATTGGTTTATGTCCTCTGACAAGGACCGTCAAGCCGAAATACAAATAGCAGAATGTGCTGAGAGGGCTAGATGGCGGTTGGAGATTGTAAGTCGCTACTCTCCTTAAAGGAGCAGCCCGATACGCATAAAAGGCAGCGGTCTTAGTAACCCAACTGCTGCACATAGTCCTTTAGGTGCAGAAGGAAGCACAAGTTCTTCCTCTCTTCCACTAGGTCAACCCACTTCAAGTGGGGGTGTGATCCCATCAGTCCAAACTCCTATTGTCAATTCGATTGTCGTCATGGCACAATCCATTGCAATTCCTGCAGGGACGCCGGATCTACTAGCTTTAGGAGTTCCTTTGCCCATTTTTAATGGGTTAGCCGAAGAAGACGCGGAGTTTCACATTTGCGAATTCCAAAGATTAATGTTTAATTACCGCATCCAAGATGAGGGACATCTTATGATGTTCTTTAACATGACATTAAAAGGAAGGGCTGCAGTATGGTATCATAGCATAGAGACTGGAACCATCACTATAATCGACCAATTTTATGTAGCTTTTCGAGGAGAATATGCCCCTGAAAGAGGGGGCCAATACTGGTTACGTGTTTTGAATGTAACACGTCAAGACCCCCATGAGAATGTGAAAGCATATGCTAATAAGCTTAAGTAAGTATTTCGTAAGTTACAAACTTACATTCCCATTCCGCCAACTGCCCAATTGCAATACTTCTTGCATGGATTAGATTTCAATATTCAGGTACAATCGAGCAGTGTGGCTTTGGCTGATATAGACACCACCATCACGCAGGCAGAAGGAGTAGAGTCACGATTACAAACGGCCTACTCCTCTCGAATAAATCTTAATGCGGGTCTAGTACATGGAGGCAATTTACCATTGACAAACGGAAGTCAAGGGATGCCTATGAATAACCCTAATGGGAGAGGAAGCGTGGTTCAAAATGTACCTTTGCTGCTACCTCCTCCCAGTGTGACTATGCCTATGGTTAGTCAGTTGGCTCCACCGAATGTTGGAGGCCAAGCTTCAAACCCTAATGTTATTCCTGTGAGTCAACAACTAATGCCCAATCAAATTGTTAGGCCAATGGAACAACGGATAGACGATCAAGTGAGAGCAGAATTTTGATGCCGAGAAGTGCTTAAAAATAGCTAAAATTTACGAATATCAAGGGAAAAATATTCAACGTCGAAGGCGGCGGCTTGACTTAGGACGATTTTAAGCGTCAAAGTGCTTTAAAGGCGCCCGAGTCACACTTGTTGATTTTTGATAATTTTTTAGACTACTATGCGGGTGGTCAGGAGTTGCCAGCCAATGCGGGATGTCAAGCCAGACGCCTAGGATTTTTCAGAGCTCAATTCGGACACCGGACGGGGAAATGGCCAAGGAAATGGGCAAGATACGAAGGGGTGGACCAAAGTTTGGCCAAATGGGTAAGTGACCCTTGGGAGCTCAAAATGAAATGTTACATGAAATGTATGAAAAAAACGTGGAGAGAGGGAGAAGAAGGCATGGGTAGATCAATGCCGATTTTTGTGCTCCATCCTTGGGGATGGAGATGGCAGCCTACAAGCAACCTACCCAACCGACATTACCCCTGAACTGCTCCTTCCCTGCTGACTCTATCGCCTGTCGTCGCTGCTCAAATGGTGGCCTGAATGGAAATCTCTGATTCTAGTCTTTCTCTCTCCTCCCTCTCTCTCCCTTAAGGGGTTGTTCTTGTATGGAAGAAGACAATGAAGGATGATGGAGGAAAGCTTGTCCGGATGAGACCGGATTGCTTCCCCGTGGATGAAGACATGAAGAATGCTATTCTTGAAATGCTGGACATTGAATGAGGGCTGACACGCAGTCCCATAGCAAAACCGAGATCTCGAGACACAAAGCCTAAGCGGTAATTCAAATTTTATGAAGAAAAAATGAGTTTTTATGCTATTTGGTTGATGAAATATTGTTCCTATGGGCTGATTATGCATCGTAATGTTGTTTGCTATGAGTTTGATCAGTTTATGCTTAGAAAATTAGAAAATCATAAGTGTTATGGCTGAAATTAATGGTATAAAACCCGTAAAATACGCGTTTAAGAGGCAAAATGGAGTCTTTTTGCAAAATAAAGGGGAAACAGGAGATATAACATCAATTAAACCTGAAATTTTACTGTCAAGAAACCTAAGGGCCACAGCCCATAATCAATCTTAATTTTTAGTCATTTTTATTGAAGATAATAGAGGAAAAATACCAAAAAATGGTGAAAAATTGGTTTTAAATGGGGGAAAATTAGGAAACGATAAAGGGAAAATTCCAAAAAATTACATAAGTGTTTGTGCAATGTATAATGAAGGTAGAGCATGAGGTTAGCCTCGGTTTACCCTCATTTCTATGTTTTTGTCTGTATTTATTGCTTTCTCTACAAAAAAATACACATAAAACGACTCTTACACATATCAACGATTGCAAAACATTAAACAGTAGGGTAAGAGGGGAGTTTGAGAGTTAAAGTAAACTCTTAAATCTGATTTATGTGTTGCATCATGGCTATAGGACTAAGGCTCGGTGTCTCTCCTCATTTCAATACATAAACATTAGCATGGAAATCATGAAATGATTGGTTTCACACGATGCACAATGCTGATTTTCTATTGTTTGTGCACTAAACCATTCAAATTATGCACTATGCATGGTTCATGGTATCGAAGGAAAAATCTCCTGGACTACATAGCAATTGTTTTCTTAGGATTTTGACCCACGATTGAGAGTGTGAGGTTATCCCTTGCCGTAGAGTAGAGGGTCGATTTCCTAAGGGACTGTGAAGTGAGGAAGCATGGTATATCTCCTAGAAATACGAGAAATATAAAAGAGAGGAGTTTGTGCTCGTATGTGTTATATGTTTAGCAGCGCATCAAAGGGCCAATCCCTGCGATGTAGGAGAGCTGCAGTGGGGCTCCGACTATTAGTCGGTGGAGTGCCTCCTCTGTGTGTGTGACGAGGCGTTATGCCTAAGTACTTTGGGATCTCCCTTTGAGGAGTTTTAGGAAAATGTTGGACTATGAACTATAAACGCATGAATTAAGCTTTAGGGTAGTTTGTCCTTCAGCCCTAGATTGACGCTCCTGGTCCGCGAGGCCGTGAGGGTGTTTGTGTGTCATGAGCATGAGGTCCGGCTAGTGCTATAGCCAGTGCCGGCCCATTTCAGGTCCCATCATCAAAGCTATGAGTCGAGTGCCTCTAATGTCCTGTTGAGATATCGAGCTCCACTTGTAATATGCCAGGGTGACCGTTGTGCATTTATGTCACTGACTTGTCAGTGCAGATGCGGTTGGTACACCGCCCATGAATAATAGCTAGATGATAGCTATCCTTATTTACTCTAGTTCGTGGCTCAGTTAGTATGCCACCTTAGTTATTTGAGTTTGGTTTGAGACCCATATATAGGGTTCTTCTATTTCTATGTACTAGAGTTCTTTTTGGCTCACACAAACTAAGAAGAGGAAAACTATTTTCAGCCTCCACCTTTGTGTGTATTCCCCCATTGTGCAAGTAAGAAAGCTACAAGTGAGACTCCTTCCTTCTCTCCCACATTCCTGACATGGTATCAGAGCCTTGTTCGTAGTAAGGAGCTCAAGAAAGCAAGCCAAGTTTGCGGTTTTCTGGTAAGAGAACCAGTGTTGCTTCCATTTTTTCTGTTTTGGGAGTAAGTCTCTACAGGTAGCACAGTCAGAAAGTGCAAGAGTGCATTGTCTCAGATTGAGACGCCCTTCGCAGTATATCAAGAGGGCAATATATGCAATCTATTTTTTTGATTTGAGGCCATTTCGGGGCCTGTTTTGGAAGCGGAAGTTTTCTGCATGCACTCAAAAAAAGGCCCAGTTTTATGCTGTGCGACCACTGTTCTACAGGTCGGTGAAAAGTTACTGTAGAAATTGCATCATATGCCTATGCGCAGAGACTTTGGGAGTTATAGAAGCATCCTTGTTGCCTGTTGATGCAAAATCGTCGCTAGGAAGTGACTGTGTGGTCAAATACCACTTTCGTCAGTTTTGCAGATTTGCCCTTGTGAGGCTGAAGCTGTGTTCTTTGCAGTGACATAATTTTTTGTAGTGTTCTGTAATGGCGTCTGATTCTCTTTCACAAATTGTCACTGAAAAGCTTGATAAGAACAACTTCCAAGCATGGAAGTTTAGAATGACGAATTTCCTTATGGAAAAAGGATATTGGGAGTTCGTTGCAAGAAATGAAGAAGAACCAGTTCTTCCTGATGTTCCCAATCAACAGCAAATGCAGGCATTTAAAGCATGGCATGAGAGAGCCAGGAAAGTTATGTACTGGCTGTCTATCAGCATTTTAGACTCTATGATTGTGCATATTCAAGATGCAAGTACGCCAAAGGAGGCATGGGATACTTTGTCAAAAATGTATAGCACAAATACGGAAGCTAGGAAAATGCAGCTCAAGCAAGAGTTGCACAATGTGCAAAGAGAAAATATGAGCATCAATGACTACCACATGAAGGTGAAGAAGATTGCAGATGCACTTGCTTCCATTGGGTCGCCAGTGGAAGATGATGATTTAGTTTCTGTGACCTTGAATGGTCTAGAAAAGGATTATGCACAGTTCTGAACATCCATTTCCGTCCGTGAAAGATTTCCTGATTTTGAGGAGTTGATTGCTCTTCTAATTTCTGAGGAGCAGAGAAATGGTGGTGCATCTTCTTCAGGAGGAACTTCAAAAGAAGCTGTCTTCTACTCAAATGCTAGAAGAGGTAGAGGCAGAGGTAGAGGAGGCCGATCTGGAGGCCGTGGTAGAAATCAGAATATGCAGCAAACTCAAGAAAATCAGTCCTATGGAGGAGGACGTGGTAACTCTAGAGGCAGGGGGAGCCAAAGAGGTCGTGGTGGATGGCAAAGAGGCCAAAATGCAAACAGTAATGTTGAATGCTACTACTATGGTAAAATGGATCATATGGCTAAAGACTGCTATAAAAAGCAAAATGACATCATGAATGGAAAATTGCAACAAGGGAATTATGCATCTTCTAGTAGACAGGGTGATGATAGAAATGAGCATTTGTTTATGGTGCAACACATGAACAATTCTGTGACAAGTGCAGAAGAAAGCAATGATGTATGGTATATTGACTCAAGTGCATCAAACCACATGACAAGTCATGCAGAATGGATGGAGGATGCAAGGAAAATGGAAAAACCAGGATTTGTGGAGACTGGTGATGATACTGCACATCCTATTGTGCAGATTGGAAAAATTCCTTTGTCTATGCAGGATGGGAAAAAGAAATACATGTCTGATGTATTTCATGTCCCGAATATCACCAAGAATCTGGTTTCTGTTGGTCAAATGGTTGAGCAGGGCTTGCAGGTCAGATTTAATCCTCATGGATGGTTTGTTGAGGATATGAAAAATAAAGGTCGCTTGATAGCAAAAGGAAAGAAGAAGGGCAGAATGTTTACGTTGGATGCAGACATGCCTGAATTGAGTGCATCAATGTTTGCACATTGGACCGGTGTAGTTGCAAATATTGATATCTGGCATAAACGCATTGGTCATGTTAATGTACAATGACTTAAATCAATGCAAGCCCAAAATATTGTTGCAGGATTGCCTAAATTCAAGGTTGCAGAAACGCATAAGGTATGTGAAGCCTGTCAGTTTGGAAAACATGCAAGGAAACCATTTCCTAGACATGTTCAAGAGAGTAAGAAGCCATTGGAATTAATCCACTCTGATGTGTGGACTACTAAAGCTGCATCTCTTAGAGGCTGTCATTATTTTGTCACTTTTATTGATGGCTATAGCAGAAAAGTTTGGGTGTATTTTATGAAAAAGAAAAGTGAAGTTTTTGGGCATTTCAAAACTCTTAAAGCTATGGTTGAAAAAGAAACAGGCCTGCAAATAAAATGCCTAAGGTCAGATGGAGGGAGAGAGTACCTCTCAAATGAGTATGCAAGGTTCTTGCAGGAGCATGGCATAAAGCAGCAATATTCATGCAGTCATACCCCACAACAAAATGGAATTGCAAAAATAAAAAACAGGCATATTAGAGAGGTATCTCGTGCCATGCTCAATGAAAAAGACCTACCAAATTTTTACTGGGCTGAGGCAATTGCTACAGCAGTCTACATAATGAACAGGATTCCCACTGCAGCAATACATGGCATGACTCCAGAGGAGAGGTATACTGGTAGGAAACCAGATATTTCTCATTTGAAAATTTTTGGTTGCATTGCCTATGTTCATGTGCCAGATGAGTTGAGATCCAAGTTGGATCCAAAAGCTGAGAAGTGCATCTTTATTGGTTACTCTCTACAGCAAAAAGGGTATAGATTCTATAACCCTTCTACTCGTAAGTTTACAGTGAGCAGAGATGTTGTTTTTGATGAGATGAGTAGCTGGTATAAACCATAAATGTGATTGATAATGTAGATGCACAAAATGGTAATGCTGCACAGAATTCACAGCAGCAGTCACAAGATATTAGTGGACCTCGAGTGTCCTCTAGCAGTGGTTCACATCCTTCGCCATGGATAGGGAGATTGAGATCAGGAGAATCTTCTCAAAGCAATGCAGATAGTGGTATGTAAGTATCACGAAAAGGAAAAGAGAAGGTAGATCAGCCCATGTTTGATGTGAATGCAGGTCACTCTTATGTGGATGGTGAATCCAGTGGCTCAGAACAGAGCATTGATGATGAGTTGGGTATTCCTTCTATTGTTACACCTGGACTAAGGAAGACCAGGGATGTTTTGAGAGCACCTAGGAGTGAACCTACTTTGCGCAGGTCTACCAGAGCTAGGTATCCTGTGGATAGGCTGAAATATGATGGATTTACAGCCATTCACTATGCCTATATGGTCAAAGTGATACATGAACCAGAACCCACTTCTTTTGAGCAAGCCATGGGAAAAGAAAAATGGGAGAAAGCCATGGATGAACAAATGGATGCCTTGGAAGCAAATGTTACATGGGAATTGGTACCTTTGCCTAAAGGTAAGAATGCAATTGGCTGTAAGTGGGTTTATAAGGTGAAGCACAATGCAGATGGTTCTGTGAACAGATACAAGGCAAGATTAGTAGTCAAGGGGTATGCACAAACATATGGCATTGATTATGAAGAAACATTCAGTCCGGTTCCAAGGATGGCAACCGTAAGAGTAGTCATTGCTGTGCCTGCATCAAAGGAATGGTCTTTACATCAGATGGATGTAAAGAATGCCTTCTTGCATGATGATTTGCAAGAAGAGGTATATATGGAGCAGCCATCAGGTTATGTGCATGCTGTTCATCTTGAGTTTGTTTGCAGGTTGAAGAAAAGCCTTGTATGGCTTGAAGCAAGCACCTAGAGCATGGTCTGACAAGATAAGACAATATCTTGTCACTATTGGCTTTCAAATTTCCAAGGCAGATTTCTCACTTTATGTGAGAAAAACAGAGAAAGGTATTATGCTACTTGTCATTTATGTTGATGATTTGATTATGATAGGTGACAGTGATGAAGATATCCTTCATGTGAAAATGCTATTGAAACAGAAGTTTGAGATGAAGGATTTGGGAGAGCTGCGTTATTTCTTGGGCATTGAGGTGATTAGATCACCAAGTGGGATATGGCTCTTGCAGAGGTAGTATGGATTGGACATGCTGTCCAAATATGGGATGATAGGCTGTAAGCCTATTTCAGTTCCTTTGGAGCAGAATGTGAAGTTGAGTGCAGATGCAAGTGAGCTTCTCGAAGATCCTACTATGTACAGACGCATAGTAGGAAGTTTGATTTATATGACTATTACCAGGCCAGATTTGAGCTATGCTGTTGGATTGGTAAGTCAGTTTATGCAGGCTCCAAGGAAACCGCATTTGGATGCAGCTAGACGCATACTCAGGTATGTGAAGTCCACATTGCAGTATGGACTACTTTATGAGACTGGGGTTCAGATACAGTTACATGGATACACTGATGCTGATTGGGTTGGTAGTATTTCTGATAGACGATCTACCAGTGGATATGTGTTCTCTTTTGGGAGTGCTGCAGTCACTTGGAGCAGCAAGAAACAGCCTACAGTTGCCCTGTCGAGCACAGAGGCTGAGTACAGGGGTGCAGCAATGGCTACATGTGAGGTAGCTTGGTTGCATAAGCTACTTTATGATATGCATCAACCTACAGATGGGCCAGTTGTCATTTATTGTGACAACATGAGTAGTATACACTTGGCAAATAACCCAGTCTATCATGCTAGAACAGAGCACATTGAGGTGCATTATCACTACGTGTGGGAGAGGGTTTTACTAGGTCTTATTGATCTAGTTTATGTCAGCACAGAGGATCAGGTAGCTGACATATTTACGAAAGCATTGGGCGCAGAGAAGCTGCGCAGGTTCAGAGACCTACTTGGTGTGCAGGAATTGGGATTGAGTTCGAGGGGGAGTGTTGAGATATCGAGCTCCACTCGTGATATGCCAGGGTGACCGTTGTGCATTTATGTCACCGACTTGTCAGCAGATGCGGTTGGTACACCGCCCATGAATAATAGCTAGATGACAGCTATCCTTATTTACTCTAGTTCGTGGCTCAGTTAGTATGCCACCTTAGTTAGTTGAGTTTGGTTTGAGACCCATATATAGGGTTCTTCTATTTCTATGTACTAGAGTTCTTTTTGGCTCACACAAACTAAGAAGAGGAAAACTGTTTTCAGCCTCCACCGTTGTGTGTATTCCCCCATTGTGCAAGCAAGAAAGCTACAAGTGAGACTCCTTCCTTCTCTCCCACATTCCTGACATGTCCTTGGTGAAGTTAAGGATATGATGAAGCACTACACCGACATGATTACTGAACAATATCGGCAAATAGCTGTTGATGTCAATTTCCTAAAGAAGCAACAAAATCTGATAGGGAGTCGACGCCCTGAAGAGGGTGGTCCCTCAAGATTCAGCTGTAAGTGGTGTGGCGGATAACATTTCCCTAGAAACTGTCCAAATGTTAAATGTGATATTTGTGGGAAGTCGGGCCACTCAGCTGCTACCTATTGGAGTAAGATTGGTTCCCTCCAACAAGGGAGTAAACAACCAAGTCTAGTTAATCATAGAGCGCAAGGTAGTAACCTCCAGCAAAATGATGGACCAAGACAAATACTGCAAAGGGGAAAGACCACTATAGAGGAGTTGCCACAAGGCAATGGAGTCAGCCTTATCGAGGCTGTACGCGTCAATGGCACTGAAACCTCTAACCTACGAGCCGTGACAAGAGGCCAAAAGGCTAAAGAGGGTGATAAAGATAATGCAAAACCAGTCGAGAAAAACCCTAAGCAAGGGGATAAGGGGACGCAAGTCCTGAATCCTGGCATGGAAGGTGGACCTCTAAGTCCTGTTGACAAAAAAATCGATCCTAAGAAGGATGAGGAAGTGCCAAGAAAGAAGGCAAGAGCTAAAAAAGAAGCACCAAAGCCAGTCCAGAGACCAAAAGAGAGAATGGTTTGGCGAGAAAAGAGAGCTTTGGCTACCTATCATGATTTTGATTTAGCAAGTTCTCTTTGCGAAGTCAAACTAGATGTAAACCTCTTATAGTTGATTAAATTATCTCCAGGAGTACGCAAGGAATTCAAGAAGATCCTACGTATTGGGTATATTGTAGAACCTTTGGGCATAGCATAAGTAGGAGAAGATTGGTTTGATCATGCTGAAAAGAATTGCCCTAGGGTTCCAGCATACGTGGATGGAATATTAGTGGAGCATGCCATCATAGACACTGGGTCCTCTGTCAATATCATGAGTTTAGAGTTGATGGAGAGGTTGGGTCTAGGCATCCAAAAAGATAGCTCCACCCTTCTTAGAATGGCTGATGATAGTCTAAGGCAACCAAAAGGTTGCGTTTCTAAAGTCCATGTTACAGTGGCAAGTGTAGAATGCTTCTTGGACTTCAGGGTGATAAGATTTGCAGGACGTCCTAGCTATCGAGTCTTGCTAGGTAGGCCTTGTATCTTACGAACAGACTGTCAAGTCGATATACCTGCCGGTCGAGTGGTTCTAGGTAGAGGTGCTAATCGAGTAATAGTCGATGCTTACCCTGAGTCTCCTCAGAGTGAGAGAGCTCTTTTATCTTCCACTGAATTAGAAACAACAGATGATTCATCTGGCAGTGAGACATCATCGAGCGATGAATCTAAAGAGGGGTCCACTACAGAGGATATTTATCAGATAACTCTAAATGAGCTGATAGAGCCGCAAGATAGGATAAGAGACGCGGATGTGATTGAGTTGGACCTTGATACGCCGAATGATTCACGAGCAATTAAATTAGGTTCCATGCTCAGTTCAGCAGAAAGGGAGGACTATGTGTCCTTGATTCAAGAATTCCACGATATCTTTACTTGGAGTTATGACGAGCTGAGAGGCATTCCTCCCAGTCTGGCTGTTCATACTATTCTTGTAAAAGAAGGTAGTCATCCTGTGCGTCAGAAAGTAAGGCGTATGCCTTTTGAATTGAGGGACAGGCTATTTGAGGAGTTACAAAAGTTACGGAAAACTGGTTTAATCTTCCTTGTACAGCACAAAGAATGGTGTTCACCAGTTGTCATCAGGAAGAAGAAAAACAACTAGATGTGACTATGTGTAGATTTTAGAGAGCTGAATAAGCAGACGGTTAAGGATTACTACCCGTTGCCATTTATTGATCAGATTTTGGATCAATTAGTGGGTAGAAAAATATATTCGTTTATGGATTGCTTTGCAGGATACAACCGGATGGAAATTGCAGAAGAGGACAAGTTGAAAACAACTTTCATTACTGTCTTTGGTACTTTTGCATACCACGTGATGGCCTTTGGATTGTGCAATGCACTCGGATCATGGTAACGAACAGCACATAAGACCTTTGGTGACATCTCCCCAGATGAGTTGAAAGTATTTATTGATGACCTGGGGGCACTCACTGTAAGGAAAAGGATGCTGATTATCTTAAGAAAGTGCTTTGAGTGCTGCAAACAATTTTGTATCACTCTGAACCCACAGAAGTGTGTCTTTAGAGTGCCTTATGGGCTATTGCTAGGCCATGTGGTCAGCTCAATAGTAGTATAGGGATCGCAACCGACTCTGAAAAGATCAAGTTTATAGTCGCTATGAGTCCACCACGCACTCTGAAAGAGGTACATAGCTTTCTGTCATCGGTAGGGTACTATCGGAGGTTTATAAATGCCTTGGCAGAAAGGACATTGCCATTAACGAACTTGTTATCCTTTAGCTGTCTATTTGTATGGAGCGACCCTTGTAAGGTAGCTTTCAAGGATGTGAAACAGGAGCTAGTAAAAGCACCAGTTTTAAAAGCACCTAAAAGAGACGAGGCATTTTACATATTTTCAACAGCTACCATGCATAGTATCAGCTGTTATTTAGCCCAAATCTGGGAGAAAAAATGGTATCATCCGATAGCTTTTGCTAGTTGAAAATTGGGCATATCAGAAATTAACTACACTTACATGGAGAAGTTGTGCCTTGCGATGGTCTTTGCGACTAAAAAATTCAGGCACTACATCCTCTATGAGAAGGTAGCTTTCTATACGAAGGTGGAAGGGCTTAGATTGCTTATGAACAAGCTACAACCGCCTGATCGTCTGGCAAAGTGGTTAATCACTTTGCAGGAGTTCGATTATGAGATCAAGAGTAAGCCACCGAAGTTGCAGGGGATTGTGGAATGCCTTGTGGATTTCGGGGAGCCGAAAGAGACTTTGGTTGAAGGAAGTGATATTAAAGAAATGTTTAAAATTGATACAGCTTCTATCCCATCTTGGTATGCTGCTATCACGCATTATCTATCAACAAGAGAGACTGGAGCTGGTTTATCAAAATTAGAAAAGAGAAAAATCAGACAACAGGCTTTGAAGTTTTCCTTGATCGCAGGAACACTATATCGGCAGGGTGTTGATGATATCTACCACCGATGTGTGATGCCTGACGAGGTTCCTTTCATCTTGGAAGAGTGCCATGACTCTACGTGTGGAGGGTACTTTGCTGGACGGTTGACGGCACAGAAAGCTTTAAGAGCTTGATATTGGTGGCCATCCATCTTCCAAGATTCCTTTGAGTACGCTAAGAGATGTGATATTTGTCAAAGAGATGACAACAGAGAGAATAGAAAATGCCCACTTACGCCTATCATGGCTATCCTTCCATTTAAGAAGTGGGGCATTGACTTTGTGTATCCTATCACCCCGTCGTCTACTACTCATAAGAGGTACATTATAGTAGCAACTGATTATTTTACAAAATGGTCAGAAGCACGGGTGATGAGGCAGGACAATGCAAAAGAGACTGCAAGTTTCCTTTTAGAACAAATTATCTGCCATTTCGGTCCACCGAAGGAAAGAATCCACTTTTTGAATAAAGTGATCAAAAGCCTGACTGAAGCTTGGCAAATCAAGCTTAACAAAACCACCCCCTATAATCCATAAGCCGACGGCGGGCAAGTCGAAAGTACTAATAAGCAGCTTGTGGGTATCTTGTCTAAAATAGTCTCTGAGAAGAAACGAGACTGGGACAGGAAGTTGTATGTGGCAGTATGGGTGTACAATACAACGTTCAAGAGAGCTACTGGCCATACTCCATTTAAATTAGTTTATGGGAAGAGTGTGTGTTACCCCTCGAAATTGAGTTGCCAACCATACGGTTTGCAATTAACCACTCTTTGGGAGATGAGGATGGACTCTTTGAACGTTTCACGACCATAGCCCACCTAGATGAGCTGAAATTGCAGAGCTTATTACACCAGGAGGTAGCTAAACGTCGGATGAAGCAGTTGCACGACCTTAAAGCAAAGAAGTATACCTTTTAAAAATGGCAATTAGTTCTATATTACGATGCGCGTAGGGAGCTGTTTCCAGGGAAGCTAGAACCTAGATGGGATGGCCCCTACAAGATTGTCAGGATAGGAAAAAATAGGTCTACAACTCTACTAGCTGATCTGCAGGGGGTAGAATTTAAAAATAAGGTTAATCTTAATAAGATTAAACCTTATTATTTCTAAGTATGCTAACCCGGAGAAATGCATTGCGGGTTCATGTTGGGGCTGATTTGAGACCTGCAAAAGAGAGTAAAGCTGGTTGATGGGGCGGTTAATTCCTTATTTGGAGCACCCATATCTGGAGCAGATATACCATCAGGGGAAACTTATCTGGTGGAGCAAAGGATATAAAGTGATTGAGCAAGAGGAAGGAACCTTTGTGTGGGAGATCAAAGTTTTCTGCCATCACTGCTTACGAATGTTGACAAGTATCCCTGTTGAGTTTAATGAAGAATGTGGGATGGAGCCGCCAGTTCATCCTCTAAACATGCTAAATTTTGACTATCATAATTACGAATAGAGGAGTTCGTGATGGCAGGTTGTGTAAACCCATTGTGGACGTACACATTATATCTTGGTGGAGCGTCCAGGGGCCCTAATAAAAAAGGGAGTGCCGGAGTAGTAATCTGAGATCCCCGACGTAGAGTTTCGATGAAGTTAGCTGCTTATCTCGAGGTAGGATTCACTAACAACATGGCGGAGTATAAAGCCTTGATTATGGGACCGCATATTGCCAAGCAAGGTGGTATTCGACAGTTGTTAGTAAAAGGGGATTCCCAGTTGAACTTGAATCACCTAGATGGGACATACACAATGTTTCCATTTAAGAGACATGTACAGAATAGCCCATGACCCTTGCAGTTGATACATTCAGATGTATGGGGTCCATCTCATAATGCTTCGTTTGGTGGTGCTCGTTACTATGTATCCTTCATTGATGATTTTAGCAAGTACACTTGGCTTTACATACTAAAACGTAAGGATGATGTGTTTGATGCATTCAAGGATTTCAAGAAGCATGCTGAAAATGAGATGAGATGTAAATTTCATGTCTTAGATTAGATGGAGGTGGAGAATATGTCTCTAATTACTTTGACAAGTACCTTGCTAAAAATGGGATCAGAAGACAGTTAACTTGTAGCTATACACCGCATCAAAATGGTATAGTAGAAAGGAAAAATAGGGTATTGATGGAATCGACAAGAGTTGTGGTGAATGAAAAGAGTTTGCCGATGGGTTGAAGCAGTAGTGATTGTTATCTATGTGTTGAATAGAACCCCTACAACAGGGATTCATGATGTAACTCCATATGAGAGGTTGTATGGTCATAAGCCTGACATTTCACATTTGAAGGTATTTGAAACCATTGCATATGTGCATGTTCCTGATGAAAAGAGGAAAAATTTGGATCCTAAAGCTCTCAAGAGTGTGTTCCTTGGTTATGCACAAGACCAGAAAGCTTACAAGTGTTATGTACCATCTACACATGAGACATTGATTAGCAGAGATGTTGTTTTTTATGACATGGCATCGTGGTATGGTAGTCAAGTTGCAGTGGCCAGCACTAGTAATGTTGAAAATACACCTACAGTGAGTACATCTATGAGTTGTCTTATAGGTGATGGGTCACCTAAGTAAGTCCTTGGTCAGGATGCTTGCAGAGTCGTACTCCTACGTCCACTGACACGGATATGTCAGTGAGGGGGAAATTGGATAAGGGAAAAGAAAAGATACTTGAGGATGTGACAAATCCACTTATAGCAGGTTATGAATCATCTAACAGTGACATTTTGGATAGCGAGTTGGGCATTCCATCTATTATGATGCCTAGAGCAAGGCAGAGTCATTATGTACTGCCTCATGAGAGGCAAGCTCATAGTGAGCCACAGTAACAAAGATCTGAGAGAGTCAAAAAACTAGTTGACAAGTTTACATACACTAATTATTCAGCCTGCCATTATGCATATATGGCTAGTGTGACAGGTTACAAAGAACCTGCAAAGTTTAATGATACAGTTACATATGATAATTGGTGTGCTGCCATGGATAAGGAGTATGCAGCCCTGGCTCAAAATGAGACATGGGAATTGGTTGAGTTGCCTAAAGGCAAAGTCCCCATTGGCTACAAATGGGTGTACAAGGTTAAGTGCAAGTCAGATGGTTCGTTAAAATGCTATAAGGCCAGGCAGGTTGCAAAAGGGTATGCACAATAATATGGCCTTGACTATGAGAAGACTTTTACTCCAGTGACTAAAATGGCAGCAATCAGAACTGCCATTGTTTGGCAGCATGCAAAGGCTAGAAATTATGGCAAATGGACGTCAAGAATGCTTTCTTGAATGGTGATTTGGTTGAGCAAGTATATATGGACCAGCCTGAAGGCTATGTTCATCCGGACTTTCCTACACATGTATGTAAGCTGAAAAAGGATTTATATGGACTGAAACAAGCACCTAGAGCATGGAATGCTCAGATCAGTAGTTATTTACAACAACATGGATTTAGATTGGGTGATGCAAATCACAGTCTGTTCACGAAGAAGATAGATTATGGATATGTGTTTCTAGTGGTTTATGTAGATGATCTTATCATCATTAGAGATGATGAAGAGGACATTGCTGAAATTAAATCATGTTTATAGGTTGAATTCAGAGTCAAAGACCTTGGTGAACTAAAGTATTTTCTTGGTATTGGGGTAGTCTCTACACCTCAATGTATATGGCTACCATAGAAGTAGTATGCTCATGACATGTTATAGAAGTATGGTATGGCTGAATGCAAGCCTATGGAGACACCTCTTGATCAGAATGTCAAGCTGCATATTGATGTTGAAAATGACATAGAGAATGTGACCATGTATCGACAGATGGTGGGCAGCTTGATATACTTGACTATTACCCATCCTGACTTATGTTATACAATGGGGCTGATTAGTCAATTCATGCAGAAGCCTCACAAACCACATTTAGATACAGTCACGAGGATCATGAGATATGTAAAGGGTACTATTATAGGTTATGGACTATTTTATGCATATGGAAAATCCTTTGACTTAATAAGGTTTGCTGATGCTAATTGGGCTGGTTATGCCTATGACAGGAGGTCAACTAGTGATTATGCATTTGGATTGGGCAACAGTAGATCAGTTTGGCAGAGTAAGAAACGGCCTACTGTTGCATTGTCTAGTACAGAAGCTGAGTACAGAGGAGTTGCCTTAGCGGCTTGCGGAGCAATTTGGTTAATGAAAGTGCTGAAAAACTTGGGAATACAGATCAAAAGCAGAGTGAGATTGCATATTGTGATGACCTCAGCAATGTCATGCTAGCTAGCAATCCTATCTACCATGGTAGGTTCAAACATATTGAGGTTCACTACCATTTCATTAGAGAAATGGTTCTTATAGGGAAGATTGACTTGATTCATGTGAAGATTGAAGACTAGGTAGCAGACATATTTACCAAGTCTCTTGGTAAAGAAAAGTTCATATAATTCAGATAGCTACTTGGAGTTTATCAGATGGTTTTAGCTTGAGGGGGAGTATTAGAATATCAAGCTCCCGTTACTCTTCAGTCAGTCTATCTTTATGCGTGTGATCGATGTTAGCTGGATACAACTGTACACGTGTGTGACATTCAATAAGTCAGTGTAGTCAGTGACTTAACCACAGTTAAACTTGGCTAGTCACACCTATGTGTGTAAGTCTCTTCCAGTTAGTATAATGGAAGAATAATGGAAGAAGAAAAATAATGAGTTGAGGCTCATCTTCCACTCCACTCCGTCTCTCCTCCTCTCTTCCAACAAGAAAAAAGAGGGAATATAAAATTGGGTGTTGCCCCATTCCCTAACTAGTTGGAGAAGCCAGTGGATTCTATTAAACAATATGACTTGGTCAAAGACCTAGATACCTTCAAACCAAACCTAACATTCCAAAAAAAAATTATGTTGTCTCCCAGTTATTGAAAGAAATTCAAAAGCATACTAACAAGAAAATGTGGCTTAAGGATTGCTCCCTCAACAGAAACCAAGTCTAACAAATCCCTAGAGCCTTTGAAAAAAGTGGATGTGGCTAACACCTTCTTGGATCTTGGTATCCCAGAGATCGACATGTGGATTTAAGGATGCTTTATTGCAAACAAATTGATTTATGGAGGTTCATTAGTGAACATAATGGCAAATGTGACAATGAAGGATCTAGGCTTGCAAGGAATGCAGGCTACATAGTTGCTTATCAGATTGGCAGATCAAAGTGGAATTAAGCCTTTGGGCATTTCTCCACATGTAAAGACAACCCTCGTAGGAATTATTGGTTTACCTATTTGGTGGTAAAATCAAATTCCTACTACAAGACCTCATATCCTCTGCTGCTGTTGGGAGGACCATGGCTTTTTGAAGCAAGGGCATGGACATATTGGTTCAAAGGAACCCTAACCCTAGGCAGAGAATCCTACAAAGTAGTGCTGAAGTTTTATGGATTGCAAAAAGGTAATGGATCCACTTTCATTGAAGTCATCATAGACTCTTCCAATGAGATAACATATGGCACATCAAGAGATGAAAAAGCTTTCAAACATATATATTCTTCTCTTTCAAGATCCCCTACTACATAGATAGAGATAGAGTCCAAAGAGAAAAAAGATGACAATGTCAAAGAAGACTATGAAAGCGAGCTGGAAGAATCTATCCTACTTGAAGAAGGCACAAAAGAGGAAGAAGTTTCAAAGGCTACATAAGTTGAAGATGCCATGCTATTAGACAGAATGACTATGGTACACTTTGGATTGGCTAATGAGTCACATCATATGTAAAATATCCACAAGAAATGGATTAAGTAGAATAAGCCTTCCTTCAATAGTGGCTCTTATTTCCAAAAGTTACCCTTCTCAAGAGAGGATGATGACAATGTACCTTGCCAACTGCCACCAATCCTAAAGCCCAAGCAAAACTTAGAAGGTTCCTATTGTGTGACATTCTTGGATGCATCCTTAGAAGACAAGTCCTTGAGCCAAGAAGTAACTAATTTTCAAACTAAACCCAAAATAGCAACGATAGCCTTTCAACATCCTAAGGAGCAAGCTCAATTCTCATTGACAGAGGAAGTCGGTTCCAGTGTTGTGTCAAAAGAGGAGAGCACTCCCTTAAAGGAGTCGGGATCTATATCCAGGATGTAGTCCATGGGACCTTCATTTGCAAAGTGAAAGGTGAAAAGTAATTAACTTTTGTGGATGTTGATGATACGATACGTCACTTGAAGGTGGATATCAATCTTTTAGAAGAGGAGCTATCAATCTTGCATGACCTTCTAAAAGAGAACTTGGACGTGTTTGCATTGTCATACAAAGATATGAAGGAGATTGATCCCACAGTGTGCCAGCATCACATAGTCCTAGAGCTTAATGCCAAGCCAATGAGGCAAAGACAGAGGCATATGAATCCAAATTACTCTGCCCTAGTGAAAGTCGAATTGCTAAAGCTCTTTGAAGCTGAGTTTATCTATCTAGTGGCTAATAGTGAATTTATTTTGCCCATCATGGTAGTACCCAAAAAGAATGGAAAGCTACGAATATGTATGGACTTTCGAAAGTTGAACTCAAAGAATAAGAAGGATCATTTCCCTATCCCTTTCACAGACCAACTGTTAGACACAGTAGTTGGACATAAACTCTATTCCCTCTTGGATGGATTCAATGGATACAACCAAGTCCAGATCACAAAAGAAGATCAACCCAAAACAACTTTCACAACAGAATGGGGAACCTATACTTACAGAGTGATGCCATTTTGGGCTTTATAATGCTCTTACTACCTTCCAATGAGTAATGATGGTTGCATTTCAAAAACATCTATATGATTTCATTAAGGTCTATCAAGATGACCTATGTGTCTATAGCCTAATCTATGAGAATTGGGGATACCTAGAGTAGTGCTTTGATAGATGTTGAGAATATGGGATCTCCCTCAACCTCGACAAATGCCTCTTTGGAGTCTCTTCAAGAGTTTTTTTGGGCCACATTGTTTCTACAAAAGGGATAGTAGTAGAACCTACAAAGATTGAGAAGATTGAAGCTCTAAGAACGTCAACTAACCTCAAAAAATTGAGGGGATTCATTGGCCATGTGGGTTGCTACAGATGATTCATTGCCCACTTTGCAACAAAGGTATTCCCCTTGCATAAGCTCTTGAGGAAAGATGCAAAGTTTATGTGGACCACTAATTGTGACAAAGCACCTATTTTGCAGTGTTTGATTGAAGCACCCATTTTGCAACCTCCTAATTGGATGAAGGAGTTCCATGTGCACATTGATGAGTCAATTGAAGGCCTAGGCACAGTCTTATGCCAAAACGGATTCTTGAAGTTAGATCAACCTATCTATTATGCAAGTCAAAAAGTAACCCACAGAGAACAAAACTATACAGTGATAGAGCTTGAATGCTTGGCAATGGTGTTTGCCCTAGAGAATTTTCGACACTATCTACTGTCGACGCACTTCAAATGCTATGCGGATCATGAGGCCCTGTCCTTCCTGATGAACAAAGTAGATGTGAATGGAAGAATGATGAGATGGCTCCTTCTATTTCAAGAGTTTGAGTTTTAAAGTGGTTATTAAGCTTGGTCACTCCCAAGTCTTGGTTGATCATCGGTCGCGAATTTCTTAGAGTGACAAAGAGGAGTAGGATGACCCAAACCTCCCTAATACTTCCCTTTTTCTAGTCAAAGCTGTAATCCCATGGTATCCAACCAACCTCTTAGTTACTCAACAATATCCTCCTAGTATCTTCAACTAGGAGAAGAAGAAGCTTCTGTTGGAATCAGCTCCCTACACCTTGTTGGGCGCAGCGCTCTCTGTATAAGAAAGGCAAGGATGAAGTACATAGAAGATGTATTGCAAGAGACGAGATTGAAATAGTGCTAAAAGCATACCATGATGAGTCTTATGGTGGACACTTTGCAAGAGAAGTGATAGCAAGAAAGGCCTTGCTTGTAGGATATTAGTGGTCGACCCTCCATAAGGATGCTTATGACTACTACAAACATTGTGATGCTTGTCAACGAATAGGAAAGCCAACCAAATTTAGCACTGTGTCATTATAACACCCATCCTTCCCCTAAAGCCATTCGAGAAATGGGAAATTGACTTCGTTGGCCCCATTGATTCGCAAACTAGAAGAAAACAGAACATATACATTTTGGTTTGTACTACGGATTATGTGACAAAATGGTGTGAAGCCAAAGCTCTGAAGCAGGATGATGGCAATAGCATGGCCTTGTGCCTGTATGAGAATATTATCACTTGTTTTGACAACCCCTTAGAGCTAGTAAGTGATAGAGGTGCTCATTTTCTCAACAAGATTATGGAGAAGCTGATAGAGCTGTACAAGATCCACTATCGTAATTCCACGCCTTACTATCCTCAAGCCAATGGCCAAGTTGAGGTCACCAATTGCATCCTCTACTCAATCTTAACAAGGATGATTGCTATCTATCACTGTAATTGGGACAATTGACTTACAGAGGCCCTCTAGGCTTATAGAACCTCTATAAGGCTACTATAGGACATACCCCTTTCCAGCTGGAGTATGGCATAGAGGCCATCTTTCCTATTGAACTGGAATTTCCCTCTCTGTGTGGGCTATCAAAGAGCGCTTGGGAGATGATGAATCCCTTCAATACTGTCTCTTATACTTAGAATTTTTGGATGAGACTCATAGGATGGCCCTATAGTGCATGAAAGATACACAAGCTTGATGAAAGGACTATCATGATAGCTTCATCAAGCACAGAAGGAGTTTAAGAAAGGTGACTTAGTCTTAGCTTATGATTCACCTTTTGGCAAGTTTTTAGGAAATCTTCAACAACGTTGGATGGGCCTCTATAAGGTACTTGTTGCTGTCAACCCTAATGGGTCTGTCCAAGTGTGAACAGTCGATGCCTCTGAATGATCCCTTCTTGATTAATGGCTATCGCCTAAAGAAGTATTACTCTCCTTGGGAATCCTCACAATCACCACTGATAGTCCTTTCATTCCTTGCGTGTCGATCAGTAAGGCTTTACATATTGCTGCTCTTGATAGCCCTCTTGCTTATCTTGATGAGGTGGCCTCGTTCTTCTAGCCACTCACAGCTATCTTCCACCCTTTTTTGTTTCCCTTCTCATATGATCTAGTAAAGTAGCAAGGATGGTTTTGATACATGGTACTCTTGCCATTTTTCTCTTTTTAAAAAAGACAAAATAAAAAGAAAAAAGCATAAATATATATTAGTCATGAGAGAAAATGACTTTGGTCTCTATCATGCCGACCTATTCTTCGAGGAAAGGTGGAAACATCCTTGAGAGTTAGAAAAAAGAAAAAAGAAAAAAGAAAAAACATCAAAATTGTTATGGGAGAAAAGGAAGAACTTCCTTGTTATAGCATGCCTCGTTCCAAGAAAAGGTGGCAAAACACCCTTGGATAGGAAGTTGGCTATGGAAAAGATGGCAACACCCCGCAATCTAAGATAGTTGAATCATTAGTTGACCTTCTAGGATGCAATTCTAAAGCCACCTCCCTTGGTATACTGTATCGTGCAACTTTATCTGTGCATCTGACTCCTATAGCAGATTACATTTTCAATATGCAATTCAAGTACTACACTTGTTGGCTACCTCCATGGGTACACCTCATCCTTAACACCTTGACATTAGCAACAAGCGATCTTCATCGCCAATCCTTTGAGTGATGTGAGCTTTCATTCTAACCGGATGGGGATGTGAGTATGGGTTGCCCTCCTATATTTACCAATAGAGTGTGATAGAGGGGGGTTGAGTGTGACTAGTATTCTCTTCAATAAATTCTTGAGAGGTTAGAAAATCGAGAAACATTTCGGCCATTGAAGCTAGGTATGTTTTCATTTATTTATGCACACAACACAGGAGGGCCTCCTCCATCATCAATACACACATCACTCTATTCGAATCATTGCACTACAAGGATCCTTGGACTTCCTTCTTACACCTATGCCAAATGGATTGGGACTAAATGATACATCATCAACTATGCACATTGGCATACACCTTCTAAATCATCCCTCTTGTTGATTTCTCAACCAACTGTGAGATATGGGTTTCAATTATTATCCATCGACTGATGTGAGTTATGGGGTGAGTGCTTGATCTATCATCTTCATGTGAGTGATTGTTGACATGCATATTGTATTCTTCATCACATCAACACCTAAATCAGAGTTCTTCATCACAACAATGCTACCTCCCTAAGTGTTGTTGTATGGTCCCTACCATGATGGATGAGTGTGACATGGTAAGCCATGGTACCTCCTATCAACGACTACGACCCTTCATGTCTCAGTGACGGTTTACCACCTTGGTTATTTGCATATGGAGCCAAGTTTTTCTAACCCTATCCCATTTATTTACAAGTGTGGGTCATGTTTTAAGTGTGGGGATGCTAGAGTCCATATTTTTTTCATGTCTTAGGCATTAGGAGAAATATGGATTCTCTTTTTTGCCCCTTAAGGGGTTTCTCTCACCTCTCTCTCTCTCTAAAAAGAGATTCCAAAATAATATTAGAATAAGAGATCTTTTACAATCAAGAAAATCTCGTGTTTTTATTTTCAATAGATTTCACCTATTATTTTATTCTCAAACTGTAGGATAAGGTCAACTTTTTCTCAAAATCCTAATAACTAAAAAAATACAATTCTAGTTTCTGTAAAAATTGAGCTAATCATTAATATATGACTCTTTAATACCCTCATGACTTTTTGATATGAAAATATATTAGAATCATTCTCATTCTTGCTTCTTAAAAGGGTGAAAGTTAAAAAATGATATAAAATGATGTACACATCATATTTTAAGATTATTTTTTACCCAGAGACATCTTTTTGACTCTAAGAGTTTTCTTGTAAATTTTTATTGCTTTTGGACAAGCATATGCCTATTTATGGGCATTTCTTTATTCCCTCTCAAAGCTCTAGTTTTGTCTGAAATTGTGTACTCTTCTCCTTCCCTCAAGAATATGGTTTCTTGCATACAAATTCTTCTGAAGAAATACTCAATACTATCTACAACACTCTCTACCTTGCTACAAGTAATCTCAAGAGTGGTTTTGATAGCATTTGCTGAAATCAAATAATCTCTATCTATAATACTCTCTACCCTGCTACAAGCAATCTCCCTCTTCAGTACTGTGCTATAAGATATCTTCCTCTTCAACACTCTATACTACAAGCAATCAAGTGATAATGGAGGTATCTTTATTTTTTAAATCTCTATGATTTTATTATTCTTCATAGTTGTTTAATCCTTAAGTGTCAATTCTTAGAGAGAGAGAGGGGGGAAAGAGAGAGAGAGAGAGAGAAAGAGAGAGAGAGAGAGAGAGGGGGAAAGAGGGAGAAGGGAGGGGGGGAAGAGAGAGGACTGTGTGAGATGAACTTATAAGAAAATAAGTGATAGAGTGATAGAGAGTAAATAAAGGTAGAAGATAAGATGATGTTATTGTTCCCCACTAGCCAAGCTTCTGTATAAATGTGTTTAAATAACTTTGATAAATTCTTCTTGCGAGAGAGAGAGAGAGAGAGAGAGAGAGAGAGAGAGAGAGAGAGAGAGAGAGAGAGAGAGAGAGAGAGAGAGAGAGAGAGAGAGAGAGAGAGAGAGAGAGCATGTTTGTGTGTGTGTGAATATTTTAGATAGAACAGAAGATAAGATTGGATGCTGATTAGAGGTAGATTAAAGCTAAGATTACAGACAAATTAGGTATTGATTAGGGTCTATCATGACTGAAATCAAGAGAAAGAGACAAGATCCAACTGGGTAAAAAAGAACACAGATATACTAAATCAAAGGGGTGTAATTGTGTGATTTGAGCCAATCTAGAATTAGCTGCATGCTGCTGGATTGATGCTGATCCCTGCAGCTCCCAGATATTTAAACGTTTTTGTTATTGATCAGAAAATTGGTATCGACTCCTTAGCTTACTATTAATAAAAGGGGTGTAATTATGTAATGTTAAAATTGGCATACATTTTTCTTTACAGGATGCAGGTTTAGGACGTACCAAGAGAAAGAGAGACATTCACTTTCAATTAGAGGATGAATATGCACAAATATTCAAAAGAACTCTAGAAAGGGATGATGCAATAAGATACATGATGCAACAAGAAAGAAATGCATGGAAAAAAACATGGACCTTTGGGTTGATGGGTGCATTTATCCACCCGACCAGTCATTTAAAGGCCACCACTATTTGAAGGGCTTACATCATTTGTAAAGTTTGCTTGTGAAGGCAATGAAGGATTGTATGGATACACATACAGACTTATCACACAAGGATTAGCAAGGGTTCATCAAGCCTTGATAAATATGCAGACAAGATTACAAGAGAATATGTATTCTTTGATGAAAAATGATAGATTATTGGCTGAGAAGAAGGATAGGGAGAATGAGAGCCTACAACAAGCAATGTCTGTCATTAAAGATGCTATGCAGACTACACACATGCAAAATATGGAGTTACAGTCTAAAGTTGTGGACTTAGAGAAGGAGAATCGAAACATGAAGAGAGGAAGCTCACAAAAACTTTGGAGATTGGGCCCAGTTTAAAAACCAAAGAAGCACGTCGGCACATACGATTAGTTAAACCAATTCATCAATTAACCAAATGAAGTGGACAATATCATAGACGCATATATGCTCACAATCTGCTACAATGAGAAATATGTTCCCTCATGCAGAGAATGATACTATTACCAAAGTCCTAAGCAAGGATATGGTAAAAAATACATTGGAAAATCGTAAATTTAGGGACATTGTGGATGGTGTCGCAAGTGAACATCTTAGGAATGTGAGCAACTTGTTTACTGCTACAGATGCTCATGGATATGTGTCAAGGTGGGAATAAGTTTAGAGTCATATAGTATGCTCTATCAACAATTGGATACATGATTTAAGCAAGTCTTCAAAACTAAGTGAGTAATGCCTCTGCTAAAACCATTTCATGTGAAGAAGGCTTGAAAACAACTAAATGAGAAAGTTTTAGAACTAATTGGCGAGCCAACGCATCTTGAAAATACACACATATTGAAGTATGGTTCCAAAGAAGTTGCATTTGTATTGAATGCATCCAACAACTTTGTATTGGATATATGTACGGTTCAGATTGCTATGGTCAAGTTCTACAATATGTCTATGGAAGAATGTAGAGGCAAAGTTTGTCCTCAAACTTGATGAGAGTGAGATTATTAAGGGGCGAAAACTTGAATGTGTGAGTATAACACTTATGAATCGAGTATTGGATCCCAATATCGATGAAAACCATCCTTTATACTTCAGTATATAGTCAAAGAATGAAATATGGTGGCTTGCAGCATTTGAAGTAACAAAGGAGGACCATGAAGTACTTAAAGTTTTTTTAAACCTCACTAATACACACAGTGTTATTTTCAACAGCAAAATAATGGAGCAATTTTACACATAGAGGGGTTTGGGGACTATCAAGTTGAATGGGATCTTGTAGGTGATTTAAAAACATTGATGTGTATGTTTGGTTTATCAAATGCAAAAAATGCAAAATTTCCATGCATATACTGCATGCAAACTAGGAAGAAAGGGAAAGATGGAAATAAAGAATGGCTTGCCAAGGCAGGACAACAAGGTGCTCCAACACGTGATCAAAAAGTCATGAGAAATGGAATGCTAGTTCTAGTGGATCCAAACTGGCGCCCTATTTTGGAAATACCACTAACAAGTGTTCACTTTTGCACATTGCATTGTTTGGTTAGAATAATTGAGAAGCTAGTATATGAATATATGTGCTTTGCATAGAAGATGTAGCCTATGTCAGAAGCTGATATATGCAAGAAGGTAGAACGAGTCCTCTCTAAAGTTGGATTGCAAGGGGGCCAAGTAGAAATAAAAAAGGATGAGAAAAAATCAGAAAAGAGTGAAAATATCCCTTGTAAACCATGCTTTGGTGGACCCAAGGCTAGGAAGTTTATATCTCCACCTCGAGATGAGGAAGGCAATATACTTGTAAAATAACCAGAGAAGTATGAATCATGGAAAAAGTTGCACCTTGTTGTTCCAGATTGGAGCAATGGGGGACGAACGAGGATTGCAAAGGCAGAAGTGTGGATACTCCTAGATAAATTAATAGCTCTCTTACAAAAGTTGAGGTTTAGGGATGGTGATGCCAATATATTTAAAGAGACAGTTACTAAATTTCGTAAGTCCATGGTGGAGGCATGGACTACAAACAATATAACACACTACATGGTCAATATTTTCACCATTACAAAAAAAATCATCATTTCGAATTAGTTTGTATTTCTAATCTCTCCTCTTGAGCATCATATACTTGAAGCACATGTCCATACTTTGCACATCAAGGAAGTTTGGTAGTATGGTCAACTCAAGGCATGGAACGATCTCATTAGCAAGCTCACTATGCTTTTCAAAAGGCAACTAATCATGGATGTGGCATCAATGATTCCAATTCTATGAGGAAATTATTACAATGGTGGTATAGGAGTTTGTAGATATGATACGAGGAAAAAGAAAAGAAGTCAAAAACCTCTCAAGAAGAATTTATAAGTAGGGCAATATATGAAGTGAGAAAAGCAAGATGAAAATAGCACAGCTAGACAATGCCACATAGAATGGTTGGCAACCCAAGAGAGAGATGGCAAGAAATGGAGACCTAGATAAAGATAATACTTTTGATGCATTTAGAGTCCACGAGAGAGCATAGGTACCTAGGATATGACACATCAATACTCCTATCTTTAACATGAGATGTCTTACAAATTTTGTTTAAAATTTCAAAGATTTGTCACTATGTATTTCAAAGTCGATTTCAAACTATGTTTTTTAATTTTAAAGTTCATTTACACCACAGTAAGTTTTAAAGTTTTGTACTTAAGTCAAGTCTCTCCTTTCATTTTTTCCCATTACTCTTCACTCTACCCTCCACCTTTCTATCCTTCATTATCACAACCATGGCATGTTCCAGGCTTCCTATCAAGAAGGTGCCTACAAGAGCAAGAGCTCAACACTCTTCTGAATCTAGTGAGCGTACTGTGAGTAATAAAGGTCCCTTGGTGTGGCCAACAATGGTGGCCCTACTGCAGCAAATAATAGTGGTGCTACTGTGTCCAGCAATGGTGGCCCTAGTGTGGTCAATAATGATGGTTTGCCATTGTCCAAAAATGGTGGTCCATGTGCTCCAGTTGCTCCACCACCCACTACTGCTCCAACTAGTAATACATGTCCTCCAACACATAAGAAGCGAAGATGGAGACCAGGCACAGCTGTGCTACGTGAGATAAGGAAATTCGAGAAGAGTGCCAACTTGATTATTCCTAAGGCACCATCCTCTAGGTTGGTGCGAGAAATACTGTAAGATCTGCAGTTTAGGATATCATCACAAGTTCTTTACAAGGAATGAGGCAAGGAATGTGGGGTGATGGTCAAGCCAAGCCTTGCTTGCTCTCCAAGAAACAGCTGAAAGTTACTTGATTGATCTAATGGGTGATTCTCAAGTTTTAGCCATTCATGCTCAACATATCACTATTAAGGCCATAAATATGGTTCTTGTTTGTAGGATCCGCAACAACAAGGATGCATTTAATCTTAACGTCAACAATATGCTTTGAGAAGCTGCCTTGTAATTGGATCTATGTTTTTAGCTTAGGTTTGGTTGTAGATTGTAAGGAGCCTAGTTTTGGTTTATCTTTTCAGTAGACCTTCAAGTATTTGATAGTAGTGGTCTACAAAATGGAGCTAAATTTTGCCTAGCTCTAGTTGTACTTGGTTCAATGCACTATCTACCGTGTATTTCATGGTTTCGTAATGCCAAATCTGACATTCGATATTCTATTTTGCCATTATTTGCATTGTGCATATTTCCAAGTTTTTAATTTTGAAAGTAGTTTTATTAAGGATAAATTCAATGCGCAATCACACACACATCATTGATCAGTTGTACATGGACCGATGCACTATATCTTTACTATATTTAGCGATTTGGCAACACTATATACGATATGCGATATTCCATTTGACCCATGACTTATTTTTTGTGAATTTTTAAGTTTTCAATATTTCACGTAGTTTAGTTGACAATGCATTTAATATGCAATTGCGCACAGTTAGTGTGGTGGTGAGTTTTTCTGTTATTAGTGAAGTATAATCTAGTTAATGCATTTTCAAAAAATGATTGAATCGTCAAGTTCATAAATCAAAATTTGGTGAAACTTCATCCACATGCCGCATCATAAAAACTCATGGATATTAAAAATTTGACCCCATCAAAAGTCTCTAGGATACCTATTTGGAGGCTGGCATCTTGGGCCCTAAATCTGGGGATATAGAGCCTCAGACACCAGCCTCTGGACAAGTGTGGATTCAGGGCCCAAGACGCTAGCCTCTAGACAGGTGTGCTAGAGACTTCTAATGAGGCCAAATTTTTTTCTGTAGTTGATATACCCTAGAGGAGTCCACAAGTAAAATTTCACGTCAATCGGATCACTGGTCATATTTTTCCAAAGCCTGGATACATTAATTTAGGTTTAAGGGTTTTTTGAAAAAATTTCTATAAGTTTAAAGTTTCACCTCATTTTACACATTTCACTTTTGAGTTTTGGGTTTTCTCTCCTAGAAGACATGGCATGCACCAAGCAAGCAGCTCGGAAACACCCTCCTAGAAATCCTATGTAGAGGCCACCTCCCCCAACTCCACCACCACCACCACCATGCCAACATTGCAAGCGTCGATGGAAGCCAGGAACAGTGGCTCTTCGTGAGATTCGCCATTACTAGAAGACCACACATTTCCTTATACCAAAGGCTCCATTCCAAAAGCTAGTGCATGAGATTATGGATGGCATACTCATTAAGAACAGCAGGAGGCACTTCCCAGATGGAACACGCTTGCAACAACCCGATCGCTGGACTACCCAAGCCCTCCTTGCACTATAGGAAGCTACCGAAGCTTACGTCATTGACTTGTTTAAAGACTCGGTCTATGCAGTAGTACATGCAAGGAGAGTCACCGTCACCGATAGGAATTTGTGGATAGTGAGGTTCTTCTGGCAATGGAAGGATAGTCCTCACGAAAATCAACAACGATAGGGGTGTACTACGAAAACATATATGGAATGTAGCTTCCAAAGAGATTTTGTAAAACCCTGATTGTAATGGATCCCATGTAAAATGTTATGAATATGAATACAAATTTGCTGGTGCGTCTTATTTTAGTTTGTTTGCTTATTATTTGTTTTATTTATATCTTTAAGTTATCGTTACATGCGTTCCAATGAATACATGTTGTGCTCGAACTCGATAAAGCACTACATATTAAATTTAGGATACGAATCGTGTTGCATATAAATCCGCCACAATATTTAAGTAAAAAACAATAATAAACAATGCGTATGACAAACTACATTGCACACAAATCCAACAAATATCGATTTTCATTGCTTCAAGAGAATATTACAAATTACATTACATTGGTGATGAGATATCATTTGGCACTAAGTACATCTAGTCTCTCCTAAGCTTCTTTGAGCTAGACTCCCCATGGTCATAGCTATTCTTGATCATAGGCAGCAACACATTTCGCCCTAGTCCTTCCTGCCTAATGACATTGGGGTCTTCAACACCAGCAACCATGACATGGGCCACCATGGAAAAAGTGGCCCAGACCTAGTACTAGAGAATAAGTAGAGGAGCTTTGAATGTCGAAGTAACACTACTTTCTCCAAGCTAGAGTTTGTTGGGATGGTCTTGAAGGGCCTAGCCTTCGTTAGTGCCCTCAACTTCAAGAAGTTCTCAGGAAAAGCCAGAGAGCATATCTTATGGAATTTAAAAATGTCACTCACAAGCTAGCCAATATACTCCTTCAATGCCGAGTCTTGCACCCTTCCTTGGCTACCAGATTGGCCACCTTGTCTAGATGAAAATTCATCTATATAGACAATGTCTTGCATCACACAAGTTCAGTGTCAGACTTACTGTGTCAAACTCACTATGCATGGAGTGTGGTAAAGATATATACATTGGATTTGCGTCAAAATTTAGCAATAGGGCCTTTAGGGCATCGGGAGTATGCACATCAAATTTTGCCGAGATCGGGCTCCAAGAGCTCTCGTGGCCGGAGGATCACATTTGGGAGCTTGAATCTGCAGAATCAGGCCCCCAAATGCAAGCCTTTGGCTAGGGAAGCCTGCAGATTCAGGCCCCCAGATATGAGGCTCTGACCAAGGCAACTCTAGCTACCCAATCCCTAAAGATTCAGGCCCCGAGATGCTAGCCTCCGGCCAGGGCAGCTCTGGGGGCCCAATCCCGACAAAATTTGATGTGCAGACTCCCAATGTTCGAGAGGCCCGATTGGTAAATTTTGACGCAAATATGATAACATTAATCTAATAACATTACATTCTCTACATCATCTATCTATTGCTATAATGGAGCATCCAGGTCTACTTCTACAACTAGGACACCCTTGTCTCTCTCTTAGGAAGGTACTGCATAGTCCGGTCAAAGTCCAAAAATGTTTTCTTGTAACCACTCGAACTCCTCATCTGAGATCTCATACTGTGGTGCCGCATTCTCAATCTGCTCTTGGAAGCTCATAATGGCAGAGATGTCATCGACACTCATGCCGTCATATCGAGCCACCTCATCAACATGTGTTGGCGCATCTTGTATATCAAAATCTATAAAATTATCAGGTGCATCACGCACCACGATACAATATAGCTCTTCTTCCCTTAGCTCCAAATTTTCTAGTACATCCTTCATAAGTAAATATTCCACCCCCTCGATGATGATAGCATGGAGAGAAGCAAAGGGTGGCTCATCGCTTGTCGGCATCTCAACAGGGTAAGGAGGTGGGTGTACAATGGCTAACCTTTGTGCTGCCTCTACTCTCGAATCAAGTGTGATCTCTTTAGGCTCCCTCTCAAAATACTCTAGCTCTGGCTGAGAGGGTGTATCGATGTCTTCATCGCTGTCCTCTTGCACCTCAATGCACAAAACATATATGGCAAATGTTGCATCGCGCTCGATGAGATCCATCATGGCATGGTCCTGGGATGACGTGGACACGGCTCTGGCACAGAGATATTGCCCCACATGCATGAGGGCTTGATTTACTACCTTTCCATGACTTGATCCAGCACGTAAACTATATAGGAAATCTATGGGGACCCATTTGAGAGCAGAGTTCGGAATAGAGCAGGTGAGAGGGTTTGCCGCATCACAAAACAATACCAATATACTAGAGCTAGGGTCTACGGTGGAAAGTGAGCTCTCTAGACTCAAGGTTGCGCAAAACCTAGGGTATATCTGATCTCTTATGTGTGCGTAGCATGTGGAGCTAATCCATGCGGCAAAAGCGGGAGTGGTAGCCATGGCACACAAAGAGAGAAGGGAGGAGAGCACAAGTTGTAGGGAAGTAGAGAATGAAAGTGAAAATGAGTTTGGAGTTATAGCTTTTATGTATCCAGGGTTTTAAAATAAAGGTTCTTTTTTAACATTAAATTTTCAAATTAAAACTCTTACCTTAGTTTCTTTATTTCAATCTTTAAAGTAACCATTAAAATTACTCATACAGACAAATGCTTTGTTCTACATTATTATATCCTCGAATATACTCAGATCGTTGAGTATATGCAAGTCCAGCTACTACAGAAAATATAGAAAGTTTTAAGAAAATAAATACGAAAGACCTTCAAAATCCCTTGGATCCAATTTGATATTTAATCATAAGAAATAAGTAGAAGAGATGAACTCTAATATATTATTATGCAAAGATAATATTGCATAGGTTATAGAGCTCCAACTTGCAATTTAATTATGATTTTAACCAGCATGATTGACTAATTACAGTATGTATTATCGCACACTTGGATCATACTAAACTAAGATTATCTAAATTGAAAGTACTGAGAAGTTTTAAAAAATTTTATATTCGTTCTTTATATTAAAAAATTTACAAGGATTCCACTATCTCAAGGATATGTGGAGAAGCACATTGTTTACATGTCATGGATTGCTCACTACGAATCCCAACCTTTCTATTATCTAACTTGAAATAGAAGTTGCGGAGGGGCTCATTGGACATTAATTGGATTTCTTGTCTCAGAAAAGAAATGGGCCAATGGCTGTCTACACTGACCACAAAAGGATTATGACCATTCCACAAGATAACCACATCTATGAGAGCTGTATGTGTCTCATCTCAAGTATCTTGATCCAAACTGATCCACTCCCCTCACAAAAGTCACCATCTTCTATATTGAAAGCGAATTCAAAAAGTTTTTCTAGCGATGAAATACCTGTAATTTTAAAAAAAATGGTAAGTAAATGCGAATAACACAACAATTCATCTAAGCAAGACCTATGTCAATCAAATCAAGGCATTCAAAGTAGTGAAAAAGATTTACCTGAATGTGAGATTAGATTGGTTGACCTTGCATTCAATCATCTCATCAAAATGTGTTCTTTTGACTTGCCAAGACTCACCCAATAGCTGACTCATCCATTCCTCGAATGGACACTTGATTGATAAGTAATCTTTGTTTTCTTAGAACATCACGTGAACCAAACAAATATGCAAACAATGAGAATGGAATAAACCAACTAAGATGCACATTTTGGAGCCTGTGGTGGGTTTCATAGCACTATTGATGTCAGATTTTATCTTCGACTTACATGCTCCTGACAACTCCAAGCTACCAATCAGCCATTCATCACTTATGTTTTTCCTCTATGAAGACATCTATGATAATCAAATAGAAAAGTTACCTATTAGCATGCGTATAATTTGTAAATGTTCTCTCTAAATGAAATGAAATTTGAATGGAGCAATTTTAAAAAAGCATTGTACCTGCAATTCTTTTCACAAAGAAGCCTAGAGATGTTGAACAAGAAGTTGACTTATAACAAGACCATTATTCCTTCACTGACAAATTCCTAGGATACAAAAACAAAAGAAATATCGAGTCAAAGCATACATATAACTTACATAGGCTTTGTCCAAATGAGTTGAAACTTAACCATGGAGCAACAAAAAAAAGTGGCAATATACATGTGGCTCTCTTTGCAAAGAAGCCCAAAGATGTTGAAGAAGTTGAGTTTTTAAAAAATCATTCTTCTCCACCCTCAAAGACTATGGAAGTAAAAAAACTAAGGAAAACTTAGTATGCATATAGCTTGCATACATGATAAAATTTAACCATGGAGCAACAAAAAAATAAGACAACATACCTGTAACTTTGTTTACAAAGAAACCGTAAGATATTGAAGAAGAAGTTGAGTGTTCAAAAGATCATTTTTCTTGACTGTAAGAGACTCCTAGAGTACCAAAACAAAAGAAATTACATGTTAGAGAATGCACATAACTTGCACAGGTTTTGTCCAAACAAGATAAAACTTTACCATAGAACATCCATGGAAGAGAACAATATACCTATAAAGTTTTGTGAAGAAAAATCTTAGGGCTTTGGTAGAACAAGCTTTACTCTCATAAAACATGTGAAATTCACTCTATGTTCGTGTAGAGGAACTTAAATTTCACAGGGTTACGGATAGGGAAAGCAACAATGAGGCTGTAAGATTTCGTCAAGAAGGAAGAAGCGGAGAAAGAGATATGATAAATTTGAGTTTCGCCTAAGAAAGATAGGGAAACTGAAAAGGGGAGAAATGAAAAGTCAAATATAAAAAAATAAGAAAAATAAAAATTCGAGTCACAAACTTTCAAGAAGTGTCAGCATTGTATTCCCCCTTATTTTATTACTGAGGGAAGATTTGGGACAAGATATAGCTAGAAGATTCATGTTACATGAATCTGGAATCCCAGCTCTCTCTTTGGTTAGGCCTATATTTCTTTATTCACTCCTTAAGGGGAAAAAAAGAGAGTCCATATTTCTCCTAATGTTCCTAATACTTAGTACCCCCTCCTTGGTGTAAGGTCTTAAGTGTGGGGAAGCATCCCTGCACATCTGACTTGCATACCTTCATGGAAATATCCCTATCTGATCATTCATGTATACCATGTCCTAATTTTTCCCTAATGGGGTTCCTTTCCCACCCACCCGTTCTCTTTGCACCCCCCCCCCCCCCTTGGGGTCATTCCTTGTCCGTTTTTTTAAATCCTTTATTTTGCCACTTTTCCATGTGAACACATTCTACATTCATCAAAATTAAAATTTGATCCTATAACCTTTTTTGTCTCTTTGAATTTTCCATTTTTCTTTTTGCAGTCCTCAGTTTCAAGCTATGTTTTATGAGCTATTAATTTTTGAATCATTTTTTGTGATTGGGATGTGTTTCCATGCGAACATACATTTTTCACTTCGGAATAGCGATTTGATGTGGCAGCCCTGCCCTATACCTTTCCTTTTACATTTTTTGTTTTTATTGCTCATCATTTCGGTGCACGGTGTCGTCGTGTTGGGGGTCGAAGGTCTACCACAAAGGGGAGAGAGGAAAAAGACTGGGGTTTGATGGATTCTCAGGTTATGGAGAGAGTAGATGAGATAGAGAGTAACCAATATCTTACATAGCCGTGTCATATAAGTTTACCATAATAAACTTGGATCAGATTACATCAATAACCATGAGGTTTATGCATAGATCTATATCAAAAATTTTTCCATTTCCTACAACAAATTCAAGCTCTAATGCCCTCCATTTCATGAAGATACATGTATTGAGACTTCAAGATACAAGGTATAGAGAGATAGAACTCATTACAACTGACATAGAGTCCAAACGATGATTAAAAATGCATCAATAGAACCACAAATGTACTTCAGCCCTGCATTAAAACAATAATTTCCAGCCCTCAAACTTGACTCAAAAATGTATACAAACTCATGGGAAAGTCTCTCATTACAATCTCAACCAATACCCTATTATTTCGGGAGCACTGTCTACACAAGGAAGTGATTAGATTTTAAGAAACCCCTTCAAATGAATGAGTTTTAATGGCTGCCTTGTTTACGACAGTTTTGAGAGAGCCTATTCAGCCCATACTCTTGACTTGCCCCAAAGTCACTCAAGTACTTGGGCACAAGAAGGGCTTCAATGGTACACGAATATGGTAAGAGAATGGAAGAAAAAGCTCATAAGATCAGGCTGAATACTTTATCTCTATTTTTCCCTTTCATGGACTATCATACAAATCTTTTCCACGTTACCAAATGGATGGGGCAAAATGACTCTTACCTTCTTTGTTTGTATCTTCTCTTGATCTTCAGTTTGCTTTGTGTTCGCATGCTTTGGAGCATTCACCATAGTCTTCAACTCTCCCTCCATCTTCCATAGGTGTGCAAGCCAAAAAATGCACCGCAAAATGCAGGATGGACTCCTCTCCTTCTTCCACACAAAAAAGAGTTCATATAGATCATATACAAGTCATATAAGTCCTTTGCAACTATTACTCCATGTCACTTGTGGACCTAGTCAACTTTGGAGTGCTCTTGAAAAAAGTTGGATCTTCCAAGCTAATGAACTTCATAAACCAATGTGACATAACTTGTAAACTATCAATTACCACTTGTTGATCAAGTTGAAGGTCCTCATATACACTAGCATTGACATTTTTCTTGATACGAACTGAAAATTGCATGTCAAGTTACAAAGGAACTTATGAGATTAGATGACATCTAAGACAAATGTAAGGGAATAATGACTAAATTATGTATGAAAGTTTCTTATGTGGATCCTAATGAAGTTCTTCTGCAAACATAAAAACTCCATGTTTTATGCCATGAACACAAAACCCTTTGACATTCACCCCCTCCTAACCTGCACATCCTCCGACATGTGCCACTTCATGAATTTGCAGGTTAAGGAGGCTCTTCTTCTGACATATCTTCATCTTCATCCTCTAAGTCTTCTTCTTCTTCCTTTTCTTCAAGTAGATGACTCACATCCAAGTCATCAAGCTCATAAGTAGAAGACTCTCTTCATTTGAAGAGCTTGATACGTTGTTGGCTATTGGTATCTTGATCATGGTCCCATCCATTTAAGCCAAAGTGTAAGTTGTCAAGATGAGCAGATCTAGAGCATGGCTATGGCGGCTTGTAGGCATAGAGTGAACCCATGATTATGAAAATAGACACTTTTTGTTACACAAGTGAATTAGATTCCAAGATGGAAGCTTGGACTCATAAACACAATCTTGTGTATGATTGACAATGACAAGAGACTTAACTGAAAGTACAAAGCATCATGACATTGTATTCATTCTATATGAAAAGTTGTAGTCAAGTACAATGCTTTATAGTTGTTGGATGGGTAGCAATCTTCCCTCTCTATGCATATGGGATTACTGTAGCCTGCATGTCCTAAGCCTAGACTGCCTCATAAAAAGAGGCTACATTAGGCGTGATTGCAAATATCTCAACATAAGTAGCATTATCATGTACTACCTTTACCACATATGGTCCAAACCATCTCTTGGCTAGCTTCCTATGAGCACTATATTGATTGTCTAGGCTGCTATCATAGACAAGTACCCAATCATTCTCTTGGATAGCTCTTGGACGGAGTCGATGACACTTGTCCAATCTCTTCTTATTCTTCAACCTCGCTGCCTTCAGCCTTTCAATGGCTGTCTTGACATCCTCTGGCCTTTTTCAAGCTGCCTTATGTGCAAAATCAGCAGCTCTTCTCTATTTATGCCTTCATCCCAAGGCAAGATACTCCATGTGATAATAGACTCCTCAATAGGCATAATAGGTGGCTGCCCATGCATTAGTTCAGCCGGCATATAACCTGTCACTGCACTATGGGTAGATCTATCAGCCCATAATGAGAATGGAAGCATTTTAGGCCATTCTCTCATCTTCCCTCTGCAAGACTTTACCAAAGCTTTGAGAATCGGTTGATGACCTCTTTCACTCTTACCATTGCCTTCAAGATTGTAGGCTGATGTAAGAGATAGCTTGATTCCCAATTGAGCAAAGAAATGCCGAGCTCATTGGCATCCAATTCTCCTCTATCAGCAGTTACTTTGGCAACATATCCATACCTGCAAAACACTTCTTCAAGTGAAAATCTACAAACAGCTTGAGTGGTCTTTGTTGTCAAGGCTTCCTTCCACCTGATTTGTGAGATCTTCTCTAGCAAGCACTAGATATCTCATGTTCCAAATTCCTATAGGCATGGTTACTAAATCAATAACCCATCTGTAATGAATGGATAAAGGAAAGATAGGCTAAAGCCCATCTCTATGCTTAACCATAGAGTACATTTGACAAACATGACAAGACTCAACAAAATGCTCAATGTCTTTATACATGTTTTGCCACCAAAATTTCTCTTTTATTTTGGCAAAAGTGCCCCATATGCCTCTATGGCTAGCCAATAGGCTTTCATGAAATTCTTGCATGACATGTCTTTGAGTCTTCTTTTCTCCTAAGACACGAACAGGCACTCCTCCTTTCTTCTTCGCATGCCTCCAAAGGTAGCCGTCTTTGAGAAAGAAGCCATAAGCCTTTCTTCTGATTCTCTTGAACTCTTCATCGGTCCAATCTTCCTTCTTTGCCATAGTGCTCAAGTATTGGCCAATTTTTAGCCAATCATTTGCATAATTTTCTTCCATAAAATGAGAAAAAACTAAAACAAAGCATTAAGCATGTTGTCTTTTAGCTGCCCACCGTCGTTCCATGGTTGTTTCTTCATTCTTTGCTGCTATAAATTCTGTTACAACAGCAGTACCTATTGTACTTGCTCTAATTAATGATGTACCTACATTTATGATAGTTGTACCGTCATTAAGAACAGTTGTACTTGCTGTTTTCTGATTTGAACCAACAATTACAACATCATTTTTAGCAAATATAGACTTTGTTACTTCCTCATCCATAATCTCTTCTTCATCTTTATATTTGGCATGCGAAAGCATGTCAGCAACTGGATTATCTCTTCCTGCAATATGTTTTGAATCAGGATTTAAGGATTTAATATAGGCTATCCATCTTAGCATAGCTATGTTAGGAGTGGAACAATTGGCAATCATGCCCAAGAGTGGAAGATAATCTATTTCAACTACTACATGTGCATCCATGAAGTACTCTCGATCACACTTCAATGCAGTTACAACTCCCCAAAGTTCTCTTTTAATTTGAGCATACCTTCTTTGACGTTCATTAAGAACCTTTGCTCCAAAGCGGATTGCATACATGTTTCCCTCAAGATCATCTTGACCAACAGCCCATCCTATCCCAATAGGACTTGTGTCTCTACCATCAGTATGATAGGCTGTCCATTAGAGTAATCAGCCCTCTTCAAGGTGGGAGCTGAAATCAGCAATTTCTTCAATTTTCGAACAGCTTGAGTACGCTCTTTTTCCCACATAAACCTTTGGCCTTTTCTTAACAATTGATAAATATTTTCAACAACATGAGTGAAGTGTGGGATCCAAATAAGATAGAAAACACATGCTCCAAGAAATCTTCTCACCTCCGAAACATTTGTGCATATTTCTCGCATTTTGCTGATGGCATCAATCTTGATTGGAGAAGGCTTTCGGCCATATGGGCCACACATATGCCCAACCACAATAACTTCTTCAACTCCAAAAACAGATTTAGCTCCTGAAAGAGTAAGATGGACTTTTTCTAGTTTAGACAAGATTTGAGCACAATCATTAGTATGATCGAAAATAAGCTTGCGGCATCCAAACTCATTGAGCTCTTCATTCTTCTCATGAATTTCACATCCTTTGATCGCTACATCATCAAGGAAATGAAGAGTAAGTTGGGAATATAATCTCTCAATACTTTGTGCATGGCATTCTGTAAAATATTACACGGCGCAGCGAACAGAATCTGAGAAAGAGATAGATAGTACACAACAGATAAGAGGAGAATCAGTAAATTCTTTAACTCCAAACAACTGATACAAAGATGGCTCTGTCCACCCGTGCGCTTCCATTGTGTGAAGCTTAGATGGCGATCTAGACAGAAGATAGGTGAAGGCCAGCTAGAACAACAACTCTGACTGGGTGAAAGATGAGTGAGAGATGGCTGCGAAGGGGTTTAGGCTTTATAGCCCGCGAAGGTCGTTAGGTCGGCAGCCTCCACTAGTTGGCTAGGGAATATTCCAGAGAATATTCCCTTTACCATCGGGCCGGGGGCGCTGCCCCTGGACCCCTGCCAGGGGGGCCATTGGCCCCCCTGGGACCCCCCCAGCCAGGGGCCGCTTCCGCGGCCCCCGGACCCCACAATAGGGGCCCCTTTTAACTCCCTTACACCGCAACTCGATGCAATGCGCCTCGAGTTGCTACCAGCTTAACCACTCTGTCTAACCCAAAGATTAGACCCACAACAGTCACCTTTTTGCCATTCGATCACATAGACCTCATCTGATATACAAGTCAGGACTCAACCAATGTCCGGGCTCACATTTGGCTTCTCCTCATAATGGGGGCCTTACAACTTTGAGCACCATGGAACATTGGTAGCACCTAATGAGGGTGGGGCATTGATCATATCTAACACCCCCCCTCAATGTCCACCCATAGGTGAACTATCTTCTCGGCCCAATGCTGAGTCTTTGAAGATGAACTTAAAGCAGATCCTTTGTAAGTGCTTTGGTGAAGATATCTGCTCCATTCTCCTCTGTTGGACAGTAGACCAATTCCACTATCCCAACCTCCATCAAATCACGCACATAGTGATACTGGATCTCTATATGTTTGGTGCGTGCATGAAACACTGGATTTTTGGCAATGGCGATGCAACTCTGATTGTCACATCTCAGCACAGTTGGTTCTTCATTCTGCACTCCCATATGCCATAGAATCCTTCTCAACCATACGGCCTCACATGCAGCAAAACAAGCTGCCTTGTACTCTACTTCGGTAGAAGACAATGCCACTATTGGTTGCTTCTTACTAATCCAAGAGAAAATTCCTGAACCCAAAGAGAAACAATAACCAGAAACTGACTTCCTGGAATCAATGTCTCCTGCCCAATCTGAGTCACAGTTCCCCACAAGAGAAGTTCCGAAACTGTATGTGATACCATAGTCAAGAGTTTTCTTCAAGTATTTGAGCACCCGCATCCCAGCCTTCCAATGACTCTCATGAGGTTTGTTTGAGAACCTGCTCAAAACACCAACATCAAAACTGATATCTGGTCTGGTGTTACACAAGTAGATCAGCAACCTCCTATACCTCCCAATGTCTGCTAGTGCTGATGGATCCTCGACAGATAACTTTGCATTCACCTCCATAGGTGTAGCTATCTCCTTGCACTCGGTCATGCCAAATGCCTTCAAGATCTCCCATGCATACTTCTTCTGAGAGATGAAGAACTTTCCTGGCTCTTGCCAGACTTCAATCCCCAAACAATAGTGCAGCAAGCCCAAGTCTGTCATTTCAAACTCAGAACTCAAAGCCTTTCGAGTTTGGTTGATCATATCTTCATAGTCACCTGTAATAAGAAGGTCGTCCACATATAGGACAATCATTACAGACTTTTTACCATCCCTGTAAACATACAAGTTAGCATCTTAGGCACATCTTTTGAAGTTTAGGTTTAAAAAGAACCTATCTATCCGCTGGTACCATGCTCTGGGGGCTTGTTTCAGCCCATACAATGCCTTCTTCAGTTTACACACTTTGTTCTCAGAATGGGGGGCCTCAAACCCTGGTGGCTGAGCCACGTACACCTCCTCCTTGAGGTTACCATTTAAGAACGCTGACTTAACATCCATTTGGTACACTGGCCACTTCTTGTGGGCAGGCACTGCAAGTACCGTGCGAATAGTGGTCATTCTGGTAGTTGGAGCAAATGACTCTTGAAAATCAAACCCTTCAACTTGTGAAAATCCTTGGGCAACTAGTCTAGCTTTGTACTTTTCTAAGGTACCATCAGCCTTGTACTTTACCTTCCAGATCCACTTGGTGCCAATAACCTTCCGCTTTGCTGGTCGATCCACTAGCTCCCAAGTGTCATTCTTCATTATGCTGTCATACTCCGCCTGCATAGCATCCTTCCATGATGGATCTGCAAGTGCTTCTTCTAAGTCAGTTGGCTCCTTTACTTCTCTCATAATCTCAACCATCAAGGCCATATTAACTATGTGAGCAGAAGCCCTCCTTTGCTCCTCTATTCTCTGAGACCTCCTTGGTCCATCTGCCTTCTCCTCAACAGATGTAGGCATAGGATTATTGTGGTCATAGAGCGGCTTCACCCAGCGCGGCAATGGCTTTTTCGGTGGGGTGATGTCAGGTTGGTGAACTTTTTCCTCATCATCTGAAGATGATCCTTAAGGATAGGGATAGCTCTTGGGACAGGTTCATAGTGGACTACTTCTCCGCTTGATGATAAAGTGGAAGAACTTGCCTTCTCCTCCTCCACTGTATGCGGCTCCTCCTTGAACACCACATCACGGCTCGCGATGATCTTCTTTGCCTCTTGGTCATATAATTTGTAAGCCTTCTACTCATCACTATAACCCAAAAAGATACATTTTCTGCTTTTTGGTTGTAACTTGTTTCTCTTCTCATCTGAAACATGTGCACAACATTCACATCCAAAAATTCTGAAATGTGAGACAGATGGTTTCTTACCAGTGTAAGCCTCATGAGGTGTTTTTCCCTTGAGAGCCTTTGTATAGCTCCGATTTAGAATGTAGACTGCAGTATTAACAGCTTCAGCCCAAAAATGGTTAGGCAATCCCTTGCCCTTTAGTATGCATCTTGCCATCTCCACAATGGTGCGATTCCTGCATTCCACAACACCGTTCTGCTGAGGTGTGTGAGGCGTCGTCAATTGACGCTTGATCCCTTTGCTCTTGCAAAAGCCTTCAAACTCCTTTGAGTTGAACTCACCATCACCATCTGTTCTAAATTTCTTCACACTTTTCCCTGTTTCATTCTTAACAAGTATTAGCCATTCTTTAAACTTACCAAAAGCTTGAGCCTTATCACGAAGGAAGTACACCCACATCTTCCTACTGTAGTCGTCGACAATCAACATAAAATAAGAAGATCCCCCCAAGGCCTGTGTAGGCATCTTACCACACAAGTCAGCATGCACCAACTCTAGAGGAGCCTGTGCTCTATTCTTGCTTTCTTGTGGAAATGCCTTTCTCTGTTGCATTTGCATACCATACCTTCAATTCAGTTATTGTAGGTAGGTGAGCAACCATACCTTGCTTTTGCATCTCCTTCAATACTGCAAATCCGATGTGTCCAAACCTTTCGTGCCAAAGCTTACTTGTGCCCACTCCAGCGGTGGCTGTAAGAGCACTTAGCTCATACAGGTTGTTCCTTCTTTCTCCTTTGCCAACAATTGTGCCAACACTATCATAATTTCTGCACCTGTCTTCTTGAACCTCACTTCATGACCAAGATCAGTTATGGCAGTAACTGATAAGAGATTTCTCCTGATTTCGGGAACATACAACACATTTGAAAGCTTTTTGACTTCACCATTTGCAGCAACAAAAGAAATAGTACCTGTGCCCGCAACAGGGCATTTAGCATCATTTCCAACCGTCACAGTGATGGATTCTTGTAGAGGCTGCATAGAACTGTATAGACCTTTCTTGTTGGTCATGTGACGGGAGGCCCCACTATCCAACACCCATGAGTCAGTGGTAGATTCTTCTTGCGCCGAGGAGAACACTTCCTCAATGGTCGCCATGAATAATTCCAACTCTGCTTCAGCCGTATTGGCTGTCTCTTTTCCTTTACTTTTAAGGGTACCATTCTTTTCATCTACCTTCTTGACACGACAATCTGCAATTGCATGTCCTTTCTTCTTGCAGTAGAAGCACTCTCCTTGAAACTTCTTCTTGCCGCCCTTCTTCTTTTTGTCCCCATCATTTTTGGTGGAGGAAACACCTTTGCCTTTTGCATTGGCAGAGAATGCAGCATCTCCATTGTTGCTTCCTTCTTGGGCTTTCAGCCTCAACTCCTCCTCCATTAATAATGCACAAAACTCCTCAAAAGTCAAAGATTGAGGTCTCACCTGAGTATTAAGGGCAGTTACTAGTCCATCAAACTTTTGTGGACAAATCCGAAGACACCTCCGAGCTAGCTCTTCGCTAGTCTTTTGTATCCCAGCACCAGCCATCTGGTCGCGCAGATTCTTAATCCGAGTGATGAATGCTTCAACCGTCTCTCCTTCAGCAAACTTCTCCACTGCTAGTTGATTCTCCAAGTTTTGAATCCTTGTTTGGTTTCGTGTTTCATACTGACTCCTTAGTACATTCCAAGCCTCTGACGCTTTGGTTGTATGCTGAATCAAAGTCAAAACACTGTCAGAACAGCTTGTAACTAAGGCACACAATGCATCTGCATTCCTTCGTTTCCAAGCTCATAGAAGATCTGCATTCGGAGGAATCATCACACTAGGATTTTATGGGTCGGGGGTAGGCTGTGGTTCTGCGTCAGTCCCCAGCACAGTCTCCAGAAGCTCATAAGAATCAAGGATAGTTGTAATTTTGAACTTCCACAAGGTGTAGTTTGTACCATCTAACTTGCCTTCACTGAAGGTTGGTGGACGAATCCTCAGTGTTTGAATAGCCAGTACAGCAGCACCACCTCCTGCACCGCTTCCTGATGCGCCAGAACCGCTTCCCGGAGTCGACATAGTTTCTCTTTGCTGTTGAAGCCTTTGCCTCTTGCATGCTCTCCGATCTCTAGAGCCCCCTGGGCTCTGATACCATGTAAAATATTACATGGCGTAGCGAACAGAATCTGAGAAAGAGATAAAGAGTACACAACAGATAAGAGGAGAATCAGTAAATTCTTTAACTCCAAACAACTGATACAAAGATGGCTCTGTCCACCCGTGCGCTTCCACTGTGTGAAGCTTAGATGGTGATCTAGACAGAAGATAGGTGAAGGCCAGCTGGAACAACAACTCTGACTGGGTGAAAGATGAGTGAGAGATGGTTGCGAAGGGGTTTAGCCTTTATAGCCCGCGAAGGTCGTTAGGTCGGCCTGCTGACCCCGACCTACCATATGAGCCTCCACTAGTTGGCTAGGAAATATTCCAGGGAATATTCCCTTTACCATCGGGCCGGGGGCGCTGCCCCTGGACCCCCGCCAGGGGGGCCGCTAGCCCCCCTGGGACCCCCCAGCCAGGCTTACACCGCAACTCGATGCAATGCGCCTCGAGTTGCTACCAGCTTAACCACTCTGTCTAACCCAAAGATTAGACCCACAACAGTCACCTTTTTGCCACCCGGTCACATAGACCTCATCTGATATACAAGTCAGGACTCAACCAATGTCCGGGCTCACATTTGGCTTCTCCTCATAATGGGGGCCTTACAACTTTGAGCACCATGGAACATTGGTAGCACCTAATGAGGGTGGGGCATTGATCATATCTAACACATTCATCATGTGAGCCATTGAACTTGTAGCTCCTTGGGGTAGAGTACACATGCGGACTAAACCAAGAGGCGTCTTCATTGTGGTAATGTCTCGGCTTTCCAAAGCAAGCTAAAATTCGTCATAGCCCGAATATAAATCACCCATGGAATAAATTGCTCTACCTGCAAAAGCCTCAGCAAATTCATCAACAATTGGACCCGAACCAACATTTCTAATAGTGACTTTATTGACAGGCTATAAATCTTGAATGGATCGCAAAGATCCATTCTTCTTAGGCACGATAAACCATCAGTTCGAATACGGAGCTGAAGATAGCTCCAATATTCGCATCTTTATCTTTTTATTTAAAAGCTCCAGTAACTTAGGAAAATGAGCCCTTGGTACCGGAATTGGTTTAAGATTCCAAGGGATGTGTGGGACTGTGAAAATCACCATTGGTGCCACAACACTTGGATCCACACAGCCAATTTCATGAGGCTGAAATGAAAAAGATTTTCCATGTTTCTTCAATATCTGCATAAAAAATTTCTTTTTAGCTGGCAAGAGAAAAGAGTCTTCGCTAATTTTTAGCTCCCGTAAGCTTTCAGCTATAAATTGGTGACGAATATCTTTGGGGTCATGAAGACTTGGTTGTTTGGATGCCCTTTCAGCCAATCCCTCACTTTTGGGAGGTAGTGGAGTTGCCACCGTCTTGACCTTCTTGTCAATTGTCTTGTACTTTGTTTCTACTCTTGCCTCATCCCTGTTTGGCTGTCCAAAAGCTTCATGATTAGCAAATTCTTGAATTATGTCATAAATATCCAATGTGCATACCTATATGGACTGATTTTCAGCCTGATTTTCTACATGAACAGTTGCATGTATTTCAGCCAATGTATCATTATAAATCAGCCCATAAAATAGTCGTGAAATTTCTTCATTTTCAGCCAAAACATCAACTTGCTTCAGCTTCCATTCCATGTGACACAAATGCTTTCTTTCAACCCTATTCATGGCTGAAAACTGTTTATAACTGTGCACACTATTGGCAGTAAATACCTACAAATCAGCCTTTGACATAGCCCCCTTTACATGTGGAGGCAAATTTTTATTACATGAAGCATTGCCATAGCCTCCATTTATAGCATTGCAGCCCGAAAACCCTTAAATTCTCGGGCATTAGGAGGCACAGGATGATCTCTCAATCGATCTCTATTCCGGTGATGATTTACACAAATAGTCAGAAATTAGACAGCTTTGTCATTATCCTTACTTCTTATTTGAGCATAAGATGAACCACCATCAAGGGCCTTTGTCTCCAAATGAGACTCAGAAATAAAAGGTTGACCAAGAATGATAGGATAGCTACAAGAATCTTGAACAAAGAAATGAAATTCATCTTTTACATCACCAATAGTAACCCGTACATAAGGACATGCCGCATAGAGATCGCTAGAAGAATTATTCGCTGCTCTCATGCGCCATCTCGGGTCCACATCTATGGGCCATCCTCCATTCTCATAGAGACTTCTTGACATGACATTGATCTCCGAACCATGGTCTATAAGGGCAATGCATGGAGTCTCTCTTTCTCCAATCTTGACAACAGTTTCGATAGTCGCCCTTGCCCAATGGGTACGGGAGTAGTGACTACTTGGAATAAAATGAGCATTAATCTCTTCTTGCATGTTGTGAAGACGAGCTTCTTTCTTATGCATGGGCTGCTCTTTGGATTGAGAAGACCCCACCATAACATTCTCTGCAATAGCTTCTTTAATTTCAGCTTCATAGATGTCTTCATCTTTGGCTTCTATGGCTGCAATTAATTCTTTGATTGCCTCCAATCGAATCCCTTGAGTATTCAGCTTCTCTTCATCCTACAAATACACATGAAGAGCTTGCAAAAAAACATACATAGATTCTTTAGTTTCTTCACCAATATATTTTCTTTTCCGTTTAATTACATCAATTATTACATCATGAAATCCTCGTTTTGCAATTCTGAGAATTTCACCCAATGTAAATTCAATTTTGCTTTTGAGAATCCTTTCTTCTAGGACCCACTTGAGATCCGTCGCAGTCTCTATGTCAGACTGTAGCTTGTAGTAGCCGGGATGTTTGCCTTTTCTCTTTCCTTCCATCTTCTTTGCTTGTGGGGCATCTTCCATGACATGCTCTGGCGGTGGTGGTGGATTTTCAGCAGCCTCCTGCTGATCTGATTTACTTCTTGTCACACGTTTGGTTGGCACTGAAGAGGAGGGACCGACAACATCTTCTTCTCTTATTCTCTTTTCTTCTACCATAGCTTCTTGATTATTGATTTCAGCCAACTGAGCATTCCATCCGGTTCTTCCTCGGATGCATTGACTGGTAGTAGTCAAATCTTCTTTGGACACCTTGCCTCGCTCCATGCGATCTAAGGCTTGCATCCACAGTTTAGATTTTACATCAGCTTTACATGCTTTAACAATCTCATTGGTTGGCTCAATTTTCAGCCCATAGGTAGCTACATCAACAGCTGCATAGGCTGTTCTTGTTGCCAAATCCTCCAGTCTTTTCTTCATGCCATCGTTATCAAAATTTGGCTCAAGCGGAAGCCTAGTTTCGATCGCATGAATTTTACCATCCTTCCAAAAGACTAATTTTTGCGCCTCAGCTTCACAGAATGCATTGCACTCCCTCTTATCATGCTGTAGGCTGTCACACCAGATACAACGTCTTTTGAAGCCTTCTCGTATGGGTCTTTGGGCAGTTATCCGCCCTCTTTCTTCCACTTTCACATCAAGCCTTTCCACCTTGGAATTAATATCCGTTATATTAAGATGGAGATCCCGCATACTCTTGATCAACTCGTCCATGACATCATTCTTTGGAGGTGGAACAACATGATTTCTTGGTTGCTCGGCCATAGAAATAGGAGGTCGAGATATAGGAACAGGCTCTTTTATGGACTCGGATGGTGCAGAGGTAGAGCCCCACCTTAGATGCATCCGCTCTCTCCGAGCAATCATATTAACTGCTTCAGTGACATCACCCCAAGTAGTCTTCAATCCTGTCTCAGAGTCAGGATCTTCAAGCTGATCAGTTAGTTTCTCTTGAAGAAGAGGATCCGCAACCTTCAGAAACAATTCAATCTTCTAGCTCTCCATACTTTGCTGATCATCAGGATCTAGCTGAGCAAATTTGCTTTCAAATTCGTGGTGAAGAGCATTGGCAGCTAGTCCCTTATTGGGCCTTTCAACCCATTCAGTGAAGATTTTCTTCGTCATGAGGCCAGAATCTTCAAGGAAGAATTCTTCTCGAAGAGCCTTCTTGAATGCAGATCATCCCTAGAAAAAACCATGAATCCAGTCTTTGAGGCCATGCATGGCCAAATGGGCAAAGTATCGACTCCAAGCATGATGAGGGACCCCAAAGAAGACCATCTTGTCAGTATAGAGGCGGATAAAAGAGGACACATTTTGCCCATTAAATTGCTTGAGCTCCTGCCCAACTGCCTCCAAAGATTTAATGGTAGTAGCATCACTCCGCTCTTCATCTTGCCTCCGTTGTTGCTGCAGTTGCATCTGCTATTGAAATTGCAATTGTTATTGTTGGTTCTCTTGCATCAGACGAACCAACTGCTGCAAGGCATCTCCTCCCGAACCTGATGATTCTCCCATTATGCTTTCTCTTCTGCAGCCGACCTTTACATCGGATTCACCACTGTCATCATGTTGGGGGTTGGTCTACCACTGGGGTTTAGAGCAAAAGAGGAGTGAGAGATTCAAAGGGGAGAGAGGAAAAAGTTCGGGGTTTGATGGATTCTCAAGTTATGGAGAGAGTAGATGAGATAGAGAGTAACCAATATCTTTACATAGCCGTGTCATACAAGTTTACCATAATAAACTTGGATCCGATTACATCAATAACCATGAGGTTTATGCATAGATCTATATCAGATTTTTTTCCATTTCCTACAACAAATTCAAGCTCTAATGCCCTCCATTTCATGAAGATACATGTATTGAAACTTCAAGATACAAGGTATAGAGAGATAGAACTCATTACAACTGACATAGAGTCCAAACGATGATTAAAAATGCATCAATAGAGCCACAAATGTACTTCAGCCCTGCATTAAAATAGTAATTTCCAGCTCTCAAACTTGACTCAAAAATGTATACAAACTCATGGGAAAGTCTCTCATTACAATCTCAACCAATGCCCTATTGTTTCGGGAGCATTGTCTACACAAGGAAGTGATTAGATTTTAAGAAACCCCTTCAAATGAATGAGTTTTAATGGCTTCCCTGTTTATGATAGATTTGGGAGAGCCTATTCAGCCCATACATTGGCAAAAATCACCTCTTGACTTGCCCCAAAGTCACTCAAGTACTTGGGCACAAGAAGGGCCTCAATGGTACATGAATATGGTAAGAGAATGGAAGAAGAAGCTCATAAGAGCAGGCTGAATACTTTATCTCTATTTTTCCCTTTCATGGACTATCATACAAATCTTTTCCACGTTACCAAATGGATGGGGCAAAAGGACTCTTACCTTCTTTGTTTGTATCTTCTCTTGATCTTCAGTTTGCTTTGTGTTCGCATGCTTTGGAGCATTCACCATAATCTTCGACTCTCCCTCCATCTTCCATAGGTGTGCAAGTCGAAAAATGCACCGCAAAATGCGGGCTGGACTCCTCTCCTTCTTCCACACAAAAAAGAGTTCATATAGATCATATACAAGTCATATAAGTCCTTTGCAACTGTGGACCTAGTCAACTTTGGAGTGCTCTTGATAAAAGTTGGATCTTCCAAGCTAATGAACATCATAAACCAATGTGACATAACCTGTAAACTATCAATTACCACCTGTTGATCAAGTTGAAGGTCCTCATATACACTATCATTGCCATTTTTCTTGATACAAACTGAAAATTGCATGTCAAGTTACAAAGGAACTTCTGAGATTAAATGACATCTAAGACAAATGTAAGGGAATAATGACTGAATTATGTATGAAAGTTTGTTATGTGGATCCTAATGAAGTTCTTCTGCAAACAGAAGAACTCCATGTTTTATGCCATGAACAGAAAACCCTTTGTGTCTATTATTAATTATTACGTATTTTCAGGTATTCTCATGTGTGATTTTTACTCTTTTTCCATGTGAACTAGCCATGATCTCCTCGAAATTCAACTCCGATTAGATAGCCTTATCCGACTTACTCCCCTGCACAATTTTTCTTTTTTCTCCATCATGTTCTGGCCCACCATTTTGTATTATTAATTGTTCTATATGTTTGCGTGCTTGTTTTTACTGTTGTTTCCATGTGCATCCAAAGCTCTATTGAAATCTCACTATGATATCCCGACATTAATTTCAAATCTTCCTGACTTCTCGCAAAATTGACTTGAAAGAACTCTAAATCATTAAAAAGAGAAGATCTCAAGCAAAATGACCCGAGGATCGTAACTTGACATTTTCCAAGATTGCTAAGGATTGTAGCCATCCGTATGAAAGTTACCGTGTGAAAGAGAGTTGTGAGCCGTAAGTCAAATTTGACTAGATATATTTTAAACTTGGCAAGTCAAATAAATCACAAAGCTTTAAGCTTTAAAAGCTTATAAATAAAGAAGAAGGAGAAGAAGACGTCATGAACAGACCGTTCCCCTTCCCCCCCTACCCTCCCTTTTTTAAATGGGAAAAATAGTGCCATGAAGACCCCAACCTTGGCATCTCTAATTCTGAATCAAAAAGTATGAATTCACCTTCAGTAATTCAGTAATTAACTCTAGCAATCTCCCCCTTTTCTCAGTTCGAAAAGAGGCTTGGATTGAAGCAAGATCATATTGATCCCACAATATGTCAACATCATATTGACTTCCCCGCCGCCTGCCGAGCCCGCCGCCGACGCCTGACGAGCCTGCCGCCGTCGCGCCGCCTTCCGCTTTCCGCCGTGCAGGCCGCCGACACGCAGCCCGTGGCCGTCGATAGGCCGTTGACGACCTGCCCCTCCCCTCCACGTGCCACCACTATCCCCAACCCCCATTACCCCTCCCTAACCCCCATTCCCCCCACTGCAACCCACTAAACCCACCCCCATCTAACCCCCCATTCCCACCACCCACTCCCTTTCCCCCTTTTCCACCCTCATTCCCCCCCATTACCCACGTGCACCCTAACACACACTACCCTACCCAAGCCCCCCGTCCTACCCTGCAGACCCGCAGCAGCTCACCACACCCCCTCCATGAACCCCAGTCCCACCTGCAACCACCCTTGAGCTGTCGACACGCGTGCGGGTGTGTACGCGCTTGTGGTTGATCATGCGGTTGTTCGTACGCGAGTGCGAGATTTTGATCGTTGGTTGCTGACCACGTAGCTGCCACACAGCCGGTTGCTGGGTATTTTTCCCACATTTTTCATTACCACACCCGTAACTCCTTTTTTTTTTCCATTTAAATAACAACTAAAAAACACACAAAAACATTGAAAAATATAACTAAATCATTAAAAAACCACTTTCTATTCTAAAAAATTACAGAAAATCTAGAAAACTTTCCTTTTATTTTTGCAATCCATGGCCCTCTTTTTCTCCACCTTTAAATTTCCGCACCAAATATTTTTGCCTATTTTAAAATTCTAAAATCTTTCAACATACTCAAAAATATGATAAAAATTCATTAAAAATACTAAAAAATTCCCAATTAATTTCTAAAAATTTCCTACCCCTTTCCTTCCCATTTTTATTTATTTTTGGCATATTTTTCTTAGCTATTATAATATTTTCTTTCACACCTAAATTCTTTCACACTAAATCACACAAATTCATAACATACACAAATAAATAAACACAACCATTAAAAAAATAAATAAATCCCTTTTTCCTCAACACCCCAACTAACCGTCCCGAAACCCCAATCATGATATTTTTAGATTGAGAAGAGCGCATTTCTGCATTACATACACACCCCTTCCAGGTATTTATTTTATGTGCTTTCTTTATTTTTATTTTTCCCCTTAATCACAAATTAATTGTTAAAATGAACCCTTTAATTCACCCACCGTTTCCACGCGCATTCGCGCTAAATACACATTTTTTAAATTAAAATGAACCAGCCGTTCACTTAGCACGCGCTACGTGCGCTAAAGAGGCACTTTAAATTTTTAATAAAAATAAACCAGCCGTCACATGAGCACGCGCTGGCAAAAAAGCGCTCTACATCACCTTAATTTGTAATCAATGAATTGCATTTAGAGACCCAGTCGGGAATCGAAGTCCGTGAATCGAATAAAAGCACCGTTTTCACCTAATAATTGGTAATTAAATAACTAATAAGGAACCGCCGTTTTCTTGCTAAGGTTTATCACCTAATAAAAATTCACCCATTTTTAATAATTGATTAAAATCCACCCTTCATTAAATTAATTCCCCCCTCACTGCACTTAATTCCCTTGTTAATGAACCGTTTCGTGGGATGGGTATGCGCAGTCATTAGTGTTATTTTCCATGGTCCAGTCTTGGTTCTATCACAGATTTAGTTTTGATTTGTGTCGGATGTGGTATTGTTTTGGTTTCCTGTATTAGTTACGGTTACGGGTATGGTATGCAGTTTTTTTCTTTTATTGCCTGATACGGGGTTCAGGGTGTTTGTCTGATGCATCGCATGAAGCTTTCGGTCGCATTTGTCTCGAGGTCATGTCAAATTTTTTCTAGGATGTGGTTTGCTTGGGGTTAGTTGGTCGTGTCACGTTTTATTGGTAATTCTCTTATCCTTGGTTTTTTGTCTGTTGCTTTGCAGGCATTCTCCTTGATTGTCTGTGTTTGTGGTGTGTGTGTAACCATCTGAATGGCACCTTCTCATGCTCCTCCCCCTATCCAGTACGTCCCATTAGTAAGTAGAGATTACTCGTCCCTACTTACTTTTGAGCCCCTCACGAAGGCGGGACTTGCTGCTTTTGTGGCCACTCCTTTTCCATTACTTCCAGAGGATCCGTCCTTATGTGATGAGTTCCTGGCCTCTTACAGCAAGAAGACAGGCGTAGTCCAAGGAATGTCTATGACATTGACGTCTCGAGGCTTAGGGAAGGCTCTATCTTTACCCTTCAAAGGAGAACCTTTTGTGACCACTCGTTAGCTCTTCTCTAATGAAGAGATTCTCAAGCTGTTGCAGAAGCAGACAAGGGAAGTCCTTGATGTTAAGAAGGTGATAAACTCTTCCGGAGTTTCGTTTTCTATGATCACTGATCCCGTATGGAAGACGATGTGTCAGTTCCTTTAGGACAGATTTATGCCTGCCAAAACGCCATCCCATTATTTGTCCAAAGAGCTTTTCACAGCTTCCAGGATGGTGTTGAAAGGAGTTGCTATTGATTGAAGCACATACCTCCTTACTAAAATGGATCAGCATTTTGTTAAAGTCATGAGGGGTAATGTTACCAATGTTACCTACGGATCATATTTGTCTGCCTTCTTGACCTATTCAGGTTTACAGAAGACTGTGCCTCCACCTCCTCCATCAGATCTAGTACCTCCTCCTCCACCTTCAGAAGAGTCAGCACCTATTGACATTGAGGATGATGATTCTCTGCCTCCCCTGGTCATACAGCGCAAACGCTTGAAGAGGGTAGCGGACAAAGCCCTTGCTGTACTTCCCTCAGTGCCTATCCCTGCTACTTCTGGCAGTGAACTCCCTGGGTATCTCACTTGCAATAATCTGTTCCGAGCACATCGAGAAGGATCCTTGGAGATCTCAGTTCCTTCCCTGAACAGTCTCGTTTCAGGAGATGCCATTCCTTTCCTCTGCAAGGATATTCAAAGTTCCATTGAGTTGTCAGTGACAGTCTGTGTTCAACAGCTGTACGCATCTTTCTATGAAGAACTCATGCAGTCCAAAGACCAGTTGCATAAGGCAACATCTGAGTTAGCTTCTGCTAAGGATACCCTAGCAGATCTATTTAAGCAAATGGAACAGCAAACCCAACTGGTTGCCACTCAAAGCGATGAGATTTCTTCATTGAAGACCCAGTTATTCGAGGCTCAGTCACAGGTTACTAGCCTTTCAGCAGAGAAGGAGAGGATGTCCAGCGAAGCGGAAGAATTTCAAGTTCTTTTAGATGATAAGCTTTCAGCTTTACAGATGGCTAATGACACAGTGGCCAACCAAGCCTCCCAAATCCAGCAGTTGCAAGATCAGCTTGCAAAGTCCCGCTCTGTTCCTCCAAGCCCTCCTGTTCCATTAATTCCTTCTCTTTCACCACAGGATTTGGCTGCCCTACATAGACAGGCTACTTTGTGCCCTCTATTCCAAGACAAAGTGGAGAGATTGCAGTCCAGAATGGACTTGTTATGGTCTACCTTTGAACAGTTTCAGGAATATGTCTTACCAGACCATTCTTTCTTTGTCCACTACCACTTGCAGAAGTTGGTCTTCTACATGAAGCTTTCCACGATGGATTTACCTTTTCCAGAGGATGGCTGGAGTGGGGCTTGGTCTGCTGAGTTGTTGACAGAGGTAGTCAGAATGGTCTTTGAAGATTCTGTCACGCCAGACACCATGTTGATGTCATACATGTATCTACGAGGAGATTTGTTAATTCCAAATGAGGTAGATATGGCATGGTATGTGGGGGATGTGGTCTTACAGGCTGTTCTATATGTCAATCATTTGGAGCTGCGCATAGCTGATATGTTTCAAAGTTATTCCTCCAAAGTAGCTGATTGTCAGGATAATTCGTGGCATCCCATGATTGATTCGGTGGTCCTCAATCAAAGACAAAACAGAGCTCCTACCTTTGCCCAGAGTACTAACCAACTGAGGATGGATCTCTTAACCTATCTTTCCAAACATAATCCATTTGATGCCTATCATAGACGATCTCTCTTAGGACCTTCTGTTCCTACCCTCCTCTATTACCAACAAATGGCTCACCGCTATGCTATATATCTTTCTCTTTGTCAGTCTAATTCCACAATTATTTTAGCACTTCTTTTTCAACCTTCATTTTTCCCTCAAATTCCTATTTTCACTTACTGTTCCTTTATTGAAGATAGGGTATTTTCCCCTTCTCCACCCTGTCCTTCACCCCTCATTAATGTACCCTCCACATTTCCTATTTATCAGTTAACACCTTTCCTTAGTGATTCCTTACAAATTTCTGCCACTCCTTCTTTAACCTTTTCTTCCTTTTATGATTTTTCCTATCCTTCCCTACATCCACTTTCCCTTATTCCATTACCCTCTCCTAACACTTCCATATCTCAACCACCTCAGTTGGTTAGTGACTGTGACGGTTTTGATACTCAGATTTCCAGAAGAAGGGGATGGAGTTCGGATGATTGCCTTATAGGACCGCAGATTAATTGGCCAGTAATTCCAGGGGAATGGACAGCTTCCAGTCAAGCTTATCAAAACTATGTTCATTTTGCCCAACAATATTCACAGTCTGCAGATCCCTCAGTGAGATTAACTGCTCACTTTGCTTGGTACCTGGAGTATATGCATAGGCACTCTCATACTGATTCAAAGCCTATTCCAAAGTTGTGCATGAATGTCAATGTTAGCATTGATTCCCAACAGATGGAGATATTGTATTTTCATGCCCTCTGTTTGCCTAGCAGATACTTGGTCCTGTTGGAAAGGATGTGCTGTCTCCAATTTTTTCAAAATCCTCCTAAAAACTTTGTAGATGAATCCTTATCTATGGATCGATTCCGACAACATCAATATTTTAAGAGGGATCATCTTCATTGATACCTTTTCCAATGTATGGTGGAAGCTTTTAATGAAAAACTCTCTTTTTGAAGAAGTCATTCAGATGGTTGTGTTGAGTATTAGTGTTTGTGTTGTGAGTTCATTTATGTCAAACGAACGTGGTGGTTTCCTATTGGATTTTGTGTACGAGCTATGTTTTGGAGATTTGTAGAGATGGGGTCGTGGTTGGAGAGTTGCAGCTGATGCAGATGACGAAGAAGCAAACTTTTATATCCTTTACAAATTTGTGATGATTTTTAGTTTGATAAGAGGTGTTAATCTATAAAGGGTTTTCCTTTCTTTGTATTTTTATATCAGAAACAGGTTATAAGTTGGGGTCGTGGTGGATGGATTCTTTTTGAAAAGATATTGAAGATCAAAGTGAAGCTTTTCAATGAACTTGTATTCCCTTTTTCCTGGGTCGCGAGGACGCTTCCTTATTAAGTGTGGGGATATGTTGAGTGTTGAAATGACTTGTTTTTTGGCTGATTTTTGTTGTTTTTGAGAGCTGAATGGTTGATTTTATGGGATGATTGGTTGGTTTAGAAGTGGTTTGAGAGTGTTTTGGATGATATTGATTGTGTTTTGAAAGTTCATGATGTTTGTTGATGGTTCTGTGATGTTCTGATAGGTTCTTGTTGAGAATCTGTCAATCACACCTTGTGTATGCCCCTTTGTATGGAACAGCTAGGTTAGGAAGATGCAGTTTATTCTAGGAAGAGAGACAGAATCCCATATGCACAGTGGATGAAATGTGCTACCAAGCATTCCTATATAATGATGTACTTGACTATCACTTTCATATGAAGATAATGCAATAGTACTTGTCTCTTTCTGTCAAGCCACTGTGTCATTGTCAGTCCTACACAAGATTGTGTTTATGAGTTCAAGTCTCAATCTTGAAACCTAATTCACTTGTGTAACAGTTGTCTTCTTTGTCAATGTCAACATGAGTAGTATCTTTATCTTCCATCCTCCATAGCTTCCGTCTTTGCCATGCTCTAGATCCCGCATTTCTAACATGGTATCAGAGCGCAGCTGAGCATGGCTTAGCATGTTTCAGGTCCTCTTTCTGCTCCCTCAGTCTCTCATAATCTCTATCCAGCTCAGCTCAAGTACATGACTTCATCTTCAACTCCATTCTCATCTTGGACTGCTTGGCAGCCATAGCCACCCTGCACCCTGCCTGCTTCAAGCTCCTGGATCTCTGTCCACAGGTCATATCTTGCTGTGACTCCTTCTGGGAAAGTATTCCTATGCTTCCATAGCTCCTCTGTGTCAACTCAGAACTCAACATTGCCCTAACCACAGCTCAGCATTGCTCAAATTCTTAATCTCTGTTTTTTGGTCCACCATAGCCAGATTTGACCTGCCCACCTTTGAGCACTCCAATCTCATCATAGAAGCTGAATCAGCTTTCGATTCCTTCTGGGGGATTGCTCTACACCTCAAGGCGCTGCAGCGTGGCACCATACACGACGACATTGGAGTCCATACACGACGGCATTGAAGAAATCGACAGATCTGGCCGAAATCTGCGCCCGTCTCTGATTTTCGATTCTGCCCGCCTGCACGCGACGTGATCTGGTCGATTGCTATGGGGCTTTGGTAGAGCATCATGAGAGCTACATTTTCATAAAAAAAGTTTTGAAAATGGTCAACCACAGCTCCCACAATCTGTAAAAAACCAGGGCTGCCTCAGAAACCCTAAAAGTCAGCCATAGCCAAAACCTTGAAAGCTTCATTTTGTTTCAATTTCTCACTCCTCCAAGCTCACTGAAGGCCCTGCCACTCTGATCCACTGTGTCACTGAAGTTCCCAGCAAGATTTGCCTTCCAAGCTAGCAAGCAGAAGATTCAAAGTGAAGGTCAAGTTCAACGAGACGACATCAACAAGCATCAAGAATCAAACTACATAGTGTGTTTTCACACTAATATTACTTGTGTCTCTTGACACACTGCAATCTGCCCTTCCACTGATAAATCTGAGAATCTGGAGTTGATTTGCTGCTCATCCTTGGTCATGGAAATGACGAACAAAAAGATCGCTATGTGGATACACTCCATGAAGAGCAACATGACTTGTGTTGTTTATCTACACTACATAGAAGATGTGCCTATTCTACTTGCAGGGAAGATTCAAGCCTTGATTCAAGTTTCATCCTTGTGTTTATTTGAAGAACTAGAAGACATGCCTATTGCTTTGGGGAAAATAAGAAATTCTTTGCTTGAGGGGAACATAGACATAGACATGAACATGAAGACCGCAACCGCAACCAATGCAAGCAAAGTCCATAAAGAAGCAGACCAAGAAGATCATGAAGAAGAGAAGAAAGATAAGAAGATTTTCCATGATGCTGACAAAGAAATAGCATATGCTGAAAAAGACCACAAGGGCTTATCGGTCCTTGTCTCTCATTTTCTGTTTTAAAAGCATTGTACCTGCCTTAATGTTCCTTTCATAAGCTTTGTAAACTCCTCATGTAGCCTTGTACTACAGCCTCTGTACACTTTGTGAGGCCCCTGTTACAGCCTCTGGATGTCCACCATGTTTATGGTACCCACACTTAGCCTTTTCTGCGACAGCCTCTGGTGTTTTTGCCATGTTTGTGGTATGCCCACACTTTGCAGGTACTGCTCTCACTAAAGCCTCTACACACTTTGTACTTTTAGGTTGTGATTGAGGAGGGGTGTTGAGAATCTGTCAATCACACCTTGTGTATGCCCCTTTGTATGGAACAGCTAGGTTAGGAAGATGCAGTTTATTCTAGGAAGAGAGACAGAATCCCATATGCACAGTGGATGAAATGTGCTACCAAGCATTCCTATATAATGATGTACTTGACTATCACTTTCATATGAAGATAATGCAATAGTACTTGTCTCTTTCTGTCAAGCCACTGTGTCATTGTCAGTCCTACACAAGATTGTGTTTATGAGTTCAAGTCTCAATCTTGAAACCTAATTCACTTGTGTAACAGTTGTCTTCTTTGTCAATGTCAACATGAGTAGTATCTTTATCTTCCATCCTCCATAGCTTCCGTCTTTGCCATGCTCTAGATCCCGCATTTCTAACAGTTCTGAATGGTTCTGTATACCTTCTGTTTTGTTCTGTTTTGGTCTGTTTTGTTCTGATTGTCTTCTGTAAGGAGGGAAGGAGTATTGATTGATGAAGAATGAGATATTGTGAAAGTTTATTGAATGGTTTGTGAGAGTTTGGAATGGTTTGAGAATGAGTGATGTGGTTTTGATGACCTTCTGTAACCTTCTGTAGGTCTTCTGTAGAGCTTTTGTTTCTGTTTCTGTTTTTGTTCTGTACTGTAGCTGTTCTGATACTGTTCTGTAGACTGTTCTGTATGCTTCTGTAAGTGTTCTGTGGAATGTATGTGTGACTTTTGGGAAAGTTTTCTAGCCTTGGAAAGAGGTGAATACAAGTGCAAAAGAGCTGAAAGAAGTGGAAGAAGTAGCTGCTGAAGACTCAAGAGAAGACTAGAGTGAAGTGACAGTAGTGAGCTATGAAAGGACACTGTAGTGGCTCTGGTGACCCTTCATATCAGACATACCTCTTGGGAGGGGTATCCACGACCTAAGAGTGATTATTGAGAGTAATTTTTGAGAGATTGTAGTGAGGATATGATGTATTATTGATAGAGTGAGAGAGTGAGAGTCAGAGATAGCCAATTCTACTCAAACAGAGTGATTGTATATGAGAGATTGAGAGATAAGACTATGAAGATATTGAAGATGAATACTATGTGATGTTTTTCCATTCAAAGATGGTGTACTTCTTTGCTTTCTTTGTTCTATTGATGGATTTTGTGAAGATGTTGAAGAATATGGTTGATTCTATTAAAAACCGTGGGAGATTTACATGATGCTGCATGAAGATTTGTTGTGCCTGGTGTTCTTTTCTTCATTGTGACAATATGAAATATGAAAAACAAGCTTGTTGATGTTACAAGATAGATTTTCTTGCAAGAGAATTCCCTTTTCCTTGGTGTTCCTCTTGGGGCTCCATGGCCACCGTGATGATGTTCATTTAGCCTCCAGCCATTAGGAAATCTTGGCTCACGTTAAGTTACATGGACTGGTGGTCATGGATTGGGGTAGGGCTTAGGATAGACCGCGGAAAGGTGTATAGAAAGGAACTACACCTGCTTACATCATCAGAGATGTTGGTCAAGGCTTCCCATGGTGGCCATGCGGGGTGCATGCCCTACGCCCGGAGGTGGAAATGGTCACGCAACTTCTAAATATGTGGTGAGAGGGGGAGCGGATGAGCTTAGCCTGTTGACCCTAACTCTTCTACCTGCGCTTGACTATTATTGCTTGTGTATGTTGATAGTGTCTATACAGGGTCACAAAAGTCATTGTTTATTTATATACATATCCATGAATCCATGTCGCTTCATGAGAATAAAAACCAATGATAGAACTCCGGATTGTACTGGAGCGTGGCACACGCATCTAGTACTCGTGGCAGCTTACTCAATACCGATAGATATTTTGCAACATTGAGTAGCATGGAACCTTGTCCGAGTCTACTGGCAACATATAACTCCTCCTCAATGAGAACCTTATCAAACAGCGAGTTCTCTTGGCTAGGTTCAACGAAGTCCCTACCCCGAATGGTAGTTAGCACTCGAAGGGAAGTTGGTGCCACATAGGTTGGGTCTCTTTGAGACCGCCATTTGGCCAATCGCTCCTCGAGACTGTCATGATCTGGGCTCCTAATTCGGGCCATTGCAATGCGATTTCCATACCAACGCTGTTCAAGTTGACTTCGGCCCTCTGATAGTCTCTTTAGTTGCTCTATCTCTAAGAGACTTGGTTGGCAGAGCACATCATTGAATGTGACCGTTAAGCGTAGTTCATCGGCTTCCTCGCCAGAGATGAGTCGCATGCGTTCATACAGGAGCCTGTTATAGTTCTCGTCAAGATGTTCTTGCTCTTCCCAAGATAAGGGAAATGGCAAGTATTCTTTGAGCTACTCTTTAGGGAATGCGCCCATGTCCGCAAGGACATAGACACGTGCAAACACCTTGAGCTTAGCATCCAACTCGGTTAAGCATTCTGCGACACTTCTATGTTCCACGAGGGCTTTCTTGGTTGCTATCTCATGCAAGGTTCTAGGAGTTTGCCTAGGCTTTAGCATAGCCAGGGGCTCAGGCCTAGATGAGCAAGATTGGTCAACGATAGGATTGCTTATGCTCTCGGGGATTGTGCATTTTTCCTAAGGTTTTGCTGCTATTTTTTCATGGTTCTCCTTGGATGTGACTGGTATAGATTTGTCACCCTGTTGTGACAGCATTCTATCCACTCTTGATTGGTCGCTGCGAGTTCTATTGCGAGTGGATTGAGTGTTGAAAGCAACTGTTGATGGCAACGGCTACTTTGATTTTTCAGAGCACACAGATGTGTCTGAGGTTTCACCGCTATTAGGAGAGATGTCAATGGGTTCATTGGTGGATGGACTTGATGCTTTATTCCCCAACTCTCCAGCATTCTTGGTCTTAATGCTCTTCGGGTCCACAACCATCTGTCGTTGTTGTTTTTTTTGTTGTTTTCTCCTCTTTTTCTTGGTCAGTGAAGGCGCATAACTTAATGACTCAAGACCCTGAACTAGGTCAGCCGTTGATATGCTTGGTTGGGCCTCAACTTTCCCCTACTCTGGTGTGTCCTCATGGGACATAGCAGTGGCCTGCTAAGTAGCCTTGCTAGGTTGTGAGGGTACAACTACCTCCCTTTTTGGAGAGTCTAGCTCTTCCCTTCTGTTTAGCTCCTCCAGTCTAGGCTTTAGGTGCTTTGGAAGTGCTGGAGTTGTTAATGAAGTTGGTTGCGACACCTCCTCCACAGGCAAACTACTAAGGGCACATTCCGCAAGGGGCATTGTCATGGCCAAGGGCTGTGACTACTGTGATCCCTGATTTGAAGTAGTAGCAGCTAGTTCAGTGGACTTGCTACTATTAGTGGATTTTGCGGTGTCAAATCCTTACGGCAATTGGAAGTGGTTGTGTCGTTTGTTGCCCTTAGAGCATTCACTTGCGTAGATCGAGTATCCGTTGAGCTAGCCATGGTGGATTGCATAGGCATATCCTTAGGTTGAAAGCTAAGGGTGGTGTCGTGTCCTGCCTCTTGGACATTTGGAAGCTCTGATGTAGGTAGAGATTGGGATTGAGTAGCCACACTTGACGAGTGTTATGCTTCTTGTGTCCGTTTAGGGGAAGAGGGTGTAGGAGACTTGGGACTCCTAAGTGGCTTTGACACTAGCTGGGAGATTTGCTCGCTGTTGTTAGATGATTTTGCTATTTGCTTTGTTGAGCATTTACCCTTGCCATGAGCAATGTTGTGCCTATGATGCCTGCTATCCTCTTGGGGAATCAAAGGCTCCTTGGGCACTAGTGGCTTTTGTGTATTCTCAACGATTACATTTGATGTCTGCTTGTCAAGCATGCTAGGCTGAGGATTTACCCTCCAATTGGTCCCGTTGGGTTTCTTAATTTCGACCATGAGGGGCTCGGTCACTCCACTGTTCTTGACTTGAGACTTGGTTTTTTGTTTAGATCTCCTCCTACACTTCTTTGATTTCGACCATGAGGGGCTCGGTCACTCATTTGCTCTTGATATGATCTGGCCTTCATTTGACAAAGGAGGTTTAACAGGGGTTTTGGTACCCAAATCCACCAGTTACTTCCATAATACCCTTGAGCACGTAGCAATGTCTTGGATATCCATCGTGGCATTGTATTGACTCTCCATCAATGCCTTCGTCTATAAGGCTTGGGCTTCTTTTGGGGTCTTCTACGATATTTGTAAGTCCAAAGGCCGTCCTTGGCATTGTGTTCTGACCTTCTTGTTTCAGGCAATGGCCTCACTCACTGGTTCTCGTTGTTCGACCTGTGCTTGCATTAACTCTTCCAACAAGTCCTTGCTCTCGTCAGCAGGCTTGACTGTTATGTCAGCACCTTGCTTGCCTTTCCCTCGAGGTTCGATGAGGTCACCCTTGCTAAAGGTCATGACTATCCTTACACTCGATAGTGTCAAGTATATCCTCTGTGCTACATAGTCAGCCTCACATTTGGTCACCCTTTTGAAGGGTCTTCCCAGGAGGGTTTCCTTACCATATTTAGCACTATTTGGAGGAACATGAAATAGGATAGGCAAGCTTTCAGTTTCAATTTTTGCAAGGATATTTCACTTCCCCATGAGTGCTTGTGGAGGTCCCCCATAAGGGCTAAGAGTTGCATTAGTCGATGTCAGTGAGTGTGGTTGTATGCTTGGCAGTGATCGTCGTGCTTAGGTAAGCTGATTCTATCATTTCCTCGTATTCATCTTCAATCTCCGTAATTGTGGCCACTCATACGTTCATACAAGGCTCCAGCATTGGAGGCTCATGTAATGGGTGAGTGGGAGAGTAATACTTATTGATGTGACTGCCATTGAAGAAGCCTATGCCCTCTTCTTCCAGGGTTTCGAGTTTCACATTACTAGTTCTACTGATGGTGCGGACCCTGAAAGGCCCTAGTCCTCTAAACTTCATCTTCTGTTTATGACCCTTGATAGAATACAAGAGTACTAAGTCTCCCTATTCAAAATCTCGCTATTTGACATGCTTGTCAAACCAGCTTTTGTATCTTGCCTTCTCGCATATTAGCACGTGGAGGGCTAGAAGTTGAGTTTCTAATAGCGGGCATTCTAGCTCAAGTAGGTGCTCTGTCCATGCCTCCTTTCCATCCCATCTCTCTTGACCGGGAAATTCTTAGGCTAGAACAAAGAACTCTATAGGTAGAATTGCTTTAGTTCCGTAGGTCAACTTGGAGGGAGTCTACCCACAGCCATTTTATAAGTTGTGTAGTAGGCCCATAAAGCTTCCATGAGCTTGTTATCCCAATTGCTATGTGAAGCAGAGACTACCTTGGTCAGGACATTTACTAGAATTTTATTTGTAGACTCAAATTAGCCATTAGCTTGAGGATAGTAAAGTGAGGATTTCCAATGGATGATTAGAAAGATAGATAGGAGATGAGTGATCACTTCATTGATGAAGTGTGTGCCTTGGTCACTAATGAGTTCAATGGGGCAGCCGAATCGTGAGATCACCTGCTCCCAAAGGACCCTGGCAATGGTCCTAGCGTCATTATTTCTTGTAGCTCGTGCTTCCGCCCACTTCATGAGATAGTCTATGGCAACAATGATGTATTTTGCTTGTGAGTATTGTGCTGCGCGAGTGATTGGCCCAATGAAGTCAATTCCCCATTTCTCGAATGGTTGCCTTGCAATGATCAAACTTAACTCCATTTTGTCCTTGCAAGCTGGTACCTTGGTCCTTTGGTACTCATCATAGTGCTTTACGAATTGTGCTGCGTCTCGGAAAAGAGTAGGCCACCATAGTTGAGACTGTAGCACCTTGCGGGCTGTTGTGTCTCCACTGAAATGTCCTCTTGCTATTCTGCCATGTGCTTCTACAAGTGCATGGAGTATTTCATGCTCGCACACACATCTGTGTAGCAATTTGTCTTGCCCTAGCCGATAGAGTTGGCCTACTATCAATTGATAAGGTTGGACTTTGAGAATGAGTCACCTAAGTCGAGCTTTCTCTATTGGTCATTCAGGGACTCCGTGCTCAAGCACTTGGACTATGTCATTTGCCTAATAAGGTGTCAAATCAGCTCTGAACAAATATCTTTCACTGGATAGGCTGAATAGATGTCCATCAGGTAGTTCGTCTGCAATGTCTTGCCCACCAGTGGCTTCTCCTGTGGGGATGCAAGACATGTGGTTGGCCATATAATGCTGCTTTCCTTTATGCACAACCACGGAGAAGTTGAATTTTTAAAGCAGAAGTAACCATTGAGCTATGTGTCCTATGGTGCACGGTTTATTAACAAGGTAGAGTAGGGCTTGATGGTCAACAAAGAAGGTAAAGGGTATAGCCAAAATATAATGCCAAAACTTCTTTACAACAAATACCATGGCTAACCCCTCTCTCTTGGTTGTTGAATAATTCATTTCTGTATATGTGAGTTATCTACTAGCAAAGCTCACATGGTAGTCTAAGTTGTGTTCACTAGGCTAGCAGAGCACAGCTCCTACAATAAATTTAGAAGCATCAATGTGAACATGAAAAGTGATTGTCCAATCTGGGGCTTGTAGAATTGGAGTGGTTAGACCATTTTTTAGTTGCTCATAAGCGTGTTGGCATTCCTCAGTCCATTTGAATATGATCAATAGCTTGTATAGAGGTCAAGCAATCAATGCATAGTTCAAGACAAACCGGCGATAATACCATGTATGGCCTAGGAAGTACTAAACTCCCTTGTAATCAATTGGTAGTGGGAGATTGACGATAACCCTGACTTTTGAGAAGTCACTGGCAATGCCATTCTTTGATACCACGTACCCTAGAATGCATCCCTGCTTCATCCAAAACTGGCACTTTACAGGGCTCAATGAGAGACGATATAATCGACACCGTTCAAAGACAGCTCAAAGTTTGTCTATGTGCTCCTTCCAAGTGGAGTGAACACAGATCGTCCATGAAAACCTCTAACTCCTTCCTAAGCATTTACTTGAATATAGCACACATGAGCCTCTGTAAGATAGCTAGCACGTTAGTTAACCTGAAGGGCATGTCTATGTAGGCAAAGACTCCCCACTCAGTGGCAAAGGCGGTCTTGTGCTATGAGGGTGCACTTGCACTTGGTTGTACCCCGAGAAGCCATCCAGGAAGATTTAGGCCTCTTTACAAACTACTCTTTCAAGCATGTGCTTGGTATATGAAAATGGATAATTATCTCTCTTCATAGTAGCATTTACCTTCTTGTAGTTGACGCACACTTTGATCTTCCCATTCTTCTTTAGTATGATGACTATGGGTGAGACCTAGTCTGTGTGCTCAATCTCGTAGATGAATCCTACTCTCATTAGCTTATCACTTTCCTCCTTGATAGAAAGGGAATGGTTTGGGTTCATGGGGTATAGTCGTTGCTCGACCGACGTTGCATGGAGCTCTCATCTGTTGTTTGGTACTACTTGGAATGAGACCGGGTTGGTTCCTCTTTGTGTACTCCTAGTCATCATGCGGATTGCCACTGAAGGCTCTTCTCGGGTCTTGCCAACTTCTTTAATAGCTTGCTCGTATTCCTCATTATCTGAGAACGGCATGTCTATTATAGCAAGGACATACATCCAATCTCACTCCTCCTCAGGGGCAAGAGATATACTTAGTCAATAGCCCATAAAATTTCCTACTCTGGCTGTCACCCTTCAGCATAGAGGAGATGGCGTCTAGGTTGACCATCCAGGTGTCCATCTCTACTCTTATGGCTTCCGTTCGATTGCCTAGGAAGATCAAACCATTGCCCCAGTCTTCCGTTCGATTGCCTAGGAAGATCAAACCGTTGCCCAGTCTTCTATGACTCTTGCATTGCGCATCGAGGGTCAACCTAGCAGGATATCATAGTCCACTCTCTTCATGACTATAAAATCAACCGAGAATTGGACTCTTGTGATTTTTACTAGCCAATTATTTAACGCATAGAATGGCTTCACTTTCATTTCTTTAGCTAGAGTGATGTTAAAGCTGGCTGTCTTGACTAGTGGGTTACCCTTGGTCTAGATCACTGCATGGCTCAGCACACTTACTCTCGCTCCCCTATCTACAATTCCTTTCCTTGTGGTGTCGCCTAGAGTTAAGACCAATAAGACAACATGTGTTTCAGTGTCCTCCCAGAAAGCATTGACATTTAAGGATTTTGACACTGAATGCAGCATCAAACTCGGTATTTGTGTTTCTACATCGTGTTCGTTCAAGTCAGTGGCACCCTGCCCCATTGGTCCTTCAACCCACTATTTCAGCTCCTGCCATAGCGATGCTGCCTAAGCAAATCTCCTCGGCTTAGCATCACATGGGTTGTTACTAGTGACATGAGGAGATTGCTAGCTACTTGCCGCGCTCATGTCTCTGTACTTCTTGGCCAATGTCCTTGGATGATTCACTGGCCTATAAGCGTTAGGCTTTCTTTGTTTATGCGCGGCACTATTTGTGGTGCCACCGCATCTCTCGATTTTGGTGGTGGAGGTGACACCAACGTGCTTATTCTTGAGAGATCATCGATCTTGTCCTCCAATATAGGCTCAATGTCTTTTAGATGTTCTTCCTAGGCTTCTTTCACCCACTCCTTCACCTTTTCGATGGCTTCAAGTTGGCGCTTTGGGTTGTCAACCATCGCACTTCCTTTCTCAGTCGTCCTTGGGGCCAACGTTTCTACTTCTTCATCCCTCACTTTGTTTCCCGCAAGCAGCATTGTGGAACTCTGTGATTTCAGTGTGACCTTTGCATCTAGTTTCTTTCTCCTTCTCCTACAGCTCCTCTTTCCAATTGAGGTTGCATCTAACTTGCTAGGCCCTAGCAATGATATGCCAGCCTGCTTTGTTTGTGCGCGGGTCATGACATGCAATGGGATAGGCATGGCCTCCTCATCGAGTGTCCCGACACCAAATAACCATAATCGGACTGAGGGCTCGTTCATCAAGTTAGAGGAGGACTTTCGTCTGGGGCAATCAACAAAGAGGTGCATGATTCCGCATTCATTGCATATCTGATTGGCCTTGTCTCGATTTGTTTGCTCCCATTCAGGGCAACGCAAAAGGATATATTGTGGGTGACTACAAGTCCACAGCATGTGATTGGTTCCTGGGTCTAGCCTCCTAAGCCTCTACCTCTCCCTCTACCTAACGCCATCACTAGTACTGGTTGGTATTCCACAAGGGTTGCATTGCCCTCTTTGTCATATGAGAGTAAGGGTGTTCGTAAGGTTCTTCGTCGTTCGGCTCTTCCACATAGTGGATTGGAGTGTAACTTGGTGGATAGGTCACGTAGGGTCCAAGTGGTCTAGTTATGCCCGTAGGATTTATCTCCATCCTAGGAATGGCTAGCTTGGCATCATTGGGTACTGGGAGAGCCAATGGGGTTTCCCTTCCAAAGAAGTTTGGTGGCCTATTCACTAGGTATGGTTGATTATATGGTTGTGAGTACGAGAGTCTCCTCCTCAGCAATCTACAATGCATGGCATTGTGGCTAAACGTATCACAATTGACACAAGCTTGAGATTGAGGATCCTAACACTCAACTGGCATGTGGTTTTTGCCACAATATACACATTGGACGTGAGGGCTCCATCCTCATCTCCGATAGCTCTTAGCTTGAATTAGTGCCCTTGCCTTTATCTTGAGTACTCGGGCCTAATCTTTCACTTGCCATTGAAGCTCTCTCGGGATTCCAAGAGGTAGTCTCTTCTCGATTCAAGCTCCTGGAATTTCTCTCACCTTAACCTGATCATCCTCTCTAATGGCCTCTTTAAAGACTCTCGTCAGCATGTCTCGTTGTAAGCTCGAGTTGCCAGCCAAGGCCTTGTAGAGTTTCGCTTCATACTCCATTAATGAATATTGATGACACTACTCTCTCGGTTGATCACTTACCAATAGGAATTCTCTTGAAGAGACTCCTCACATGGGTTATGTAATCCCAGATATCCTCCTTATCCCTTTACTTGACATTCATCAGTTGTACACTAGCAAGTTGTCAAAGTACCCAAGCTCAGAGAATCTCTTAATGAAGAGACTCTTGAGGTTGTTAAAGTCAGTTTGCTCGGCAACGTCTAGACTCTGTACCAAGTTCTACCCTTATCTCCTAAGCACACACCAAAAGCTTGTGAGCACAAAGTAAGATCGGTGAGGCCGTTGGCCTCGTAGCCTTTCTCAAGCTGCTCTATGACCTCTACCTCTACCAGTAGAGTAAAACACATGTTCAAACTTATTTTTGCTTTGAGAAGAAGATGAATCCAACACAAGATTCTTCTTCTCAAGCATTAGTATAGAAATCAAGTTTGCAAAATCAAGGATATCATCCCTCATATTCATAGATGACTTGAAGCTCATGTATTCATTTCCAAGTCCATCTAACCATGCATGCACAAAATCATTATCATCAACTACCACATCAATAGATCCAAGAGCTTCCACAATACTCTTGATCTTCATAAGCCATGATCATTAATGGACGGGTTCCATCTTTTCTATTGGTTCAACTTTGACTTTGAGCTACAACGTTCTGGCCTTTGTATTTACTTCAAATAACCTTAGCAAGTTCTTCCATGCAATAGTAGAGGTCTCATATTCAAGCAAATATTCCATTGTGCTCTCTGTGACACTGACAGACAGTAATACATGACTTTACTCTGTGTTTGCTCCCAATCTTTCTTAGTCTTTAATTGTTATGCATTAGCATTTTGTGCAAGAACTTTAGGTGCTACTGCCATATCTCCTTCAATGTAATTCCAAACACCTCTACCCTTGAAAAATTTTGCCATCGTGAACTTTCATACATGAAAATTATTTTTATCAAGGTTCTCACTCACAATCTGGTTGAAGTTGTTAGACATTTTGATAAAACAGAAAACCTTGCAAAAACATACAACTTGCAAGTAAGCTAATACCAGGTGCACCACAACTAAACACCCAGCCATTTTCACTAACTGCTCAACAATAACCACAATTTGTATTCTATATGCAAATTCCTTTTGCATTTGCAACCTAGAAAATACTTGAGATTCTATAGATTCAAAATATGTAACATTTGCACCTGTAAACAACGGACATAGTCGAAACTACAATATACCTAAAGACTACCATCATGACTACTTGCAAGTCCAACATGGAGGTTGAAATCACCTCATATGCCAAAAATCACAGCGCGTAGCTATAAAGGGCTTGTTTGCAATTTGAATGCTAGCAAAATGAGAAATTTTAAAAGAAGAAGAAGTCTATTTCTACTTTTGAAAGTGGACTTCCAACATAAAATCCTACTAGTTTTTTATGGTTGTCTTATCTCTTTAAATATTCAATTGGCAATAAAAGGAAGATCTATTGGCATTCTAGGAGACAACTAGCTAGGTGCTATGGAACATGAGTTAAATCGATCAAAATGCACATGAGTTAAATCAATCAAAATGCACATGCGATGTATGCATGATCTAATGTTGACTCACATGAAGAAAACAAAAATGGATTTTATTGTCTATAGAGATAGAAGTGAGCTACAACTTAGATGGATTGAATCAGTGGTACTCTAGAACTTTACGAAGCTCAAACAAGGTATACATTATCCAGGTTGTCAAATCTAAGGTAAGGAAGATTAATAATTATATTCATTAAACTTTAAGCTTAAAAGCAAATAATGGTACTAGAGTTCAATTGACAAAAATTCTTGGAAAAGCATAACATGGTATTACAATCGTATCATCAAACTCTGCATCCACAATCACCATGTGATCAAGAGCAATTTTTGTTTGCAAATGGCTCTATTAAGATATCATTCAAAGTAAAGACTAGTAAGAATTTCAAAACTATTATGTGTTATTCTAGTAGAAAGTAAGACAGTCATACCCCAAGACCTTTACCCAATGTATCACATAATTATAAAATAGAAATTAGTAACATTGAGAACAAGTTAGCTATTGTGTCTCATAGGGCTTCACCCTTGGTAAATTCAGTAAATGCAAGCAAAAGAAGTACAAGAATAATGTGCAAGGCATCATTTTCTTGAACATTTTTTGATGGAAACATCTAAAGATGTGCCCACATTTAAACCTCACAAATATTTCATTGTATGTTGAAGAGCTGAAAGTGGATTTAATTAAAGTTTAAATGGTGGAAGGTAAATACATAGATCTAGGAGCTTAATTAGAAGTTCATGATAAATAAGGTTCAAAAAGGTGTCATAAACACATATTGGTGGGCTTGAGTAGTCATATAAGGACCTTAAGGTTATCAAAGTTGAACTTTGTCAGCATTATATTGATCTAGAACTAGGCGCAAAACCTTGTATGCCAATGACAACAAAGGACCCAACCCTGCATATGGAGAAGTGTCGAAGAAGAAGAGCAAGAAGATTTGAATTTATGTGCAAAAGGATCATTTTTCTTTGCCATTCACGGATCAAGTGCTTGACAAAGGTATAGGTCATGAGCTATCTTCTTTTATGAATAGATTTAGTGGATATAACCAAGTTCTAATCCAATTTGATATATTACACAAGTTGAAATTCAAGTGATGTAGAGAAGAATTATACTACTATGGATACGGATCATAAAGCAATAAAGTATTTTCTTAATAAAGTAAAACTTCATGGGTAGGCAATTTGATGGATATTATTGTTTCAAAATTTGATTTCAAACCGCTATTCATCCTGGAAGAGCTTATATTCTAGCAAATCATCTTTCATGATTACTAACATTAGATAAGGATGAAGGTGTTGAATTTTATTTTTGCAATGTGTCACTTTTTACTATGGTGACACAAGTCCCATGATATGCAGATATCATTAGGGCTTTGTAGATATACCATGGCATTGCCTATGAATGCACCTATATAGGGAGTAGTAGTGACTTGGAGCCCTACTTAGTTTTGTATGATTCCCTATACCTAGTGGTGAACCCTCACTTGTGTGGCATCATGAGGGCGTAATCCTAGGGTGTGCCTATGTTGTACCATTTATTTCATTGGATAATACAAGAGTATACTATTTTTTAAGAGATAATCTAATTTTTGATATCCCAGAGTAGAAGATTGAATATTTTAAATGCATTAAGTGAGTTTAAATATCAAGCTCAAGAGATACGATAGATGTACGACATAACCTAGGATGACTATAAGTATACTCTTAAAGTTTGAGAAGAGTATATGCATCTCAAAAAGCTAAGATTTGTAAGGGTTTATATATGCAAAGCTATGGGATTCATGATGTTGCATTGGGAATTGAGTTTTCCATTTGATCATGGTGGAGCTATTGAGATTGTAGATTCACTTGTGAAGGGTTATTTGGTAGTGGTATGTCTTGCATTATCCATGCCTTCTTATGACCTAGGAGGGAGAAATCAGGTTTGCTATGCATTACTAAAAATACTTGTGATTCAAGTTTTTGATCCTAGTGGGGGGTTTTTTATGCACATGCTCACTTGGTCAATGATCATATGGGTGTATGATCTAGGTGGCTACATAGTGTGGCACATTCAGGGGATGTGCAGGTTTGGAGGGGTTGGATATCATATGGACCATCATCCACTGTATGAAAACTTTGATTGCTTTGTGTTTTGGAACAAGTTCAAGATGATGGGGATAGTGCAACCATGACATTGGAGGAGGGGATCAACTTGACCTTTTGGCTCGGTGATTTGAACAAAAGAATACTCTACAATCCTAATGCTCATTGGGAACACGAAAATGTGTACTTCCTCTTAAGTATTGTAATTAGTATGATAGCTACATTGAGTAGGGTATGCAAATAAAACTTCATTTTTATTAAGTGAAGGTGAATGTAAGTCTTAAAATGCTAATTTTGGATAAAGGGGAGCATTATTCATGGCCTTTTCTCCATGCGTTTTGAGGACTACAATGACTTTGAGGAGAAGGAAATGTGGTATGGTTGGAGAAGGCTATTATTGCATGGGATGATGATCTTATGAGGAGAAAAACAATTGAATTTCATTGAAATATTTGAAAGCAATTAAGGAGAAATGGCAAATTCAAATGTGCTATAGAAAACGAGATCTGAGATGGGGCCAAGCTATCTAATCTTATGGGGGTGATTGATATTTGGAGGAGCATGAGGACTCTAATTGTGAGGGAATCAACTTTTGTGTGCTTTTTGAAGCATAGAGAGAAGGAAGACTATAAATATAATCCCGGGCAACAATGTAAGATAGAGGAAAGGAGACCAACATGAAGCAATTAAGGGGAAAGTTTTAGTATGCTTTTGGGTATTGTTAATTTGTTTGAGATGGCAGCCTTCGATTTCATTAGGCAAACAACGAAATGTGTTTCTACACCTGCATGAAGACGACATGAAGAAGACAAGCAAGACGAATTGTCAAGTGTAGTTTCACCATGGCACGATGAAGGTTATTCTGATGTGGATTTTCCCTCCTTTAGGGCTTACAAGTGAAGATTATGGACACGAATGACTTGACCACAACCTATTTAAGCTTATGTGAGGTTTTTTTTTGTTGAAGGCACTGGGTCTTTGGAAGTGTTACACAAAGAGAGTGGATGATTGCAATTTTGGTAATGCTTCTCGATTGAGAGTAGGAGTGACTATATGCAACGAAAGGAGATAAGTTCCATTATAGAATATGAGATATGTGCAAAGTAGGAAACAGAAAAAGAACAAAAGTGTAACATGTCCACCTGTTTGCTCGTAGGACACGTCTTAGCAGCCCATCGGAAAGAGGGTCTAGAAACCTCCGCCCCACACTCCCATGGAATGTTACAGGGTTTGCAATTTAGGTCTTTCCGAGTTTGCCTCATAGCAGAAGTATTCCGACTATTCCCACTTAGGACTGTCCTGATACAGGGTTCTCCTAGTGGTAAAATTCCTAGAGCGGCAGCTAGCGTCGAACTCCAGGCGGAACTACTTTATGCAGAAACCTCAAGGTCGAAGCGGATTCATGCTGCACTTGGTTCAAGGAGAATGGAAAACGAGAGGGATGCAAAGCTCGACCTCTCTGCCCATAAGGCATAGTCCCATTTTGTTCCCATAAAACAGCATAAATCGGGATTCTAGTAATCTAGACTTAAGGTCAACGCCCTTGCTCTTCATTTCCTTCGAGAAAAGTTCCCTGTTGTCGATTTCATTTGAGAAAAGTTCCCGGCCAATCGTGACCACCCATTCATAGGACGGGCCCATGGCCACATCCACTGCACTTTCCTCAGGGTTGTTTTAGTTGTCTAATTACCTACCACATTTAGCTAGACACGCAAAACCAGCTTCCTTAATTAGCGAATTAGTCACACGTTCCTTCACTAATCTTAGCACTTGATATAGAAAACATTTCCAAACAAGTTCCTTTACATCAATTGATCTTATTTATCTTTGAAATACATCCATATAATCCATAATCCAACTAAAGGCAATCCATAATCTGCCCGAAGGCAATCCAGCAATCCATAGGGATTACTAATCCAAGATTCTGCTCGTAGACTAGTATGCGGGCCTCGAGATCCAATCCCGAGTCGCATTAGCCTCTTGTGCAGGGCCCGAAAGATAAGGGATTTACGACCAAAGCCCCCTTGGCACCCAAGCGTCCTCCCACTCTAAGTAGCACCCAATGGAGAGACCTCTCACGACGGGTTTGGTCCACATTCTCGACACGGCTAATAGCCCCCTTGGTTAGCGTCAGGCAGACAGTCGGGGGTAACTAATGCTGCCTCTCCCTTCAAGCTTTCAACCTAAAGCATTAATTATCTTTCCATCTCTAGTTCCTTGAGCAAACAATGCAAACAGTGCTCCTAAACTGTTACAAACACAATAAATCCAGTGGTCGTTTATTTGGCCAACTGCTAAGGAGTGAATCCTTTTCTCCAAATGCATCCAGCATTCAATCCAGGATCAATTGCGACTTGGAAAGATCCCCAAGGATCTATCTGTTTACCCTTTTATCCTTGGGTTAGGGTCATACCCTGTCAACCCAAATTAACCAACACCTTAGGTTTCTTAAATTAACAGTAAATCCTGGTGACCATGTCGCTCTATTTTGATTGATCCTTTGCTTACCAAGCAAATACATAACTTCCCTTAACTTGGAAAATCAACCCAAGGAAGGCAATGTAACAGGATGTCTACTCATCCTCTTGCAAGTAAGACTTGCGCTAGAATCGGCCAACCTCGTTCCAAGGAGTGGCAAACCTCCCTTGTGATTAAACCACAAAGCCATGCGACGTTGCAACTTGTTGCACAAGTGTTGCACCTAACTCATGGGATCATTTCACCCATTGAACGACGTTTCCTGGTTAAGGAATTATATTTAGTCAAGATGTAGGGTTTGGGGTGTCTTCTTACCCAACCCAATCCTAATTGTACTAGGACGACAACGTTCGGTCCTAGGGTTTCCAAACTCAATCCGAGTTTTAACATTAGGTCAGTCGATCCTTAGGGCAGAACCCTAGATCATTGTTTGGATGGGTGTCCAATTGACCCAAACATTCCATGAATGTGGGTAGGACCTTTGGGTTTGAGGGTTTCGATGCGGCATCCAAGTATGATACTAGACTACATTTCCAACGTGCCAAGCCCTGGCTAGTACTTGAGGTGTTTTTCGTATCGACTAGTTATGCCTATACAAATCCCTAACTATTATAATAATACAAGTGATTTAGCTAAATTGATCTACTTGTCTTGCGACAAGGACAATCCTTTCCTAGAGATGCTAAACTTGTTCTAAAGGTGTAAATAGTTTCAAGACATCACAAGACATGAAAACATGCGATTCATTACCCCCATGTACTACAAGGATTGCAATAGCCCTTCTCTTTCCTTGCTAAAGTCGTGACGAGCAACCATTTGGAGAATAACTTACATAGGTTCTACTAGGATTTACATCAAGGAACTATGCCTACAACCTTTGTCTAAGCATTTGAATTTCATTCTTTGATAAGCCATGCAATCTTTCCTAAATGCAACTCTTGATGAAATGAATTTTTCACATGACGAATATGTAACATGCAACGCTTTTCTAGATATAACATTGTTAATGAAGTCCATGCGACATGCAACCTTTAATCCGTTCGACAACATCTTTGCATGCAACGTGCAAGTCTATGGTCCCATTTCCATGCTATGCAACGGACGTTAACAATTCTTTCCATGCAAGCCATAACAAGGAAGTTATTGACTAAAAGCAAGATACGCTTGTTCTTTCATGGCCAAACAAGGATGCACTTAACAACTTCATCTTTTAACCCTAGTGAATATGCGTTTACGCTTGTCACTTTGAAATGCACGAAAAGGCAACATGCTACTAAGCTCGTAAGATGGATAGGTAATTTACATTCATAACATTGGAAACGCAAATAACCCAATTGCATGACATGCATTAATTCTAATAAATCGTTCGGGTAGGCAATTTTTCGCAAATGCATTTTAACTAGACTAGGTGAATTAGAAACATACATAAGCGCTTCCTTTCCATGAAAGTTATCGTGCTTAACGCATATCTTTTACGTGGAATTAAAATCGTAAAACCTGGGCTTGAGGGCTCATGGGAATGCCCACGTGTATGTTCGAGGAAGAACCTCCCACGGGTGCGCCTTGCATCTTCTTGGGAGCCATCATAGACGTATTGTGTTTATGGACTCGGCGGATTCCTTCCAGCCTTCACTCTCACTCTCCAAGGCCGCCTGTAGGTCGATACCTTTTCCCTTACGTAGGAATTGGAGCTTTACAGGCTATGGGCCTTATCCTTAGAAGCTTCTAAGGAAGCTTGTAAGAAGCTTCTAATCTTCAACAGAGTCGACGTGGAAGGGCCAATGATTGGAAGGAGGGAAAGAATCGATGACGGGGGGTGATTAGGAGAATGGCAGGGGGGGAAATGGCGACAGTAGCAGGCGTTGTAGTAGGTAGCGGCATTTCTCACGGCAGTGGCAGCAATGTCCTCTTTCTCTCCCTTTGATCGTCAGTGCAGCAGCCTCCTCCCCCTGATCGTGCCTTAGGGGGGGGTCATATAGCCCAAGGGGGGGAGATGGTAGCCACCACATGGCCTATGCATGCCTCATGCTCCCCACCACGACACTTACTTCTTCTCACACTCCCTCTCCTCCAGCAATGCATCGCTGCTGGGGGAAGGAATAATTAGTTTAAAAAAATTGCCTAAATTTCAACATTATCCAATTTCCCCTTCAAAAAGGGTGTTCTCACGCAGCTTTGCGGTTTAAACCCTGGCCTCAATTGCACAATGCGGATGGGCTCATTGTTGCGCATGCAGGGTAACCACTTGGCCACTATCATTAGTCGACGCGGGAGATGACTTTGGATAGTTTTTACGTGGGCGTGCAGTGATCAAGTCCTATAATATTTTTGGGCGAAAATATTTTATTCTCTCCCCCTCAGAGGAATCGAGATGTCCTCATCTCAAGAAGAACTGGGGATATTGTTTCTTGAGAGTACTTTCATCCGTCCAAGTGGCATCCTCCTCGGGATAATCTTTCCACTGGATGAGGCATTCTCTCAAGGTTCTAGATCTCAATTGTCTCTCCCTAACATCTAAGATCCTGTCAGGCCGTAGCTCAAGGACTCCTTGGCTAGGCATTACAACTTGTTGGTCATCAAGTACATGGCTAGGATTAGGTGCATACTTCTTCAATAGGCTGATATGAAATACATTATGAACCTTTAGGTTCTCATGGAGTTGAAGTCTATAAGCATTGGGTCCTAAGCACTTGAGAATCTTGTAGGGTCCACAATACCTTGGACTTATCTTCTTGCATTCTCCTAAGGATAGGGAACTCTTCTTTGGGCGTATGCGAATTAAGACCATGTCTCCTTCCACGAAGGTTCTATCTTGACGTTTCAAATCGGCGTATGCCTTCTGTCTATCCTTGGCGGCTTGGATGTCCTGTCTTATTGACTTCATTTGGTCATCCATATCTTCCAGCATCTGCCTTGAAGCTTCAACCCTCAAGGTTGGACCCGAAAATTTTAGAGGACTTTGACAGTCGTACCCATACAATGCTTGAAAAGGGGTCATCTAAATGTTTTGTTGATAAGAAGCATTGTAGGCAAAGTCAACCAGTGGCAGGTATTGAATCCACCTTTTTGGTTCACGGCAGCAGTGTGCCCTTAACATATCTTCAATGACTTGGTTTACTTGCTCCATTTGACCATCGGTTTGAGGATGGTAAGCTATACTAAAATAGAGTTGAATTCCAATGGCTTCAAAGATAGCTCTCCAAAAGTGTGATGTGAAGAGAGAATCACGATCACTAATGATTCTTCTTGTGGGTAACCCATGTAGTTTGAATATCTCCTTGATGAACAACCTTGCAATATCTGAGGCTTTATAGTTTGTCTTAACAGGAATAAGATGCGCAACCTTGGTGATCATATTCACCACAATCATAATGGAATTATATCCTCCCTGAACTTGGGGTAGGCCAACAACAAAGTCCATACTAATGAATTCCCATTTCATTTGGGGAATGTCAAGTAGTTGCAACTTTCCTGGCATTTTGACATGTTCGGCCTTAATACATTGACAAGACAAACACTCAGTGACATATTTGAGAATGTCACCTTTAAGGCTCTCCCAATAGTAGCTCTTTCTGAGACTGCATTGAGGGTCTTGGCATAGCCAGGATGTCCTAAGAAAGGGGAGTCATGAGCTTCCCAAAGTATCTTCTGCTTGAGTGACTGGCTTGCCAGTATACATAATCTTGTTCTATAGTAGACAAGTCCACATTGATAGAGAATTCCTTATATTTAGCATGTAGCTTCGAGTCTTGATCCTTGATAGGGATCTCCCTTAGCATCTTCTGATAGGTTGGATCATGGCATGCTTCTTCTCTAGCTAGCTCAAGTATTGGATTGTTTGGCATGGATACCTTTGTGGCTAGAGATCTAGCTGTTGATGGATCCTGCAAGATTAGAGAATTTAGAAATGCCTTGCAACTGAGTGCATCAGCAACTACATTCTCCTTTATAGGCCGGTATTTGATTTCAAAATCATACTCCTCCAGCACTTCAATCCATCGACGTTTCCTCATGTTGAGCTCATTTTGGGTAAAGATCCACTTAAGACGTTTATGATTCGTCACTAGGGTAAACTTATTACCCAACAGGTAGTGTCTCCAAAGATTTAGACCATGGATGACTGCTTACAATTCCAGATCGTGGGTAGCATAATTCTTCTCATGGCTCTTCAATTTTCTTGAAGAGTATGTGTGGTGGCTACCTCTCACATAGCCGACGCGCCATCCATATCTACGGGTGTAGTGAGCTTACCTCCGTGCCGTTTGAGTTACCTCCTCTCCCGTGCACTCCTATAGCTCCACGATCCAAGTGCAAGCTCCAAGCAAGCTCGATCCTCCCGCTCCAAGCTCCAAGCTCCATTGCTGCGAGCAAGACAAGAAAAGAGAAGAGAGGAGAAGATGGAGAGCTTCTCCTCCTCGGTCCCTCACCCTCACACACTCACTCCCTCACACTCTCACACTCCCTCTCTCAAGCACAAGCTCAAGCAAGCAAGAAGAAGAAGAAGAAGAAGAAGAGGAGAGTTACTTTTGGCCATACACAAGAATGAGCTTCTCATTCACTTTTCAACTTTATATACAAAACCCTAAATCCCTTTTGGGCGGCCATCCCCTTTTTCCCTTTTTACATGGCCAGCCATAGCCTAGGCCCTTTTTTCCATTGTCCTTCTATCTTTCTAGCTTCCTGTCCACTGCCCGTCTACATTTACAAATTGCACGGGTGAGAGCCCGGTGCTCTTTTACAAGATTTCAGGGTGCGCCTTTTTATTTTAAAATGCGCCTTTCCCCTTTTGCCTTTGCCTTGGACTTTTAAGGTTGCCCTTGCGCTTTTGGCCTTTTCTCCTTTTCTTTCTTTAGTCGGGCTACCTTTTTTCCGCCTTTGCCCTGCGTCTTTTCCACTTCCTTTTGCTTTCTTCGTGTTGGGGTTAACATTACCCCCCTCCTAGACGAGTGCCAGTCCCATGGCACTCACCGTCGTAGGTAGCAGGCTGTAGCATGCACCGAAGACATGGGTGACAAGGACGCCTGTGGTTTTCATGGAGGAGTGTTGGTGGTGGTGTGGCAGAAGGTCCTAGGGGCATGTTGGTGGCCAAGGTGGCTGGTGGAAGGTTGTTGGAGTTGGTGGTAGGGCTATGCTGTGTTGGGGATTGCATTGATGGCCAGCACAAGTGTTGGTTTGTTGGGGATTCTGCACATGACGATTCTTTGCGGGCTTGTCGGATGGTAAGGGACGAGCATTCAAAGTTGAGTGTTGATGAAGAGCGAACAACACCTTATACCTGCAATTGGAAAACCTCACATGTGGTCTCTCCTTAAGGGGTAGTGCTAGGCTTCTCATCGTGCACAAGACATAGTTTGATTAGTTTGGGAGACAGGTCGAACTCTAAGCAAGCCTAGAGTATTGTCCTGAACTTGAGGACCCAAACTATGGACATATTTCGGTGCAGATATTATGTGAGTGCTCGTGCATACTTAGATATTACATAGTTAGAAGACCGTGGCCTAGTTTCTCATAACGATGCGTGGATGAAGCAGAATTGTCCATGTGGAGGAGGAGTACACGTGAAGGTATATGAGACATCCTTTGCATTGTGACTGCATGATGTAGCATAATTGAATAGAAGGACACTGCACTTTCAGTAGCTGGAAACTATTGGACTTGCTTGATGAGTACGGTGAACTTTTCATGGCCAATCGTGCGGTGCTTATCACCACTGATTGCAATGGTACTAAGGCAGAGTGCAAAAGAAAATTGTGCAAGTGGGTCAGGGAGACAGGTCTAACCCTAGGCGAGACAAGCTCCCCAGGTATGTCCTGCCCTTGATGTGCCCTGAACAATTGTGGGTGATTGTAAGGGGCTAGGGGACTAGGGACGAAACCGGTCGACCAAGGTCACCAGACGTACCTAATTTGAGGACCCCTAGGTGCTCTGCTATGATCGTGGGTGCTTCTTATCTTTCCAGTCATTTCTTTTTCTTTTCTTTTCTTTTTTTCCTTTTTTTTAAATTTTCATGAGTACAACCATTACAATATGTTGAGGCTATCAGCCATTCAATGGGTTGGAAAATGTCAAGCTTCGAAGGCTCAGAAAATGGATAATGATGATTGTGCCCTAGCCTCGTTGTTAGAGAAGCAGTTGGCGAAAGGGAAAGATACACTTGAGATATTGCAACCCTCCTTGCGGCACATGCGATGTGGGTACAATTGAGGTAACGACTGCCGTGAGCCAACTATAGAGCTTGACCCAGAAAGGGGGCGTGGCCCAGGAATGTGTTTTGGGCCATGCAATGTGGGCGGTTGGCAAGGTGATTCGTGATTTTGGCAGGGTGGCTTTGCCGCGGCTCCTTGCGGGGTCGATGGTCTTGCGGTGATCGAGCATTGAACACTTTCGCCCAAAGATCTGTCCCATCCTGTATCCACTTGTCGCTTCATGAGAGGACAAGCATGGCATATGCTGCAACTATAATAAGCCAGTGCAATGCAAGGAGACATCACTGATTTGACTTCTATGGTGTTGACTTAGACATTTATCACCTACGCTTGATTAGCTTTTTCTTTTGCTAAAGGTGTAAAATATATTAAACGCAGATATGAAAAGTTCATACAAGTCCGGAACATGTCAACACTTAACAAGTCGGGAACTTAACAAGTCGGGAACACTTAACCATTTAAAAACAAAAAGTTATGGCCAGTTATCATTTGATAAGCCCTTTATGCATCATGGGCTACTCGATTTGTACGAGGCGGGGCGAGTCTGGGTGGCCGAGTGATTGGGGCTCTGCTGGTGTGGAGCTCCCGTGGGGGTGAGCAGGGAACATGTCGGCCAGGACATGAATGGTGTAATCCCGGCCCACTACCATCTCCAGAATGTCTCTAAATAATTCATTAAATTCTTCTCTTTCCCGAGCTGCCCTTTCTGCCTTTAAGCATCTGGGGCCCGAGCGGGAGCTAGGAGTTTGTGCCACTAGTACTGCCACCTGTTGCGCGTTTCGAGTCTCGACTTTCTTCACTCGAGGATTCTTCGGCCATCACCCTGGGCAGTTCGCTTAGGGCCTCACTTCTTGGCATACCTCTTGATGGTGGGCACATAGCGCTCTGGTGGAGGGGCACGTGCCACATGCTCCCCCCTTCTGCGAAGAGCGTCTTTGCATGCTAGATCTCCATGATTCTCCATGTGTTCCGCCGCAAAAGGAAACCTGCAAGACGCAATCCAAGGGTTAGACCTTGATACAGGATACAACTGCTTGCATGGAAGGGATTTTAGTGTGGTTTATGAAGCGCATATGACAAGAAGGGGAGGGGTGAGGCATGCGGTGTTTATTGTAGAGGAATGGCCCCCATGCTGATGTTCGTGTGGCCTCTAGTCATTAGCGGATATTAGTTTATGCTAAGTCGCATGGACTGGTTTTGTGGAGTGGGACAGGACACATCCTCGAAAGAGTAGACCAAAAAGGGAAGCACGTGTATTGGAAAGGACTACACCCTGCCTACACCATCAAGGTTGTTGGTCAAGGCTTCCTATGGCAGCGATATGGGTTGCATGCTCTCACCTAGAGGTGGGGCTGGTCACACACTTTTAAATGCGTGATGAGAGGAGGACTTGAGGAGCTTAGTTTATCTGACCCCACTCTTCTCTCTGCGCGCCTGACTACCATTGCTTGTGTGTGTTGACGTTGTTTATACACGGTGACACAAAAAACAGTGTTTATTTATATACATATTTATGAATCCATGTCACTTCATGAGGATAAGAACCAAGTGTAGAACTCGGGGTTGTACCGCAGCGTGGCACACACATCTAGTATTCGTGGCAGCTTACTTAATACCGATAGATATTTTGCCACATCGAGTAGCATGGAACCTTGTCCGAGTCTACTGGCTATATGTAACTCCTCCTCAGTGAGAACCTTATCAAACAGAGCGTTCTCTTGGCTAGTTCCAGCTAAGTCCATACCCCGAATGGCAGTCAGCACTCGAAGGGAAGTTGGTGCCATGTAGGTTGGGTCTCTTTGAGACCGCGATTTGGCCAATCGCTCTTCTGAGACCGTCATGATCTGAGCCCCTAGTTCGGCCATTATAACGCGGTTTTCGCACCAACGCTGCTCAAATTGACTCTGGCCTGCTGACAGTCGCTTTAGTAGCTCTATGTCTACGAGATTCGGTCGGCAGAACATATCATTGAATGTGATGGTTAAGCGCAGTTCGTCAGCCTCCTCGTCAGGGATGAGTCACATATGTTCATGCAGGAGCCTGTCGTAGTGCCTGTTAAGATGTTCTTGTTCTTTCCACGATAGAGGAAAGGTCAAGTAATCTCCAAGCTGCTCTTTGGGGATCGTGCCCATGTCCGCAAGGATGTAGACACGTGCAACCACTTTGATCTTAGCCTCCAACTCAGTTAAGCATTCTGCGACACTTCTATGTTCAACGAGGGCCTGCTCGGTTGCTATCTCATGCAAAGTTCTAAGAGTTTCCTTAGGCTTTAGCATGGCTGGGGGCTCAGGCCTAGATGAGCAAGATTGGTCAACGCTAGGATTTCTTATGCTCTTGGGGTTCTCACGTTTCTTCTAAGGTTTTGCTGCTATTTCGTCATGGTTCTTCTCGGATGTGACTGGTATAGAGTTGTCACCTTGTTGTGACAGCGTTGTATCAACTCTTGATTGATCAATGTGAGTTTTATTGTTAGTGGATAGAGTGTTGCAAGCAACTATTGATGGCAACTGTTGCTTTGGTTTGTCAGAGCACACAGATGTGTCTGAGGTTTCATCGCTGTTAGGAGAGGCATCAGTGGGTTCATTGGTGGATGGACTCGATGCTTTATTCATAAGCTCTCCAGTGCCCTTCGTCTCAATGTTCTTGGGGTTCACAACCACCTGCAAACTGATGCTGTTTTTTCTACTTTCTCCTCTTTTTCTTGGTCAATGAAGGTGCCTCTCTCAACGACTCAAGACCCGTGACTAGATTAACTGTTGATGTACTTGGTTGGGCCTTAGCCTTCTCTTCCTCTAGTGTGTCCTTACGGGACATGGCCGTGGCCTGTTGGGGTAGCCTTGCTAGGTTGTGAGAGCACAACTGTCGCTCTTTTCGGAGAGTTTAGCTTTTCAACCAACTCCCTCGCGTTTAAATCCTCCGTCCTAGGCTTTAGGCACTTTGAAAGTGTTGGAGCTGTTGAGGGATTTGGTTGCGACACCTCCTCCACAGGTAAACTACTAAGGACATGTTCCACAAGGGGCATTGTCACAGCCAAGGGCTGTGACTGCTGTGATCCCTAATTGGAAGTAATAGCAGCTAGATTAGTGGGTTGGCTACCCTTGGTGGATTGTGGTGTCAAGTCCCTAGGGCGAACGGAAGTGGCCCTGTTTTTTGTTGCCCTTTGAGCACTCATCTGTGTAGATTGAGCATGTGTTGATCTAGTCACATTAGGTTGCTCATGCATATCCTTGGGTCGAGAGCTACAGATGGAGCCATGTCCCACTTCTTGGACATTTTGAAGCTTAGATGGAGATAGAGATTGGAATTGAGCAGTTTCCCTTGACAACCGCTGTTGTGCTTCCTGTGTCCGTTTGGAAAAAGAGGATGTAGGAGATCTAGGACTCTTAGGTGGACTTGGCACTCGCTGAATGATTTGCTCGAGGCTATTAGACGATTGTTCCATTTGCTTTGTTGAGCGATCAGCCTTGCCTTGAGAAATGTTGTGCCTATGATGCTTGTTCTCCCCTTGGGAAATCAAAGGCTCCTTGGGCACTAACGATTTTTGTGCCTGCTCAATGGCTACGTATGACATCTGTCTATTTAGCATGCTAGGCTAGGGCTCTTTCCTTCGAATAATCATGTCTGGTTTCTTGCCTTGAGACCTAGAGTTTCTCTTAGATTTCCTCCTGTGCCATGCTTTTGAGGCACTCTGGCCTTCAGCTGATAGAGGCGGTTTAGTAGGGGATTTTGGTACCCAAATCCATTGGTTACCTGCGTAGTATCCTTGAGCACGTAGCAACGCTTTGGATATCCATCGCGGCGTTGTGCTGATTCTCCATCGATGCCTTCGTCTATAAGGCTTGGGCTTCTTTTGGGGTCTTCTACGATATTTGTAAGTCCAAAGGGTGTCCTTGGCATTGTCTCCTGACCTTCTTATTTCTGACATAGCCTCACTCACTAGTTCTCGTTGTTCGACCTGTGCTTGTATTAACTCTTCCAACAAGTCCTTGCTCTCGTCAGCAGGCTTGACTGTTATGTCAGCACCTTGCTTGCCTTTCCCTCAAGGTTTGATGAGGTCACCCTTGCTAAAGATTGTGACTATCCTCACACCCGGTAGCGTCAGGTGTATCCTCTGAGCTGTGTAGTCAGCCTCACACTTGGTAGCCTTTTTGAAGGGCCTTCCTAGGAGGATTTCCTTTCCACCATTCTCGCTATTGGGAGGAACATAGAACAAGAGTGGCAAGCTTTCTGTTTCAATTGTTACAAGGATTCTGCACTTTCCTAGAAGTGCTTGTGAGTGTTCCCCGTAAGGATTAAGAGTTGCATTAGTCGGTGTGAGATATGGTTGGCCTAGTAGGGTCCATGATTCATAGGTCAAGATATTAAAATCTGCTCCTTCATCAATTAGAGCATCAATAGTATGCTCTCTTTTCGCGGTGAGTTTGACCCTAAGATAAGCAAGTGGTACTATGTCTTCATCTTCTGGGTATTGGCTTGTAAATTTAAGCCTTCTGACAGATACCCTTGAGTTCTCGACTGCATGACCAGATGTGGATTCTCCACTGCTGTCTTGGATCGTCAGTGCAGTGCTATTCAAGGTACATCTCTCGTCAAGAGTGTCATGTCTAGTCATCTTCGCATTTGTAGCTTGCTGAAGTTGCATTTTTCTTTGACTAGTCAAGGTTTGAATACAATGTCTTTGTGTTCTCGTGGTGTGGCCTTTTTGCCCTTGATGGCTAGATTGGCCCATTGATGTTCTAGGGTCTCTGTTTCTCTCTGTTCGGGTATGGGCTTTTGGTTGCTCTATTGCAAGTGAGACTCCATGCTGGTACAGAGCCATTGCTACACTAGGGTCTAATTTGGAGGACCTGTCACAGCGCATGTTTTCTCTCCAACCTACTTGGGGGAGGTGCGGAGGGGGCAGAGCCCCCTTTGCGGGGGTCGGGGGGGGCAATCCCCCCCGGCCCGCAGGGCCATTACGGTAAAAGCCATGCACAATTTGGAGGACCGTTTATAGCCAAATTTTGAACTGTGTGCTCTAAATTTTAGCCCAGTGATGGATCTGTGATGTGCCTTTAGCTCTACGTAGCCTTTGGGGTCAATCTCGGGGTTTAGATGTGTCAAAATTTGTGTTCTAGATACCTGTCCGATTTTGACACTTTTTTTGTCCGATTCTCAGATGTCCAATTTTCAGGAGTCTGATTATCAGAATCGGACGTCCGATTTTGGGTTGGTTCGATTGGCCTAGTGGTCCGATTTTGGTCACATCCAATTCTGGGAGTCGGATCAAAAAGTGGTCTGATTTTCAAAGTGGTCCGATTCTGGAAATCGGATCGGACAGGGTGGTCCGATTCTAGGACTCGGATGGCCTGGTCTGATTCTGAGTGGTCCGATTATGGATTGGTCCGAGTGTCTGAGTGTCCGAGTCGGACAGGTTGGTCCGAGCGTCCGATTCTCAAAATCGGACGGGTTGGTTCGAGTGGTCCGAGTGCCATGTGGCACGTCCGATTGGGCTAGTCTGATTCTGGGAATCGGACCAGACTGGTCCGACTCACTCTCAGTTGGGCAGTCCGATTCTGGAAGTCGAACGGTCCGACTCCAGAACTCGGGTGGTCCGATTCTGGGAATCGGACCACTGCGAGTTGGTCCGATTGCATCGGCAGCGGGCGCGATTCCCGCGCGTTTGACCCCTTCTTACTGTCTGCTGCACACAATCACCACAGACTTCCTAGATCTGATTAGAGCACTTATTGGGAAACACTAGACTCACCTGGAGCAGCACGAATCGCTGTCGCCTAGAAATCGGGGTAGCACTTCCTCGTCCTGTGAACCAAAAGCTCTCTCTCTCTCTCTCTCTCTCACACAAGGCCAACTAAGGAAATGAGGTCTGTCCTGGCCTCCCAGGCCTCTTAAGGTCCTTTCCCAGCACTGCAGAACCTTACAGCTAGTTCCCTGTCCGTGTCTCACCCAGAAACTTGAATCTGGTCCCCTGTTTCCCTGTTTTAGCCTCTTATACAGCAACAGAAAACCCTACTGTTTGCTTGTTTTTTTTTTCCTATCCTAAATGCATCCAAATCACAAAATAAATACCTATACTACTCCATTCCACAACATAAATCTCAAGAAAGCAAAAAAACCTACTTGCCAAGGAGATCGAATACCCTCTTCAACCCCTCGCTTCCTACCTATCTACCTCAAGCACCGGTTCGGGGAAAACCCTACTCCAATGCTCGATTCGAAGCGCGCAAGCGCTCAAGGCTTGAATCCGTTGGTCCCGGCAACGGAACCAAAATGTGGGAGCTTTCACTCAACCGCCAAGACCCACGGACCGCTTATTGTTCAAGCGTTCCAAGCCGAGCACTAATGGCTACCTCCCACATAGCCGATGCGCCATCCATATCTACGGATGTAGTGAGCTTACCTCTGTGCCGTTCGAGTTACCTCCTCTCCCGTGCACTCCGGTAGCTCCATGATCCAAGTGCAAGCTTCAAGCAAGCTCGATCCTCCCGCTCCAAGCTCCAAGCTCCATTGCCGCGAGCAAGACAAGAAAAGAGAAGAGAAGAGAATAAGAGAGGAGAAGATGGAGAGCTTCTCCTCCTTGGTCCCTCACCCTCACACACTCACTCCCTCACACTCTCACACTCCCTCTCTCAAGCACAAGCTCAAGCAAGCAAGAACAAGAAGAAGAAGAAGAAGAAGAGAGTTACTTTTGGCCACACACAAGAATGAGCTTCTCATTCACTTTTCAACTTTATATACAAAACCCTAAATCCTTTTTGGGCGGTCATCCCCTTTTTCCCTTTTTACATGGCCGGCCATAGCCTAGGCCCTTTTTTCCATTGTCCTTCTATATTCCTAGCTTCCTGTCCAGCGCCCGTCTACATTTACAAATTGCACGGGTGAGAGCCCGGCGCTCTTTTACAAGATTTCAGGGTGCGCCTTTTTATTTTAAAATGCGCCTTTCCCCTTTTGCCTTTGCCTTGGACTTTTAAGGTTGCCCTTGTGCTTTTGGCCTTTTCTCCTTTTCTTTCTTCAGTTGGGCTACCTTTTTCCCGCCTTTGCCCTGCGTCTTTTCCACTTCCTTTTGCTTTCTTCGTGTTGGGGTTAACAGTATGCTACAGGGTGACCTTCTTGCATAAGTACACATCCTAAGGCAAGCGTGCTAGCATCAGTTACTACTTCAAACTCCTTACCAAGATCTGGAAGTTTCAAGATAGGTGCTAATACCAAACTTTGCTTTCAAACTCCCTTTATTATCCGAGATGCATTGGCCAATTGAATTTTCGGCTTTCCAGCCTCTCCTTGAGTTGTGACCAATTCCCCTTCAGAGTTTTGAAAGGAAACTTGGCCCTTTCCACAATGAATGTGGGCATCATTAGGTTTTAGCCAATCCATTCTGAGCAAACACTCATGGATACCTAGGTTCATGACCCTGAATTTGACCGAAGTCGACTTTCCTCCCAGCAAGAATTCCACCTTAGTAGTTTGCCTGGTACAAGTGACCTCACGACCATTTGCTAATTCAACAAGCAAGATAGGTGCTTCTATTGTGGCTATTCCTACTCTTCTTGCACAAGCTGGTGAGATAAAGGAATGCATACTGCCATAATCAATCAAGGTTTTGAAGCCTTTACCTTGATAATCCGATGGTGTTTGAATCACCAAAAACTGGTGATTTGGGCCTTTCTTGTGAAGGGAGACATGGACTGTTTCCCTCTCAAAGTCTGCTTCCATGGTCAGGTCTTCTTCTTTGCACATTTTCCTATTGGAAACACAGGTGGTTCTTCCTCTGCCTCGGGTGGCGGCTCCTTGGCCACGGGAAGTTCCTTGGAATGGTCCTTGACGTTGTCCTCCGCCAAGCTTGGGACATTGCCTTTTGAAATGACCGGGCTCGTTGCAATGGAAGCAACGGAGGTTGTGGCCATTACCTTGGGTAGGAACAAAGTTATTGACATTGTTGGTCCTTGCTTTCTTCCTTTGTCCCTGGTTTTGACCTTGAACTCTCTTCGCCTGGGACCTATACACTCCCTTGTTCTGATCCTTATCAGACCAACAAGTCTTGTTATTTCTTGGCCTGGTCTGCACCTCCTGAATTATGGGCGCAGCTCGAATGAGTGAGTCCTGAAGGTCTGTTGGGCGCATTGATTCGAGGTGGGTATTTACAGGTGGGTTTAATCCAGCACAAAACATTGACACCTATTGTGTCATATCCAATTGCGGCGCATACTTCAAAAGAGAGACGAACTTTGAGTAGTATGCGTTAAGGGTCAGTCCAAGCTATTTCAGCTCATAGAACTCATTCATCTTCTGCGTGCGGTATGCAGGTGGTAAGTATCTTCCTTGCACAGCTTTTTTTAGCTTTTTCCAAGTAACGGACCCTTTTCAGATCCCTTGGTCTATGCACCATTGCTTCCACCAGAGTCTGGCTTCGCCGATGAGCTTCAGCTTGGCGAGCATTGCTTGATTGGCAGGTGCAGTACTGGCCACTTCAAAGTAATCTTCTATGGACTCGATCCAAATCTCAGCATCAACTTGGACACTCCTTCCTTTACCGTCGAATTCTGGCGGCTTGATCTTCTTGAGAAACTTCTTCTCTTGAATCACGGCCGTACTTGGTATAGGGATTGGACTAGGAATCTGTACCTGAGATTGTGCCTAATTATGAGATTCTTAATGTTAACAACTCGCTAAACATTACTTACATTACATTTCATACCCAATTCAACTTTTAGCCAAGAGATCCAATCACTTAACTTTTTATCAATACTCATAGTCAAGACAATCATTGATAAGAAGAAGTCTTATTTCATTCATATGGGCATAGCCCTTTCGGAGTACAATATTTCTTGGGATGGTAGAGCAAGCTGATACATTAATTTGGGGAGAATAAGGTTGTGTTACATTCAGCTACGGGAACTGGGTAATAGTATGGATTTGGGTCATGGATCTTCAGGAATCGATAAGTCATTGGAAGATTAGGGTATCCTTTCCTTTGGTACCCATTCTTCTCATAGCATCCCAACACCTTGATCCTATTGGCGAGGATTATGCAGTTCACTTCCTGGTACACATACGTGTTCGGCTTGACCTTTCGACCTTCGACATATAAAGTTGCATTTACGTGAGCCTCAATAAAAATGAACAGCTTCTCGATCTTCAGGTCCTCCAACCACTTGATTCTCTTTAGGTTGGTTCGAAGGTACGCAAAATGGTGAGCAACTATGTAATAGATTCTTGAATCACCTTTCCATCTCCGTTCCACGTACAGAGGCGATGGATTGTAAATGCGGTCTAGGATGTTCATCGTATCGATCCTTCATCGATAATCCGAGGCATGCATTGCGGTCATAAACATGACCTGGAACACCATGAATCTGTTCCATACTTCATGACTCTGCAAGACAACATCGATAAGTAAGGAAATGTTCTTAACATCAACATTTGCTTTACTTCTTCTTATTAATTTTTATTATAAAGACAGATCCTTCATTGGTTCACTCTGATACTAACTGTAACGTGCCCACCTGTTTCCTTGTAGGACATGTCTTAGCAACCCATCGGAAAGAGTGTCTAGAAAGCTCCACCGAGCACTCCCATGGAATGTTACGGGGTTTGAGATCTAGGTCTTTTCGAGCCTGCCATGTAGTGGAAGTATCCCGGCCGTTGCCACTTAGGACCAACTTGAAACAAGGTTCTCCTAGTGGTCAAATTCCTATAACGGCAGCTAGTGTCGTGAACTCCAGGCGAACTATTTTACGCAGAAACGTCAGGGTCAAAGCGGATTCATGTTGCACTTGGTTCAATGAGAATGGGAAATGAGAGCGATGCAAAGCTCGACCTCTCTGCCCATAAGGCATAGTCCCATTCTGTTCCCATAAAACAACATAAATCAGGATTCTAGTAATCTAGACTTAAGGCCAACGCCCTTGCTGTTCATTTCCTTCGAGAAAAGTTTCCTGCTGTCGATTTCATTTGAGAAAAGTTCCCAGCCAATCGGGACCACCCATTTGTAGGACGGGCCCATGGCCACATCCACCGCACTTTCCTCAGGGTTGTTTTAGTTGTCTAGTTACCTACCACATTTAGTTAGACACGCAAAATCAGCTTCCTTAATTAACCAATTAGTCATCGGTTCCTTCATGTAATCTTACCACTTGACATAGAAAACATTTCCAAACAAGTTTCTTTACATCAATTGATCTTATTTATCTTTTGAATACATCCATATAATCCATAATCCACTTGGAGGCAATCCATAATCCGCCCGAAGGAAATCCAGCAATCCATAGGGATTATAATCCAAGATTTCGCCCGTAGACTAGTATGCAGGCCTCAAGATCCAATCGCAAGTCACGTTGGCCTCTTGTGCAGGGCTCGAAAGGCAAGGGATTTACGGCCAGAGCCCCCCTAGCACCCAAGTGTCCTCCTGCTCCAAGTAGTGCCCAACGGAGAGACCACTCGCGGCGGGTTCGGTCCACGTTGCGGCTAACAACCCCCTTGGTTAGGGTCAGGCAGACATTCGGGGGTAACTGATGCTGCCTCTCCCTTTAAGCTTTCAACCTGAAGCATTAATTATCTTTCCATCTTTAGTTCCTTGAGCAAACAATGCAAATAGTGCTCCTAAACTGTTACAAGCACAATCAATCCAGTGGTCGTTTATTTGGCCAACTTCTAAGGAGTGAATCCTTTTCTCTGAATGCATCCAGCATTCAATCCAGGATCAATTGCGACTTGGCAAGATCCCCAAGGGTTTGTTTGTTTACCCTTTTATCCTTGGGTTAGGGTCATACCATGTCAACCCAAATTAAACAACACCTTAGGTTTCTTAAATTAACAGTAAATCCTGGCGACCATGTCGGTCTATTTTGATTGATCCTTTGCTTACCAAGCAAATACTTAACTTCTCTTAACTTGGCAAATCAGCCCAAGGAAGGCAATGTAGCAGGATGTCTACTCATCCTCTTGCAAGTAAGACTTGCGCTAGAACCTGCCAACCCCGTTCCAAGGAGTGGCAAACCTCCCTTGTGATTAAACCACAAAGCCATGCGACGTTGCAACTTGTTGCACAAGTGTTGCACCTAACTCATGGGATCATTTCACCCATTGAACGAAGTTTCCTGGTTAAGGAATTATATTTAGTCAAGATGTAGGGTTTGGGGTGTTTTCTTACCCAACCCAATCCTAATTGTACTAGGACGACAACGTTCGGTCCTAGGGTTTCCAAACTTAATCCGAGTTTTAACATTAGGTCAGTCGATCCTTAGGGCAGAACCCTAGATCATTGTTTGGATGGGTGTCCAATTGACCCAAACATTCCATGAATGTGGGTAGGACCTTTGGGTTTGAGGGTTTCGATGCGGCATCCAAGTATGATACTAGACTACATTTCCAACGTGCCAAGCCCTGGCTAGTACTTGAGGTGTTTTTCGTATCGACTAGTTATGCCTATACAAATCCCTAACTATTATAAAAATACAAGTGATTTAGCTAAATTCATCTACTTGTCTTGAGACAAGGAAGATCCTTTCCTAGAGATGCTAAACTTGTTTTAAAGATGTAAATAGTTTCAAGACATCACAAGACATGAAAACATGCGATTCATTACTCCCATGTACTACAAGGATTGCAATAGCCCTTCTCTTTCCTTGCTAAAGTTGTGATGAGTGACCATTTGGAGAATAACTTACATAGGACCTACTAGGATTTACATCAAGGAACTATGCCTACAACCTTTGTCTAAGCATTTGAATTTCATTCTTTGATAAGCCATGCAATCTTTCCTAAATGCAACTCTTGATGAAATGAATTTTTTACATGACGAATATGTAACATGCAACCCTTTTCTAGATATAACATTGTTAATGAAGTCCATGCGACATGCAACCTTTAATCCATTCGACAACATCTTTGCATGCAACGTGCAAGTCTATGGTCCCATTTCCATGCTATGCAACGGACGTTAACAATTATTTCCATGCGAGCCATAACAAGGAAGTTATTGACTAAAAGCAAGATACGCTTGTTCTTTCATGGCCAAACAAGGATGCACTTAACAACTTCATCTTTTAACCCTACTCAATATGCATTTGGGCTTGTCACTTTGAAATGCACGAAAAGGAAACATGCTACTAAGCTCGTAATATGGATAGGTAATTTACATTCATAACATTGGAAATGCAAATAACCCAATTGCATGTCATGCATTAATTCTAGTAAATCGTTCGCGTAGGCAATTTTTTCCAAATGCATTTTAACTAGACTAGGTGAATTAGAAACATACATAAGTGCTTCCTTTCCATGAAAGTTATCGTGATTAACACATTTCTTTTACATGGAATTAAAATCGTAAAAATTGGGCTTGAGGGCTCGTGGGAATATCCATGTGTATGTTTGGGGAAGAACCTCCCGCGGGTGTGCCTTGCATCTTCTTGGGAGCCATCGTAGACGTAGTGTGTTTATGGACTCTACGGATTCCTTCGAGCCTTTACTCTCGCTCTCCGAGGCCGCCTGTAGGTCGATACCTTTTCCCTTACGTAGGAATTGGAGCTTTACGAGCCCGGTTTTACAACTGGGGAAGGCATGTAGGAACAAGGCTTATTGGCCTTATCCTTAGAAGCTTCTAAGAAGCTTTTGATCTTCAACAGAGTCGATGTGGAAGGGCCAATGATTGGAAGGAGGGAAAGGATCGATGACGGGGGGTGATTAGGACAATGGTAGGGGGGAAAATGGCAGCAGCAGGCGCTGTAGGCAGCAGCGTTTCTCACGATAGCGGCAGCAACATCCTCTTTCTCTCCGTTTGATCGTCAGCGCAGCAGTCTCCTCCCCCTGATCATGCCTCAGGGGGGGTCATATAGCCCAAGGGGGGGAGATGGTAGCCACCATGTGGCCTATGCATGCCTCTCCCTCCTCATGCTCCCCATCATGACACTTACTTCTTCTCACACTCCCTCTCCTCCAACCATGCATCAGTTGGGGGAAGGGATATAAGTTTATGAGTTGAAATGATATATTGTACTAGACCATGATAGTCTCATATGCAAATGTTTAGAGGCACAAGCTAGAACCCATTTTCCTTATGCTACCTACTATGAATGCATCAAAGTGTGTGCACCACAACAATCAACATGAGGGCTTCATGAACTTATGCACAGGGATGAGGAAGTCAACTACTTCCCATCTCTCTTTGATCTAATACAATACTTAAAAAGAGTACATATTCCTTTGTGTGTGCTAAATAAGTAAAACAAGTGCTAATGTTGTGAAAACATGCATATATGTGAAGAGTCCTTCATACTTGTGTAACTAACTGTCTTCATGGAAGCAAAAAAATAACTAATTGCTATGCACAATATTGATCATGGAACCAATAGCTAGGTAGACAAGACCTTTCATGACTCTAAGATACATGTTAGACCCTTGTACTTGAGCTATTAGGATATTAGATGTAATGCTATCTATGGGAGTGTTTGGATATTAGTGTATCAAAGAAGAATATGGCGACTTGAGATATGACGAATGCAAGTTATGGAAAAAATGATTATGTCTAAGAAGATATTCAACTATGTGAGATTGTGGTAAAATAAAGCATTGAGCTAAATAACATATGTGTTCTTATTGCCATTGTGATTTAGTGTTTTATGGGAAGAAAGCAATGCAAGGAAAATGGCTTCTATCTTGTGGTAGAAAACATACTTGATGCATTGTTGTATTTTGATCAAAGTTAGCTCGAGGGCTTAGCCTTGATCAATCCTAAGAAACATTAGGCTCGCAAGAAGTGGAGGGCTAAGCAGAGTTTAGGGTTAGTTGGGACCCTCTAGAGCATCCATATGCTTGGATGAACGGGAGGGCTAACATCTAAGAGTTTCTCTTATGAGATTGTGGATTGGGTCTAAAGAATTTGATAGGGATTGTAATTTTTCTTTTTCTTAGTGTTGAGCATAAAATTTAGAGCATCTCTTCGTGTGTTTCATCAAACCTACTTCTTTCTCTCTTCTCTTTTCTAACTTACTTTCTAAAGACCCCATGTCTTTGTTGTCTATGTGTCTTCATTTTCTTCAGACATTGTGTTGAACCCAATGTGAATGCCCTATTAGGATTGCACGTGGAGCCCCAAGAGGAACACCAAGGAAAAGGGGATTCTACTACAAGGCAATCTATCTTGTAACACCAACAAGCTTGTATTTCATTATTTTTATGATTAAAACAAAAAAAACAGCAAATCTTCACGCATCATCATAGTAGATATCTCCCACGGATTTAATAGAATCAACCATAATCTTCAACATCTTCATAGAATCCATTGATAGAACAATGAATATAAAAGAATACACCATTTTTTAATGGAAATCAATCACATATTATTCATCTTTATTGTCTTCATAGTTTTTTCTCTTGATCTCTCATATACAGATACACTGTTTTGATAGAAATTGGACTATCTTTAGCTCTCTCTCTCTCTATATAGTACATCATCTCCTCACTACAATACTCAATAATTACTCTCCAAAATCCTTCTTAGGTCGTGGATGCACCTCCCAAGAGGTATGTCTGATGCGAAGAGGCATTAGAGCCACTACAGTGTCTCTTCATAGCTCACTTCTGTCTCTATCACTTCACTCTACTCTTCAGTTCTCAGCAGTTGCTTCTTCCATTTGTTTTAGCTCTTTTGAACTTAGATTCATCCTTTCCAAAAGTTAAAAAACTTTTCCAAAGTCACACATACATTCTACAGAACACTTACACAAGATCTAAAGAACAGAACAGAACAAGAACAAAGCAGAGACAAAATAGAGACAGAGGCTCTACATAAGGTTTACAGAGGGTTACAGAAGGTCATCAGAGAACATCAAATCCTCATAACTCATATTAAAACCACTCAAAACTATCAAAAACTATTTAATAAGCTTCCAAAAGATTTCAACCTTCATCAATCATCAATCCATGCTTCATACAGAAGAAAATCAGAACAAAACAGAAGCTATACAGAAGGCATCATAACTAATTAGAACCTTAATAGAACCTATCAGAACATCACAGAGCTTCATATTTCTACTAAAAATCATCATGAGCTTCCAAAAAATAATCAATATCATCCAAAACACTCTCAAACACTTCCATTATCAACCATACATCACTCTAAATCCATCAAAAATCAACCATTCAGACCTCAAAAACAACAAAAATCAGTCAAAATTTTTGTCTTTTTCCACTCTCAACATATCCCCACACTTAGAAAGAAAGCGTCCTCGCGACCTAAGGAAAAGAAGAATATAAGTTCACTAAAGAGCTCAATTTGATCTTCTTTAGTATCTTTAACAATCACTCCACCACGACCCCAACTTATCACCTGTATCTCTAGAAAAGAATACTACTAAAGGAAAACTTTATTATTCATTAACACATCTGATAAACAATAAAAAGTCATAACAAATTTGTAAAGGATATAAGAAGTTCTTCAACTCCCCATCATAGGCTTGCCATCCACCATCACCATCAATAGTTGAAAAGAGAGCTCTCGAACAAATTATTCAACCAGCACGAACTCATCACGTATAAATTATTACAACACACACACAACACAACCATCTGAATGGCACCTCCAAAAGATGTCTCATTAAGAAGCACAAAAGATACATCCAGGGGTATCAATGAAGATGATCCCTCTTGAAAGCTTGATGATTATGAAAGCAATCCAGGGATAAAGACTCATCTACAAAAGATTTTGGAGGATTCTGAAAGAACGGAAGGCAGCACATCTATTCTAGCAAAACAAGCTATCTGCTAGGTAGACAAAGGGCGTGAAAATATAGGACATCCAACTGTTGGAAATCGATGTTCACATTGACATTCATACAAAGCTTTGGAATGGCCTTTTGATCGTTATGGGAATGCCTATGCATATTTACTAAGTACCAAGCAAAATGGGCTATCAATCTCACTGAAGGATCTAGAGATTGTGAATATTGTTGAGAAAAATGGATGTAATTTTGGTATGCTTGACTAGCAGTTGTCCAGTCCCCTGGAATTAATGGCCAATTAATCTGTGGTCCCGTGAGAGAATCAGTTGAGCTCCATCCTCTTCTTCTCGGAATCTATTGATCAAATCCTTCGTATCCACTAACCAACTGAGGGGGTTGAGAAATAGAAGTGGCAGGAGATGGAAGTGGAATAAGTAAAAGAGGATGAAGAGATGGGTATGCAAAATCATAAAATGAGGAATAAGCTAAAGAAGGAGTGGCTGAAAATTTAAGCGAATCAGTTAGGAAAGGTGTCAATTGATAAGCAGGAAAAGTAGAAGGTATGTGGATAGATGGAGAAGGACATGGCGGAGAAGGGGAAAAGACTCGATCTTCAATGAAAGAATAATAGGTAAAGATTGGAATTTGAGGAAAACCCTGAGGTTGGAAAAGGAGAGGTAAGATAGCTGTTGAATTGGATTGATAAAGGGAAAAATAAGCATCATAGCAATGGGCCATTTGTTGATAGTACAATAAGCTAGGAATAGAGGGACCTAAAACAGATCGTTGATAGTAGGCATCAAAGAAGGACGAATCAAATGGATGGTTCTTGGAAAGATAAGCTAGGAGATCCACCCTCAGTTGGTTAGTGCTATGCACATAAGTAGAAGTTGTATTCTGGCATTGGTTCAGGACTACAGAATCAATCATTGAATGCCATGAAGTGTCAGGGCAAGTAGCCACTTTAGAAGAATAGCACTAAAACATGTCATCTATCCTCAACTCCAAATGGTTGACATATAAGGCGGGCACCAGCGCGAACACACGTAGACACGGAACCACCGGGCAGCAAGTGGCCTGTGTGGGGAGGGTAGGGGAAGAGGGGTAGGAAAGGGGGCTAGAAAGGGGGAAACTAGGGTTAGATTAGAGGAGGGTTAGGTTAGTGTGACCAGGGTAGGTTAGTTGAATTAGGGGGACGGGAGTTAACTAGGGCAAATTAGTTAGCTAGGTCAGTTAGGTAACTAGTTAGGTGAGTCAACTAAGTTCATTAGGTTATTGAGGTGAGTTAACTAAGTGAATTATGTTAGTGAGCTAGGTTGACTAAGTTAACTAGAGGAAGGGGTGGGAGAAGGAAGGAGGAGGCCGCGAAAGAAGGAGGAGGAGAGAGGCAGAAGGCAAAAGGGAGGGGAGAAGGCGAGGAGGGAGGGAGGCCGAAGGGAAGGCGGAGGGGAGCAGCGAGGCGCTGGGAGGAGGAGCGATGGTGAAGGAGGCGAGGAGGATGGGGGAGACGGAGGGAGGGAGGGAGGGAGAAGGCGAGGAGAAGGGAGGGAGGCGGAAGAGGAGGTGGAGAGGGGCAGCGAGGCGCTGGGAGGAGGCGGCGGCAGCGAAGTCGATGGGCGAGGAGGAGAAGGGGAGGAGAGGATGGAACGGCGGAGGAAGAAGAGGACGAGGGAGGGAGGGGAGGGGCGATGAAGAGGAAGAGGGAGGGAAGTGATGGCGATGGTGGGAGAGGACGATGGAGAGAGAAGGGGAGGGGCGATGAAGAGGATGCAGCGAAACATGTAAGTTGGCTTTATTTGTTTTTTTTTGTGTGTTTTTTTGTTTAACGTGTTTTTCTTTTTGTTTTGTAAGTTTTATTTAAATAACATGGATGGGGCATCGGGGTGTGGGTTTGCAGGTTTTTTTTGTTGTTTTATTTTTTTAAATTAAATTTAGTATGATGTTGTGAGTTGTTGTGTGTTTTGGAGGTTGGGTGGTTTTGGTTTGGTTTTTTTTGTTTGTTTGCTTTTTTAAAAAAATTAATTGTGTTTTTTTTTGTTTTCTTTTTGTGTTTTGTTGTTTTTGTGTTTGGTGTTTTTGTTTGTTGTTTGCTGTTTGTTGTTTTTTTTTTTTGGGTTTTGTTTTTGGTGGTAAGGGTGAATGGTTAAGGTTGTTTTTTTTTTGGGTTTTTTTTCTGTTTTGAAATTCATTAAAAGGTGAGCGTACCCTCGACCTGCGCACAGGCACGGGGCGGGAGTAAAAAAATTTGCATCGGCGGTATCACACGGGGCGTGGACAGCGACACGCGAGGCACAAAGGCCACGGGAGCGTCCGAGGTGCTGAAAACGAAAAATATGCACGTTCACGTGCGACACGAGAGACACTGCCACACGTCAAGAGGAAGAAAAATTAATAAAACCCAAACCATACACTGGATCGAAAGACCGTAAAAAGAAAAAATGTACCGGGAGACGAGGGAAAGATGACATAAAACTGCAACACGGGTTCCGGGGCAAAATCAAGGTGTTTACATAGAAAAACACGATAAACGACTCTAAAAATATATACGAGGATTAATATGGGAAAATCTATGCATTGAAACGCAGGGCGGAAAGAAGGAAAAATGTGTCAAATAATGTGCCCGACAAACCTATCATGTCAACACACGGTTTCGACTGAGAGAGGATGCGTTCACATGGAAAAAACCAAAAAATTGGATCCGAAAAGGGATTCGGAAATTAATATCGAATGATTCGTGCACCGGAATAGAGGAAAATAAAAAGATAAAATGTCTAAAAAAATATAATTGTCAGGGCTATCACATTAAATCTCAATTTGGATGGGGTTAAAAGGTATTCGCATGGAAGAAACAAGAAAATTACACTAAAAAACACCAATGAAAATTAATAACAAAAAATCCAGATGGCGAAACAGGGCAGAGAAAAAAGAAAAATTGTGCATGAAGGCTGGTTGGATAAGGAGAGCCAATCAGAATGGAATTCTGAAAAGAGTAGGTCCGATTTACATGGAAAAATATTAAAAAATGCGCGAAAAAAGCTCAAAAACGCATAAAAATTAATATCGGATGAACCGTGCATCGGAAGGACAGGGAACAAAAAGAAAAAATGGCAAGAGGAAGATGGAGGACAAGGCTGTCATGTCAGATGCGTGTTCGGAAGCAATAAAGATATGTTCCCATGGAAAATCGTCCAATTTACGGGAAATGCTTCAAAAATTAATAACTCAAGAACCATCAGTCGGAACAGGGGTTGGTAAAAAGGAAGAATGGGCAGTTCAAAGGGAGGAACTGGACTGCAAGGTTGGATTTGGATTCTGGCGAACGTAGAATGTGTTCACATACAAAACGTCAAAACAAGGGATAAAGAGAAATAGGGAAGGAATGGCCCAAAGGGTGGGGTAAAGTTAGACAGGTGGGTGAAAAAGGAATCCCATGAGGGAAGAAAGAGGTCATGGCATACATGCATGATCAACTTGAGGCATATGCAGGAGGTATGCACATCAGACGCGTAGGGACGTGCCCTCACACTTAAAACCTTAACGGACAGAGTAGATTGAACGACACAACCACAGACTTGTCAACCGACTGGACGCTGGCATCCCCACACTTAAGACATCACATACACTTGCAAACAGAAAACTAGGGTTAGGAACACTTGGCCCGTTTCGCGTATGGTCGAAGGAATCATCACTGTTACAGAAGGGTTGGAGTCGGCTGTAGGAGAGGTACCATGGCTCCAGCATTCAGCCAGCATTATAGGGACCATGCAGCAGCACCGAGGGAGGTAGCTGGTTGATGAAGCCCGTCGCGGGAGGTGTCGTTGACAAAAGATAGTCACACAAATCACGAACACTCAAATGGAATGAGAGAACAGTCACTCACCCCATAACTTACATCACTCGAGTTAATATTGATGGAAACCGAGATCTCATAGTCGGTTTAGGAATTGACAAGGGTGCAGTGCAGAGGGAGTATGCCAAGGTGCACAATTGATGGTGCATCAATGCGTCCAGCATATGTACAAGCGGGAAGGCCAGGGAGCCTTGTAGTACCATGTATAGAACAGAGTGACGTATCGTGTATTGATGGCAAAGACCCATCCCGTGGGTGCAGAGGGAAACAGAAACGTACCTGACTCCAATGGTCATAACATCCCTCAATCCTCACCTCTCAATACTTGATTGAAGAAACATCTGTCACACTCAACCCGCCCTCTGTCTCACGCTCTGTTGAAAGATATAGAGGGTAGCCCTTCTTGAAACCCATTGATATAATCCTCACTATCACTTGTGCAGAGCTTGTATGCCTTGTGCGCTTTTGATGGTGCAACTATGCATCCCGCCCTGTGCCAGTATATAGTGCAAGAAGAAAGGCCAGTGAGCCTTATGGTGCAATGCACAGGAACAAATCATGCGTTGTGCATTGAAAGGCCTATCCCCTGTGTGCAACACTCCGTTCACACATCTCATCTCTCATTTGATTTGAAGTGAAAGACTGGTCACTCATCCCACCCTTTGTCTCACTCACTGATAGATATCAAGGACAGTCCATACACAGGTCCCCATCCTATTAGGATGAAAGCTCACATCACTCAAGGGATTGGTGATGAAGATCATGCCAGCTATTGTTGTCATCAGGATGTTGAAGATGAGGCGTACCCAAGGAGGCAGCCAACAAGTCTGATACTTCAATGATTTGTAAGAAAGGTCATCTATTAAGAAGGGCAAACGGACCGATATTGCAGAAACAATGCACCAAGGGAGGTGGCTTTAAATTACTTGCTGGAAAGGTACTATTGATGAGTCAGCTATCTTGAATTGCGGGGTGTTACCACCTTTTCCATAGTCAACTTTCCGCCCAAGGGTGTTTCCACCTTTTCTTGGAACGAGGCCTGTTATGACAGAGAATTTCTTCCTCTAATTTTTTATTTTTTTTTTGTTAATAAAGAGAACGGTAGAAGTACCATGTGTCAGGACCAACCTCGCCATCATTGTTAGATTAGACGAGAAGAGAACAAGGTCGGGTTGAGAGGTATCTGTGAGGGGCTAACAGAATGAGACCACCTCATGAGGAAGATCATAAGGGCTATCAGAAGCACGAAGAGAATGACAGTACGATGCCCAAAAGAGAGAGTGTAGGTCAACTATGATTGTCAAGATCTCCAAGGAGGGAAGAACTTTTTTAGATGATAGCCATTGATCAGGAAAGGATCATCAGAGGCATCAACGGTCTGCACTTGAATAGAGCCATTAGGATTGACAACAAGTACTATGGGCCCATTCACCATTGTTGAAGCTTGCCAGGAAACTTGCCAAATCTCAAATCATAGGCTAGGACAAGATCACCTTCTTTGAACTCCTTGTGCTTGATAAAATTGTCATGATAGGCCTTGCATAACGTTTGAGTGGTTTCCATACACTATAGGGCCATCCGTCATATCTCATCCAAGCATTCCAAGTGCAGGAGGTGGCATTGCAGTGACTCGTCATCTCCCAAGCGTTCTTTAACTACCACTCACAAAGAGGGTAATTCCAATTCAACAGGGAAGACGGCTTCAGTATCATACACTAGCTGGAAATGGGTCTGTCTTCTAGCTGCCTTATGGGAGGTTCTGTATGCCCAGGGAGCCTCTGTAAGTCGATCGTCCCAGTCACGACGATGTGCGGCAATCGTTCTTGTCAGGATTGAGAAAAGGATACAATTGGTGAATTCAACTTGGCCGTTGGCTCTGGAGTAGTAAGGAGTGGACTCACGATGATGGATTTTATACAGCTCCATCAGCTCCTCCATGATTTTATTAAGGAAATGAGTTTCTCTATCACTTACCAGCTCGAGGGGACTACCAAAATGGGTAATAATATTCTTGTACATGAATAGGGCTACACTGTTACCATCGTCCCGCTTTAGACCTTTAGCTTCACACTACTTTATGACATAATCCATACATACTAAGATGTATCTGTTCTGCTTCCGTCTGGTGGGTGAATCAATGGGATCCACAAAATCAATCCCCCACTTCTCAAATGGCTTTATGGGAAGAATGGGTTGCAGTGGCATGGCACTTGTTTTGGTGGGTTTTCCCATTCACTGAGAAGTATCACATCTCTTGCAGTAGTCATATACATCCTTGTGGAGGGTCGGCCACCAATTTCTTGCTAACAGAGCCTTTGGCTGTCGCTTCTCCTACGAAGTGTCCACCACATGGTTCGCCATGGCATGCTTTCAATACCATGCCGATTTCATTCCTTGCAACACATCTTCGTAGCACTTCATCTTTGCCTCTCTTGTACAGTGCACCGCCTAGCAAGGTGTAGGGGGCTGATTCTAACAGAAGCTTCTTCTTCTCACGGCTTGAGGTTCTAGGAGGATACTGTTGAGTTGCTAGAAGGTTGGCTATGTTTGCATACTAGGGAGTAACTGTTTCAACTAGAAACAAAGAAGCATCAGGAAGATCTAGATCATCATGTTCCTCTTCTGTAGTTTGAGGGATCCGTGATAGATAATCGGCTAGAACATGGGAACGGCCAGGCTTAGTGACCACTTCAAAATCAAACTCCTAGAATAGGAGCAACCATCTTATCAGTCGTCCTTTAACATCTGCTTTGTTCATCAAGAAGGGCAGGGCTTCATGATCCATGTAGAACTTAAAATGCGTTGACAATAGATAATGTCGAAACTTCTCTAGTACAAACATCATTGCCAAGCACTCAAGCTCTGTCATTATGTAGTTCCATTCCCTATCAGTGACCTTTCGGCTTGCATAATATATTGGTTAATCTAATTTAGAGGGGCCCTTTTGACATAGGACAGCACCTAGCCCTTCAACTGATGCATCTATGTGCACATGAAACTCCTTCGTCTAATTAGAAAGCTATAAGATAGATGCTTGGATAAGGTACTTTTTAAGGGTATTAAAGGCTCCTTCGCAGTCATCAATCCAAAGGAAATCCACATCTTTCCTTTTAGGAGCTTGTGCAGAGAGGCTGCCTTGGTTGCAAAATGTGCAATAAATCTTCTGTAGTGGCCCACATGGCCAAGAAATCCTCTCAATTGCTTGAGGTTTATTGGTGTTGTCAAGGCAGCAATCTTCTTAATGTTCACCGAGTCTGTTGCAATCCCTTGTGCAGAGACAATATGGCCCAGAAGAACTCCTGATGAAACGCCAGAGACACATTTATCGGGGTTTAGAGAAATCCCATACTCTTGGCATCTGTCAAAACATTGCTCTAAGTGTCCCCAGTGCTCACAGATTAAGCTATAGACACAGAAGTCATCAAGATACACCTCAATGAAATCATGCAAATGATTTTGGAAGGCAGCCATCATTACTCTTTGGAAGGTAGCAGGAGCATTACAGAGCCCAAATGGCATCACTCTATAGGCATAGGTCCCCCATTTTGTGGTGAAGGTTGTTTTGGATTGGTCCTCTTCTATGATTTGGACTTGGTTATATCTGCTGAATCTATCCAAGAGGGAATAGAGCTCATGGCTTGCCAGTGTGTCCAACAAATGGTCTGTAAAAGAGATAGGGAAATGATCCTTCTTCAAAGTTTTCCGTTCTTCTTGGGTACTATCACAATGGACGAAATCCATTCACTGTTAGCCACGGGATAAATGAACTCGGCTTCAAGAAGTTACAATAATTCAGTATTCACCAGAGCAAAATAATTAGGATTCATACGCCTTTGTCTTTGCCTTACAGGTTTGGCATCGGGCTCTAGGTCAATGTGATGTTGGCATATTATGGGATCAATCTCCTTTAGGTCTTTATATGACCAACCAAACACGTCTAAGTTCTCTTTAAGTAGGTCTCGCAGGACCACTAGTTCTTCTTCTGGAAGATTGAGGCCCACTTTTAGGTGACGTTCAGTACCGTCAGTATCCAAGAATGTTACTTGCCTTTCACCTTCTACTTCACAGATGAATGTCCTACAGATTGCTTCTGGATAGAGGTCTGACTCTTTCAAGGGAGTAGTGTCATCGTCTAATGTTTCACTAGAACCAGTGTCCTCCTAATCAGATGACTCATTTGTTTGTTTTGATTGTTGGAAGGGTATCAGAGCTTTGTTTGCTTCTGTGCAAGTGGTGATTTCTTCTAGACTTAGGGATTCATCTTCAGAGGATGTGTCCAAAAATGTCACATAGCATGGACCTTCTAGAATCTGTGGCTTTGATGGTTCTAGCTTCTATTGACAAGGGGCATCATCATCTTTTCTGCAGACAGAACGGTCATGGCGACAGGAGCCATTGGTGAACTTAATTTTTGTGCTTTTGATCCATTGCTTATGCAGATTGTGCATAGTGTGTGGTTCATTGGCTAACCCAAATGGAACCATGGTCATTCCATCCAACACCCTAAGATCTTCGACCTCTAGGGGACCCATAGAGACATCGACAAGATCATCCACTATCAGAGGATCTTCTTCAACTGCACTTTCATAGCCTGCTTCATTTTCTTCCCCATCATTTTCTTCCTCTTCCTCTGGAGGCTCTGTCTCTGCTTCTATAGAGGCTCTGTAAAAGAAGAACAGATCTTCTGCTTCTACTTCTACTTCTGTCTCTAGCTCTGTCTCTATTACTATCTCTGCAAATGATATGTAATAGGGAGAACAGTACATCCATGTTTCTATCTCACTGTCAGAGGTGATTTCAAAAGTCAATTCTAGTTGAGACAGGAGGTATTCTCCCATGGACAAGGACTTTTCTTCCCTTGGTAGTTGGCTTACAGTGCCCACTGTTAGGGATTGTGCCTCTGTTTTCTTGGGAAAGATCTATTTAACAGTCTCTTCGTCTCCTAATGTACCATCCATTACTTCATTGGAGGAGTCAGTTATGACTTTGATGGATGTGGATCCATTGCCTTTTTGCGATCCATACAATTTCAACACCACTTTGTTGGGTCCTCTACCTAGGATTAGGGTTTCTTTGAACCAGACCGTCCTGGCTCTCGCTTCATAAAGCCAAGATCTTCTCAACAACAAAGGATATGAGGTCCCATAAGAATTTGGTTTAACCACCAGATAGATTAGCCAGTAATGTTTTCCTGCAATGGTTGTTTTTACGTATGGGAGGATGCCCAACGGTTTAATTCTGCTTTGGTCTGCCAATTTGATAAGCCACTATATGGGTTGAATTCCTTGCAACCCTAAGCACATCCATCATTATGTTTATTGATGAACATTCATCAATCAATGCATTTGAGATAAAGTATCATTCAATCCATACACTAATCTATGGGGTTCTAGGATCTAGGAAGGTGTTAGCCACATCCACTTCCTTCACAGGTTCTGAAGCTCTATTGAACTTTGTTATTGTTGGGGAAGCAATCCTTAGGCCGAGTCTTCTTATCAAGATGCTTTTGAATTTCTTTCACAGCTGGGAGATAGCATCAGCAACAACTGTCAGAATGTTAAGTTCTTCCTGGAGTCATTGACAACCTTGCTTTAGCTTCGTCATACAATCTTGCACCTTCCATTGCAGCTTGCAGATTGGCTGGTCTTCTCAATTCCACGAACTTGCGAACTTCTAGTTGTAGGCCTCTAAGGAACACTCCTTTCTGAATGCCTTCGCCCAAATGATGGTTAGTCAATCTCTTCAGGATGGATTCCATAAGCTTATACTCTTTCTCCAGATGCCTGACTTAGGTTCATGAACTCCTCTCGCATCCGCTCTTCAAAACCTTCACGCTTGAATTTAGTGAGGAAGGCCAACTTTAGATCGTCCCATGTGCCAAAAGTTCCTGCTGCTTGTCTCTCATACCATTGAAACGCCGCGCCCTTGAAAGTGGCCGGGAATATTGCAGAATATTGCTAACCAATGCTGAGGGATTCTGGCATTGTTAGCCACACATGCTACCATAAATTTTTCTACATGAAGATCAGGGTCTTCATCGTACTCTCTCTTAAAAATTGGCAATAGGACTATATTTGTTCGCATGTCATTAATATTTCCAAGACGAATATGACTAAGAAGGAGACCTTGAGTCACCATGGGAACTTCTGTAAATAGTGCTTTTAGGGCGTCAAAGGAGGCTTATGCTGCAAGCTCGTTCTTAGCCTTGATTCTTGCCTTCTCTCTTCTCACATACCTCTGGACTCGTTCTAACGCTTTCCTCTTGATCCCGTCATTCATCAAGGACTTGGCTCCAACCAGTTGTTCAGTATACTCAACAGAATAGAATCAGAGAGGGGCTTCAATCTCGGGGGGATTCTCTAGTCAACATCTCCTCCATTTTCTTCTTTTCAACATCTCTGAATTTGGCTTTCAAACCACTACAGAGGGGGAGATATTCCATTTTGAAAGTATCAAAACTCATTCTTCTTAGGATCGTTGTTGTATTATCATTATAATAATGCAGCTTCTGAGGATTTCAACAGTGTATGTGGTAAAAAACACTTTGTCTACCAACTTCCTCTAGTGGGTTGCTAATTGGACAAACAGAAGATTGTCAGTGCACCAAGCATCCCACATATCTTGCTATTAAGCATCCACGAACAAATCCCAACTCTTTTCCTTCTTGTTTCTGTGAGCCTCCACTAACCACGACTCCTAAACCTTCTTCACAATCTCCCACTTGATGATGTCTAGAAACTTCTCAATAAATACCAAATCTTCCATGGATAGTCATTCTCTCTACTTCTATCCTTCAATTTGTTTCCAAACAATTTTCCACCAAGATGCAAGTTTCTGTTGCTTCAACATGAAGAGAAAACAGTCCACCGCATAGAGCTTGCATCATGATGGTAATATGTTTCCGCCATTGTGGGATGAACTTATTGTGGAAAGTGGCTTTGGCAATAAGAATCTCCAACTCTTCAGTGTGGAAGAAGGAAATTTGCAAACATCCATTGAATTCTTCTTCTTGGCAATGCCATTTCCTTCATTTTCAGCCTCTTCTGATGCTTGTTGATGCCAATTTTCCCGGCAACACACCAAAAACATGGAGTCCCAAGAGGAACACCAAGGAAAAGGGGATTCTTCTACAATAAAATCTATCTTGTAACATCAACAAGCTTGTATTTCATTCTTTTGATGATCAAAACAAAGAAAATAGCAAATCTTCATGCAGCATCATAGTAAATATATCCCATGGATTTGATAGAATCAACCATAATCTTCAACATCTTCAAAGAATCCATCAATAGAACAATGATATAAAATAATACACCATTTGTTAATGGAAATAAATCACATAGTATTCATCTTTATTGTCTTCATAGTTTTCTCACTTGATCTCTCATATACAGATACACTGTTTTGATAGAAATTAGACTACCTCTGGCTCTCTCTCTCTCTCTCTATAGTACATCATCTCCTCACTACAATACTCAATAATGACTCTCCAAAATCCTTCTTAGGTCGTGGATGCACCTCCCAAGAGGTATGTTTGATTCGAAGAGGCACCAGAGCCACTACATTGTCTCTTCATAGCTTACTTCTGTCTCTGTTACTTCACTCTACACTTCAGTTTTTAGCAGCTGCTTCTTCCATTTGTTTTAGATCTTTTAAACTTAGATTCATCATTTTCAAAAGTTAGAAAAATTTTACAAATTCACATATATATTCTACAGAACACTTACAAAAGATCTACATAACAGGAACAAAGCAGAGACAGAACAGAGATAAAGGCTCTACAGAAGGTTTACAGAGGGTTACATAAGGTCATCAGAGAATATCAAATCCTCATTACTCAGACTAAAACCATTCCAAACTATCAAAAACTATTCAATAATCTTCCAAAAGTTTTCAACCTTCATCAATCATCAATCCATGCTTCATACAGAAGAAAATCAGAACAAAACACAGAAGGCATCAGAACCAATCAAAACCTATCAGAACATCATAAAGTTTCATATTTCTACTCAAAATCATCATGAGCTTCCAAAAAATAATCAATATCATCCAAAAAACTCTCAAACACTTCCATTATCAACCATACATCACTTTAAATCCATCAAAAATCAACCGTTCAAACCTCAAAAACAACAAAAATCAGTCAAATTTCAGTCTTTTTCCACTCTCAATAGTAGGATGGGAGAATATAAGAAATGTGATATTGAAAAAAAACAACAAAGGTAGAAGGAGCAAATATAGTTAGTATCGGCATGTTTTACCACAACAAAACAAGAATAACATCCAATACAGAAATCTACCCTAAATACTCATAATTCAGCCCATAGATTCTTGAATAAAAAAATGATTGAAAACAACAAATAATCTTCAAGAAAATGGTACCAAATTTAGGTTACATTGTAGACAATAGAAGGAAAATGTTATCTTGAAAATGTTGCTGTCTACATTCTTTCTAAATGAGAAAACGATATTCAATTTTTAGAAAATTGGTACAAGATTTGAAGTCACGTCATAGAGAGCCAAGAACAATCTTGGTGTCATGAGTATTACTAATCACATTTTTCTTAAATGAAGAAATCATACTAAATGACATCATCTTTTCAGAGATAACGACAAACATTCAGGTTACGACCTCAACCACCCCAATAGGGCAACATCCTAGAGGATTTCGATTACATATGAGAGATAGATCCAAAAATATGCATACAAGGAGTTACAACCAAGACAGTCACTCTTCACATGACTTCACATGACATTCAAGGGTTGTTTTATACATAGTAAATAAGGCATCTACATGCATACTTTGTTCAACATGTAATTCAAGCATCAATATGTATAAATGCAGTTGAGTGTAAAGATTTACATATGGATTGCACGATACAAGGAGCTTAAATATTTATGGACACAATATAAATATAGAGACCACATCAAGATAAACATATGCACGAACACAATATGACTGAGCAAGAACTTGTGGAGATGCAAATTTGATCATGGAAGCACTACCGTTGATCGTAGAGGAAGTGGGACTATTTATTGAACATAATGTATCTAACTATCTCCAAGTTATTGATGAGCAAATCTAGTAGTTTGGTATCCCAAAGAAGTATAGGATTGAACATTTTGAATGCACTAATGAAAGTGGGTTTAAGAATCAAGCTCAAGAGATATAATAGATGCATGCTATAACATGGGATGTGCTGAGATATCAAGCTCTACATGAGCTAGCATCCACTATACATCTTGATGATATGGCAGGATATTATTCACTGGCGTGCTAGGTGACTGGTTTTCCGTAAGTTGGACACCTCTATTCCTATCCCCGCAGCTGCCCAATTGCAATATTTTCTGCATGGCTTGGACTTTAATATCCAGTTGCAGTTGAGTAGTGTCCCCTTGGGGGATATAGATAATGCCATTACACGAGCACAAGAAGTGGAATCCCGACCACAAGCAGCCTATGCCTCTCGAGGCAATTCGAATATGGGTCTAGCATTGGGAAATAATATGGCGATAGCCAATGGCAGTGGTAGCCAAGGGATAGCGATAGCTAATCCTAATGGGAGAGGGAACATGATGTAGAATGTGCCTTTATTACCAGCTCCCCCTAGTATGTCGATGCCTACGGGTAGTCAAATGGCTCCAAATGGTGGAGGCCAGGCAATTAATCCTAATACCATGCCTGTGGTTCAACAACCAAGGCCTAATGGAATTGTTAGGCCGATGGAACGACAGGGTAATGATCAAGGCTACGAGTCGAGTGCTTCCAATGTTCTTGGCGAGGTTAAGGACATGATGAAGCATTATACCGACATGATTACAGAGCAGTATCGACAAATAGCCATTGATGTCAACTTTCTTAAAAAACAACAAAATTTGATAGGAAGTAGATACCTAGATGAGGGTGCACCTTCGAGGTTTAGCTGCAAATGGTGTGGGCTCAATTGAGTATTCTTTGAGCATGGATGGATTCTAGGGATTTCGAAGAACACATCGTCAGGGAAATTATAGATTCAGAAAGGGCCCTTTAGCTTAGGAGTTAATGAATTTCTTAAACTAGTGGATTAGAATATGGAATAATGGGAAAGGAGGTGGTTGCACATTTTATCCACTCCCTTTTCCACCATTGGCCCACAAATGTGGTTTTCTGTAATATTTCCGTTTAAAATATTACTAGACCAACCTCCCGCACATCGTAAATTTGTGAAAAGGTTATCTCCATTTCCGATAGTTGATTTATGATTGTACGCGAGAAAAGGAGTACTCCGCATTGGTAAATCGAGACCGAAGAATCATGACCTCTCCACTGGCAAAACGGGACCGAGGTTTAAATAACCCGCATAACCATAGGTAAACATCCTCTTGGGAAGAGGTCAAGAGGATAATGTAATATTTATTGCAAATTTTTTTTATTACCTTCCCCCAGCCAAAGCGTGGCTGAGGGAAGGGGATGGACTGAAATAGGGAACTTGAGAGGTGGAGGGGAGAAGAGCCATGTAGGCCACCAGGTGGGAGGGTGTCCTCTCCCCCCTTTTTCTTATATAAACCCCCTCTAACGGGGGAGTTGAGGGGCTGAAAGGAGAGTCGGGAGACTGATAGAGGGGAGGAGCTGACAAGAGGCGACCGGGATGGAGGGGCCGTGAGGAGGCGACCGTGAAGGAGGGGCCGTGAGGAGGCGACCGTGAAGGAGGGGCCGTGAGGAGGCTGCCGGTGAAGGAGGGGCCGTGAGGAAGCTGCCGGGAAGGAGGAGAGCGTGAGGAAAGAATATTGTGCCATACTATGCTTGAGTGGAGGAAGGGAATAGAATGACCTGATGTGCTGTGTACGGGAGGAGCCACCGCCTAAAAATTGAGGCCGCCGCTGCCATCGCCAGAAGCCGCTACAATCCGTGGAGCCGCCAGCTGACAGAATCGTTGCCACCTGGCTCATTTGGCCGCCGCCCTGCAGGTCTCCACGTCGTCACACCACGTGCTGAAGCTTCTTAGAAGCTTCTCTAGGAAGCTTCTAAGGGGGCTTCCATAAGCCCTTCCCCACGTTGGATCCTTCACAAGCAGTTTTTACCACCCCCCGAGATTTAAAGCCCTTTTCCCTTGCATTCCCCGGGAATTAAGCCCTTTTCCCATTGAATCTCCTTTAAAGTCCACTCTACCCTCCGAATTTAAAGCCCTCCTTCCCATTGTAACTCCCACAAGCCATTTTACTCGGGTTGTTCTTAAGCCCGCTTTCCGTGAAGGCCATTTTATTCCCAGAATTTAAAGCCTTCATATTGATCTCCGTAAGTTCATTCCAATCCCAAAAATTTTCAAGTCCCCTTTCCATAGTATCCACCACAAGCAAATCTTTACCCCCAATTTTAAAGCCCTTTCCATTAGTTTCTCAATAAGCCCATCCCTCCCGGCTTTGAAGCAAAGGAAGCTACTAAAGCCCTAGCCCGATTCTTGTAAGAAGAAGAGGGGTTTCTCTAAACCCTTCCCACTCGATTTCCCCCATAAACCCATCTCTAAATTTTCCCCCCCACACTCCCTCTCCACAAAGATCTTTATCCCCGGAACTTCTATGAAAGGAATGAGAAGTTCATAAGTCCCCATTCCCACAAAGCACATAAAACCATTCCTAGCCGGAATTTCAAGGAGAAGAATCTCTCAAGCCTCTGTTTCCGCAAGGCTTTCGCAAGAACCCTCTCACGAATCCCTCTTTTCCGAAAGAAAGAAGGCCCAAGCTCCGAACCATAAGACCTTCCAAATCCAAATTCCACAAGTCAAGGAGCCATACCTCAAAGGGACTTGCGCGTACAAGGGAGAAGGCCAAAAATCATAAGATTGCGAGCCAAGGCAAGAAGTTCAAATTCCCGAAGGCAAAAACCAGAGGTCGAGTTCACGATGGCCCCTAAAAAGGTACAAGGTGCATCCGCAGGAGGATCATCTCCGAATATTCATGTGGATATTTTACCGAACCCACAAGTCCAGGTTTTATCTATTTGGATTCCACACAAAAGTATTGAATTAGTCACGATAACTTCATGAATTAGGAAGCACCCATGCATGTTCAAATTCACCTAGTCAAGTTAAATGCAATTGGAAAATGAATTGGCTATTTGAATATTTACTAGAATTAGCTCAAGATATGAAAATTGGTCATTGGTACGTTCAATGGAATGAATGAAAAGAACATAAGGTGTCTATGCATTTTTAGGACCTTACCAGTAAGTTTCCTTTTGTGCATTCAAAAGTGATAAGCCTAGGACAACTGTTGCCTCATTAGAAGGTTGAAATTATTGAGGTACACCTTTTTACTAGGCATGGAAAGATTAATGGCATGTCACATTTTTAGATAAATCTTCTTGGTAATGATTCATTAAGGAAGTCGTTATCACCCGTAGGAAATAGCAAAGCATGGAAATAATTCTAGGGGCTGCATTAAATGGGTTAATTCTAGCTTCAATTGGCATGAATCTCATTTAACTACGTGTAGTTAGGAAAGGATTGCATGTTGCACATTCATCATACGTAAGAACTTCATTCATCAAGAGATGTAGTTAGGGAAAGGTTGCATGGTTCATTAAGCATGAAATCTTAAAAAGCTTAGAAAAAGAATTGTGAGCATGATTCGTGAATGCAAGTCCTAGTTGGATCAATGGAAGTTATGCCGAAATTTAACATGCCTTTTGGCCTTAACAAGAAAAGTTAGGGATTGTGAATCTAGTCGTACGTAGAAGCAATGAATCGTGTGCTTACGTAAATTGTGACAAAAATGCAACTAGTTTTCCCCTTTTAGATCAAGTAAACATCTCTAGGAATGGTTCGTCCTTATCGCAAGACAAGTAAACTCGAATACCTAAATCACTTAAACCACAAAGTATTCACATAGGATGGTTCAATCGATACAATAAATCCTCCAAGTGCTAACTAGGGTTTAGCACGTTAAGGACTTGACCTAGTTTCACACTTGTTGCCAAGTCGAAACCCTCATACCCAAAGGTCCTACCCACATTCACGGAATGTAGGGACAATTGACAGGCTTGCAAGAAACGATCTAAGGTTTCTACCCTAAGGGTCACTCGTTCAAATGATGAAACTCGGATTGAGTTGGAATTCCTAGGACCGTGGTCGGCCTAGTGTAATTAGGAATGGGTTGGGTAAGAAGACACCCTAAACCCTGCTTCTCGTCTGGAGATAAGCCGTTCAATGGGTGAAATGATCTCATGAAATAGATGCGACACTTATGCAATAAGTTGCAACGTCGCATAGACTTGTGGTTAGTTCACAAGAGAGTTTTGCCATTTCTTGAAATGAGGTTGGCAGGTTCTTGCGCAAGTTTAACTTGCAAGAGGATGAGTAGTCATCCTGTTACATCACCCTTATTGGGAAAATTTGCCAAGTTAAAGGAAGTTAGGTATTTTCTTGGAAGAAAATGATCAATCAATAAATTGGAGCGACATGGTCGCCAGGATTTACTATTAATAAAACCTAAGCTATTGGTTAAATTGGGTTAACAGGGTATGGCCCTAACTCAAGGACAAAAGGGTGAACGAACAAACCCTTGGGGATCTTGCCAAGTCGCAATTGATCCCAGATCGAATGCTGGATGCATTCGGAGAGAAGTATTCACTCCTTAACAGTTGGCCAAATAAATGACCACTGGAATTGATTGTGCTTGTAATAGTTTAGAAAGCACTGTTTGTATTGTTTGCTCAAGGAACTAAAGGATGAAAAGATATCTAAATGCTTTAGGTTGAAGGCCTGAAGGGAGAGGCAGCTTCAGTTACCCCCGACTGTCTGCCTGACCCTAACCAAGGGGGTTGTTGACCGCGCCGGGAACGTGGACCAAACCCTCCGCGAGAGGTCTTTCCGTTGAGCTCTACTTGGAGTAGGAGGACGCTTGGGTGCCAGGGGGCTCTGGCCGTAAATCCCTCGCCTTTCGGGTCCTGCACAAGAGGCTAACGTGACTCGGGATTGGATCTCGAGGCCCGTATACTAGTCTACGGGCAGAAGCTTGGAATAGTGATCCCTGGCGGATTACTGGATAGCCTTCGGGCGGATTATGGACTAGCCTACGGGCGGAACTCCTTGTATTTCAAAGATAAAATGATGAAATGATAATAAAGAATTTGGTGGATATTGTTTTTCTATGTCACGTGATAAGATTACGTGAAGGAACCAGTGCTTAACAGGGGTAATTAAAGAAGCTGATTGTTATATGTCAAATTAATGTGTTAGATAATTACATAACTAAAACAAACTGAGGAAAGTGCGGAGGATGGGCCATGGGTTCGTCCTACGGTTGGGTGGTCCCGGTTAACCGGGAACTTTTCTCAAAAGTCTCAAAGAACAGCAGGATGATCATCATTATCAAAGCAAATAATGAGAGCGATAACCTAGAGTTACCCGATTTACGCTGTTTTAGGGGAACGGAATGGGATTATGCCTTATGGCAGAGAGGTTGAACCTTGCATCCCTCTCATTTCGCATTCTCCTTGAACCAAGTGCAGCGTGAATCCGCTTCGGACCGGGCGTTTCTGCGTAAAGTACTTCACTTGGGTCTGACGCTAGTTGCTGCTAGCTAATGACCAAACAGGAAAACCCAAATTCAGGTCGATCCTAAGTGGGAACGGCCAGGATACTTCCGCTACGTGGCAGACACGGGAAGACCTAGATTGCAAAACCCGTAACATTCCATGGGAGTGCCGGGCGGAGTTTTCTAGACATCCTTTTCGATGGACTGCTAAGACGTGTCCTGGATGATTCTAGTGGACACATTACAGTTGGTATCAGAGCAAACCAACAAAGGACTTGTTTTTAGGAAATTTTAATAAGACGAAGTAAAGCAAATGCGACTTTCCCAAACATTTCCTTACTTTCAATGCTGTTTTGCAGAATTATGAAACATGGAACAGGTTCTTAGTGTTTCGAGTCATGTTTATGACTGCGATGCATTCCACGAATTATCGACAAAGGGTTGAGATGATGAACATCCTAGACCGCATTTACAATCCATCGCTTGTGTACATGGAACAGAGATGGATGGGTGTTTCACGGATCTATTACATAACTGCCTATCGACCTCCGTACCTTCAAATTAACTTGAAGAGAATCAAGTGGATGGAGGATTTGAAGATCGTGAAGCTATTCGTCTTTGTTGAGGCTCACGTAAACGCGACCCTACAGGTCGGAGGTCGAAGGGTTAACCAGAATAAGTATGTGTACAGGGAAGTGATTCGAAGAATCCCTACCGACCGAATCAAGGTTTTGGGACGTCATGAGAAGAATGGATATCAAAGGAAAAGATACCCTAATCTTCCAATGAACTATCGATTCCTGAAAATCGATGACCCCAATCCGTACTACTACTCAGTTCCTGTAGCTGAATGCAATAATATCTTATTCTCTTCGAATTAATGTATCAACTTGTTCCATCGCCCAAAGAAATAATTGTACCCCGAAAGGGCTATGCTGATATAAATGGAATAAAACTTTTTTTAAAATCAACGATTGTCTTGACTATGAATATTGCTAAAGAAGTAAAGTGATTTGGTCACTTGGCTAAAGGAATATGCGGACGTAGTTCCTGAAGAGTTAACAGAACTCTCGCTTCAAAGTGAAGTAGATCATGAGATCAAGCTAGTAATAGGAGCTGCGCCAATTGCGAAGAGACCCTATAGAATGTCTATACCGGAAGCAATTGAGTTGAAGGAACAACTCAAGCAACTACTAGATTAGGGCTACATCCGTCCTAGCAGTTCACCTTGGGAAGCACCAGTACTGTTCCAGAAAAGAAAAGATGGAACACTTCAACTATGTATTGATTACGGAGAGTTGAATCAATCAACAGTCAAGAACAAATATCATATTCCTAGAATAGATGAGCTTCTTGATAGTCTTCAAGGTGCCAAGAACTTCTCCAAGATTATCTTAGGTCTGGTTACTATCAGATGAGAATCAAGGAAGAAGATACCCCAAAGACGACCTTCAACACTAGATATGGACACTTTGAGTTCTAGTTATGTCATTCGGGATTACGAATGCGCCTGCCACCCTCAACAGGTTAATGCAGGATATCTTTAGGCCATATCTTGATGATTTTGTGCTTGTCTTCTTCGATGACACTTTAGTCCATTCTAAACAGGAAGAAGATCATGAACCTCAACTATGGATTGTCCTTGAGACAATGAGGTCTCATAAGCTGTATGCAAAAATGAAGAAGTGTGCATTCTTCAAGCGTCAGATTGAATATCTAGGAGGGAATATCAATAGACCCAGCCAAAGTCAGGGATGTGCTTGAATGGCCAATTCCAATATCCGTTAATGAAATACGTAGCTTTCTTGGCTTGACAGGATGGTATAGGGTCTTTATCAAAAACTATGCTTTGATTGCAGCACCTCTCACAGACTTACTAAAAAGGCAGACCTCTATTACATGGTCAACTTTCGAACAAAATAGCTTCGACCAATTAAAGCAATGTTTGGTATCAACACCTATTCTAAAACTTCCTAACCTTAGTAAGAAGATCGAGGTAGTAACTGATGCCATCACGCTTGCCTTAGGATATGTGCTCATGCAAGAAGGACATCCAGTAGCATACTCTTCAAGGAAATTGAAAAGCCATGAGGAGAATTATGCTACCCATGATCTTAACTTTTAGTTGTCAAGCTTTGGAGACACTACTTGCTGGGTAACAAGTTTACACTAGTGACTGATCATATAAAGTCTCAAGTGGAACTTTACCTAGAACAAGCTCAACATGAGGCAATGTCAGTGGATTGAAGTGCTGGAGGGGTGTGACCTTAAGATCAAGTACCGAACTAGAAAAGAGTATGTAGTTGCTGATGCACTCAGTCGCAAGGCATTCCTTAATTCTCTAAAATCCATCAATAGCTAGATCTCTAGCCACAAAGGTATCAATGCCGAACAACCCCATACTTGAGCTAGCTAGAGAGGAAGGATGCCATGATCTAGCCTATCAAAGGATGCTAAGGGAAATCTCTATCGAGGACTAGGAACAAAAGCTAGAGGCTAAGTATCATGAATTCTCTATCAATAGTGGACTTGTCTACTATGGGACGAGAGTATGTATACCAGCAAGCCAGTCACTTAAGTAGAAGATATTGTGGGAAGCTCATGATTCCCCTTTCTCAGGACATCCTGGCTATGCCAAGACTCTCATTGCAGTTAGGAAAACCTAAAGGTTCATAATGTATTCCATATCAGTCTATTGAAGAATGAAGTATGTACCTAACCCTAACCATGTACTTGATGACCAACAAATTGCAATATTTAGTCAAGGAGTCCTTGAGCTATGGCCTGATGGGATCTTAGATGCTAGGGGAAAAACGACTAAGATCTAGAACCTTGAAAGAATGCCTCGTCCAGTGGAAAGATTATCCCGAGGAGGATACCACTTGGGTGGATGAAAAGCACTCTCAACCATAAATATCCCCAGTTCATCTCAAGATGAGGACATCTCGATTCCTCCAAGGGGGAGAGAATGTAATATTTCCGTTTAAAATATTACTAGACCAACCTCCCGCACATCGTAAATTTGTGAAAAGGTTATCTCCATTTCCGGTAGTTGATTTATGATCGTACGTGAGAAAAGGAGTACTCCGCATTGGTAAATCGGGACCGAAGAATCATGACCTCTCCACTGGCAAAACGGGACCGAGGTTTAAATAACCCGCATAACCATAAGTAAACATCCACTTGGGAAGAGGTCAAGAGGATAATGTAATATTTATTGCAAATTTTTTTTATTACCTTCCCCCAGCCAAAGCGTGGCTGAGGGAAGGGGATGGACTAAAATAGGGAACCTGAGAGGTGGAGGGGAGAAGAGCCATGTAGGCCACCACGTGGGAGGGTGTCCTCTCCCCCCTTTTTCTTATATAAACCCCCTCTAACGGGGGAGTTGAGGGGCTGAAAGGAGAGTCGGGAGACTGATAGAGGGGAGGAGCTGACAAGAGGCGACCGGGATGGAGGGGCCGTGAGGAGGCGACCGTGAAGGAGGGGCCGTGAGGAGGCGACCGTGAAGGAGGGGCCGTGAGGAGGCTTCCGGTGAAGGAGGGGCCGTGAGGAAGCTGCCGGGAAGGAGGAGAGCGTGAGGAAAGAATATTGTGCCATACTATGCTTGAGTGGAGGAAGGGAATAGAATGACCTACTGTGCTGTGTATGGGAGGAGCCACCGCCTGAAAATTGAGGCCGCCGCTGCCATTGCCAGAAGCCGCTACAATCCGTGGAGCCGCCAGCTGACAGAATCGCTGCCACCTGGCTCATTTGGCCGCCGCCCTGCAGGTCTCCACGTCGTCACACCACGTGCTGAAGCTTCTTAGAAGCTTCTCTAGGAAGCTTCTAAGGGGGCTTCCATAAGCCCTTCCCCACGTTGGATCCTTCACAAGCAGTTTTTACCACCCCCCGAGATTTAAAGCCCTTTTCCCTTGCATTCCCCGGGAATTAAGCCCTTTTCCCATTGAATCTCCTTTAAAGTCCACTCTACCCTCCGAATTTAAAGCCCTCCTTCCCATTGTAACTCCCACAAGCCATTTTACCCGGGTTGCTCTTAAGCCCGCTTTCCATGAAGGCCATTTTATTCCTAGAATTTAAAGCCTTCATATTGATCTCCGTAAGTTCATTCCAATCCCAAAAATTTTCAAGTCCCCTTTCCATAGCATCCACCACAAGCAAATCTTTACCCCCAATTTTAAAGCCCTTTCCATTAGTTTCTCAATAAGCCCATCCCTCCCGGCTTTGAAGCAAAGGAAGCTACTAAAGCCCTAGCCCGATTCTTGTAAGAAGAAGAGGGGTTTCTCTAAACCCTTCCCACTCGATTTCCCCCATAAACCCATCTCTAAATTTTCCCCCCCACACTCCCTCTCCACAAAGATCTTTATCCCCGGAACTTCTATGAAAGGAATGAGAAGTTCATAAGTCCCCATTCCCACAAAGCACATAAAACCATTCCTAGCCGGAATTTCAAGGAGAAGAATCTCTCAAGCCTCTGTTTCCGCAAGGCTTTTGCAAGAACCCTCTCACGAATCCCTCTTTTCCGAAAGAAAGAAGGCCCAAGCTCCGAACCATAAGACCTTCCAAATCCAAATTCCACAAGTCAAGGAGCCATACCTCAAAGGGACTTGCGCGTACAAGGGAGAAAGCCAAAAATCATAAGATTGCGAGCCAAGGCAAGAAGTTCAAATTCCCGAAGGCAAAAACCAGAGGTCGAGTTCACGATGGCCCCTAAAAAGGTACAAGGTGCATCCGCAGGAGGATCATCTCCGAATATTCATGTGGATATTTTACCGAACCCACAAGTCCAGGTTTTATCTATTTGGATTCCACACAAAAGTATTGAATTAGTCACGATAACTTCATGGATTAGGAAGCACCCATGCATGTTCAAATTCACCTAGTCAAGTTAAATGCAATTGAAAAATGAATTGGCTATTTGAATATTTACTAGAATTAGCTCAAGATATGAAAATTGGTCATTGGTACGTTCAATGGAATGAATGAAAAGAACATAAGGTGTCTATGCATTTTTAGGACCTTACCAGTAAGTTTCCTTTTGTGCATTCAAAAGTGACGAGCCTAGGACAACTGTTGCCTCATTAGAAGGTTGAAATTATTGAGGTACACCTTTTTACTAGGCATGGAAAGATTAATGGCATGTCACATTTTTAGATAAATCTTCTTGGTAATGATTCATTAAGGAAGTCGTTATCACCCGTAGGAAATAGCAAAGCATGGAAATAATTCTAGGGGCTGCATTAAATGGGTTAACTCTAGCTTCAATTGGCATGAATCTCATTTAACTACGTGTAGTTAGGAAAGGATTGCATGTTGCACATTCATCATACGTAAGAACTTCATTCATCAAGAGATGTAGTTAGGGAAAGGTTGCATGGTTCATTAAGCATGAAATCTTAAAAAGCTTAGAAAAAGAATTGTGAGCATGATTCGTGAATGCAAGTCCTAGTTGGATCAATGGAAGTTATGCCGAAATTTAACATGCCTTTTGGCCTTAACAAGAAAAGTTAGGGATTGTGAATCTAGTCGTACGTAGAAGCAATGAATCGTGTGCTTACGTAAATTGTGACAAAAATGCAACTAGTTTTCCCCTTTTAGATCAAGTAAACATCTCTAGGAATGGTTCGTCCTTATCGCAAGACAAGTAAACTCGAATACCTAAATCACTTAAACCGCAAAGTATTCACATAGGATGGTTCAATCGATACAATAAATCCTCCAAGTGCTAACTAGGGTTTAGCACGTTAAGGACTTGACCTAGTTTCACACTTGTTGCCAAGTCGAAACCCTCATACCCAAAGGTCCTACCCACATTCACGGAATGTAGGGACAATTGACAGGCTTGCAAGAAACGATCTAAGGTTTCTACCCTAAGGGTCACTCGTTCAAATGATGAAACTCGGATTGAGTTGGAATTCCTAGGACCGTGGTCGGCCTAGTGTAATTAGGAATGGGTTGGGTAAGAAGACACCCTAAACCCTGCTTCTCGTCTGGAGATAAGCCGTTCAATGGGTGAAATGATCTCATGAAATAGATGCGACACTTATGCAATAAGTTGCAACGTCGCATAGACTTGTGGTTAGTTCACAAGAGAGTTTTGCCATTTCTTGAAATGAGGTTGGCAGGTTCTTGCGCAAGTTTAACTTGCAAGAGGATGAGTAGTCATCCTGTTACATCACCCTTATTGGGAAAAATTGCCAAGTTAAAGGAAGTTAGGTATTTTCTTGGAAGAAAATGATCAATCAATAAATTGGAGCGACATGGTCGCCAGGATTTACTATTAATAAAACCTAAGCTATTGGTTAAGTTGGGTTAACAGGGTATGGCCCTAACTCAAGGACAAAAGGGTAAACAAACAAACCCTTGGGGATCTTGCCAAGTCGCAATTGATCCCAGATAGAATGTTGGATGCATTCGGAGAGAAGTATTCACTCCTTAACAGTTGGCCAAATAAATGACCACTGGAATTGATTGTGCTTGTAATAGTTTAGAAAGCACTGTTTGCATTGTTTGCTCAAGGAACTAAAGGATGAAAAGATATCTAAATGCTTCAGGTTGAAGGCGTGAAGGGAGAGGCAGCTTCAGTTACCCCCGACTGTCTGCCTGACCCTAACCAAGGGGGTTGTTGACCGCGCTGGGAACGTGGACCGAACCCGCTACGAGAGGTCTTTCCATTGAGCTCTACTTGGAGCAAGAGGACGCTTGGGTGCCAAGGGGGGCTCTGGCCATAAATCCCTCGCCTTTCGGGTCCTGCACAAGAGGCTAACGTGACTCGGGATTGGATCTCGAGGCCCGCATACTAGTCTACGGGCAGAAGCTTGGAATAGTGATCCCTGGCGGATTACTGGATAGCCTTCAGGCGGATTATGGACTAGCCTACGGGCGGAACTCCTTGTATTTCAAAGATAAAATGATGAAATGATAATAAAGAATTTGGCTGATATTGTTTTTCTATGTCACGTGATAAGATTACGTGAAGAAACCAGTGCTTAACAGGGGTAATTAAAGAAGCTGATTGTTATATGTCAAATTAATGTGTTAGATAATTACATAACTAAAACAAACTGAGGAAAGTGCGGAGGATGGGCCATGGGTCCGTCCTACGGTTGGGTGGTCTCGGTTAACCAGGAACTTTTCTCAAAAGTCTCAAAGAACAGCAGGATGATCATCATTATCAAAGCAAATAATGAGAGCGATAACTTAGAGTTACCCGATTTACGCTGTTTTAGGGGAACGGAATGGGATTATGCCTTATGGCAGAGAGGTTGAACCTTGCATCCCTCTCGTTTCGCATTCTCCTTGAACCAAGTGCAGCGTGAATCCGCTTCGGACTGGGCGTTTCTGCGTAAAGTAGTTCACTTGGGTCTGACGCTAGTTGCTGCTAGCTAATGACCAAACAGGAAAACCCAAATTCAGGTCGATCCTAAGTGGGAACGGCCAGGATACTTCCGCTACGTGGTAGACACGGGAAGACCTAGATTGCAAAACCCGTAACATTCCATGGGAGTGCCGGGCGGAGTTTTCTAGACATCCTTTCCGATGGACTGCTAAGACGTGTCCTGGATGATTCTAGTGGACACGTTACATTTTCATAGAAAATGAAGTGGTTTTTTGCATTTCAAAACTTGGATCCTAGGTTGACAGGTTTTGGAGGGATTTTTGAAGTCGATAGAAAAATGGTTTTTTTAATAAGCCAATAGTTGACACTCACATGCACAAAAGGAGAAGATCTTACCATGTGTAAAGGGGCCTGTTGATTTTGCATGTGGAGCAACTCCTCTTGAAAAAAGTGTTGACATGCGCTAAACTTTGAGGTGAAAATTCTAGTTCTAATTACTATCCCCCCCAGTTCATGCATGTGGGTTTTAAACTCTCTAGACCTCAAGCTCATATTAGGCTCTTTGCCTGTCACTAGGTTAAGGGCCAATCTTGTTAAGCCACCTCATAGAAATCGTTAATAATAGAATTTTGTGATTTGTCACTCCCTTTTGATAGAAACAATCCATGATTTGTCTTCTTCATAATTGCATTGAGGCCAACTCGAGATTACAAAAAATTAGCCCTTTCCCAATCCATTCCTTACGAGGCTCTTTTCGAGTCCATGTTTCCCTTAATGGTATTTATGATGTTCAGTCATTTGACGCTCTCAAGAGTACAAGTCTTTGAGATGATGATCAAAATACTCCTTGGGTTTATGAGTAGTCTCTATGCCCATTTGATAAGGCTTACAAGCTTGGATGACATGGCAAATTGCTAAGGGTGCTAGTATAAGTGCATATGCTGCGATAACTTGTGTTGAATCAATGCCAAAGGCATGCAATTTTCGAGCTAGTAAAAAGTGGTTGGATGTAGCATACTTGGCACAATGCTAATAAAGATGACACTGCAATTTTTGGAGTTGATGGAGTTAGTACTAATATCGATAAGGAAAGAAAAAGTAATTTATGGATGGGGTGACAACCAAAAGTATACCATCTTGGGCAGAAATGCAAAAGTAAAGCCATACAAGGCAAAAAATGAAAACGCACCATGTTTTAAAGATTGCCTAGGAGTTATATAAATAGGTAAGTCATTGTTCAAGGAGGAAGATGATTAGGGCAATGACAATGCTAGTCAGCGTAGGGTGGATATGGTGATGAAAATTGACAAGAAGTGAAGGAGGGTGGAAGTGCACTTGGCTCTATATCTGGTGGCGCTAAATTCATATTGTGGACGTAGAGAGGATGAGGTAGCCATAATTGAAACTATGAGGAAGAGAAAGGGGAGTTTGTGGAAGGGAAGAAAATGGATATGCTATAAAGACGAAGCTAGTGAAAGTGAAGAAAGCTACACATGTGTTTGTATTAAAGGCCCAAAAAAGTCAAGAGCTTGTTTGTGGAGGTGGTGCTTGGATGGAGCATTTTCTTGCATGCTTGCATCGTTGCTAGTCAAATGATGGGCTCACAATGGTGGTTGAAGAAACCTAGACATTTGTATGCTTCTGTGGTGACATTCTCATAAAAAGAAATGAACATTTAGAGAAAATAAAAGAGAAAGGGGTTTTTCCTTTGTGCAAGTGAGCTTGATTTTATGTATACATCATCGGTGGCATGAGCTTTCTCACTCTCCCTTCTCTTCTTTCTTTTTCTCTTTCCCTCTCTATTCTCTCTATTTCCTTCTCTTATTTATCTTCCACTTCATATCTTCTCTCTCTTTCTCTATTTGTTTAATATATTCTTTCATTCTCATTCGCTCGCTTACTCACTCACTCACTTAGAGCTCTTGGAGCTTGTTAGCTCCTCTTTGCCTCCATCTTGGGAAAATGGGAGGGGGCGATTTTATATTTTTTATGTGTGTGTTTGTGTGTGGGGTGAATTACTTATATGTTATTAGGGGAGAATAAGATTTGTTCTTTGCTCAGAGAGGTGCTAAGAAAGAAGAAGAAGAAGGTGGTGATGATGATGATGGGGAGAAGGAGAATTTACTAGGAGGGGGAGATGACCTGTTGATGGTTTGGGTGGGGGGAGGCTTTGATGTGGAGGGAGATGAACTTGGTGATGCGGAAGGGGAGTAATTATTTTCCAATGAATGTGGCTAAGGGGGGGACTCACTCTGTGAGTATTTTTGGCTACCTTTGTTCCTCTATTCTACCATTTTTGTCTTGAATCTTTTGCTTTGTAGATGACTTGGCTGCACTTGGCCCTTGGCCTCCACCACTAGGCATTCCACCTTGAACAACTGTGTTTGCTCAGTTGTTACTTGGCCTCAAATGAACTTACTACTACCCTCTGTCTCCACCAATAGCACTTAGCTTGTGACATCTGAATAGGACCATGCACACAACCTTAGGCATCCGCTTGTAGGGCTCGCTCACCAATAAGCCTTGTCCTTGCATGTTTAAGTAGCGGATAGGGCTTGGCTCTCGATTACCATGCAATCAATCTTGGTCTTTGGCTATGGCACACCACCCTTGATCACCTTGGCCCCACACACTTATGTGCCTTGCATCAATCAACAACCATTTCACCAAAACAATTGGGCATATCAAGCCCTTGGCAGTGTGGCTCTGCCATAAGTAAGCCTTGGATGGCCATTCCACTTGCTTGATCACACCCTCGACCGCCTCATAGCACCCTCTTGGCCTGTTCGATAGGACAAGTGGCTAATGTCTTAGCCCCAACCATAAGTGGCCAACTTGGTCATCAGCACAAAAATAGGCACCTTGACTTGTTAAAATTAGCCCCAGGATCCATCATAACAACAATGGCCATGTGGCCTTTGAGTCGGCCCACATGGCTTTGATTATCAGCTCCTCGATTTACTTTTTTTAAACAATCAAACAATGATCTTCTTCACACAAGAGCACATTGGAGGAACCTTTTGCAACTGAAGTTAAAACGATGCCATGCTTCTGGAAGACCTTTTAATTCGCATTCTCAAAAGCTTCTCGCTCCGCTGCTGAATTGCTCAACAGCGAGATCTCCAAGGAGCAAGCCATCAAACAGCGCCTCATCACATTATACGATCAACGAACCACTTTTGCTATCATTGATCAAGAAATCACAGTGTTATCAAAGCTCGCTAATACTGACTCCCCGTTCTTGAGGCATTGGTACACTCTTAGGCTGCAATGGGAAGTTGAAGGGTGCCGTATAATGACCAACGCTGAGAAGTGCCACACTAGCAAAACAACAGAATACGACCCCACATATGTCGCACCAACCTCATATAGAGTGTTAACCACTCTTCAAGGCTGACCCATGGAAGAACAAATCAAAGGACACCCCTACCTCAACTGCTTGTTGACTGAGGAAGAGTTACACATTCCTAGCCATGTCAACTCTGGTGACTTCTTAACATATGTTCTCACATACATCACGCAAGTGGGGATTCAACCCTCTGATCTGGACCTCGAAGCTCACTTAGAATACAACCCCCAGTTCTATGATTGGCTCCTTCACAAGTAACTCCTACACCACCATGCCGAACGCCCTTGCCCTTCTGACCCTAAATCCTAGGAAGGATTCTTCTCAAGCTGGAAGGGGAAGGGGTAAGGTGAATAAGGTGAATCAAATTAGGCCAATTAAATCAAAATTAGTGAAACACATAAACATATATTATGAAAAACGGATGGGGTAGGAAAAAGGGTATGAAAACTTTGAAGTAAAGGACAAAAAGTCAAAGTCTGAAAATGAAAATCTACATTGGTTCTTAATGAATTCATGCAAAAAGCATAGAATTTTTCTTTTTCAGCAATCAACAAATTACTATGTGGAAATATAAAATTATGGTTTATGATAAGAACGAAAAATATCGCAACAAGACCATGCCCACTAGCTTCCATTCATGGAAGAGGAGACAGCGCAGTACAGCATCACCTTGGAGAGCCACAACTACAACCAACTAAAATTCCGAACTATTCACAACTTAGAAGGATTGGTGGCCAAAGAAGAGGTGGCTAGGAGAGTCATTGAAAACTGCAACTTCACCAAGTACCTGGAAAGATTCGCACAAGAACCCGACCACACAAGGTGCATGAAATTTCTCAGGTCTTATGACCCCGCAACGAATGCGGCACCGTCACAATAGGAAGGGGAAAAAATGCCAAGCAATTGTTGGTTCGCTTATCCCTCGCCTTGGTAGAAAAGGCGCTGGGACTAGAACCGAAAATAGAAAAGAAGCAGAAGAGAGATGTGTACGCCATGCTGGGGATGAAAAAGGAGGACGAGCTGACAAATGACAGCATCAACATTCAAGATATCCCTGATGCAAAAACCGGACTGCAGGCAAAACTGATACACATGCTCTTTTCCAGCCAGTGCTACAATGCATTGATGCACTAGATCAGTGTGCCAGTATTGGAGAATGTCGTGGCTCATCCCCTGCATGAAGTCGATCGGAATGGCTATGTGCGCAAAACCATCGACCAGGCGGCTAAAGCACTGGCTTTGGGAAGCATGCCAGCAGGTGGAGGGTCGCCAGCTTCCTAGGCCACAGAGAGGAAGAAGACCTCATTTATCGGCTACGGAAGCATTTTGGCTGCGCTCATCCAGGAGGCAATAAAGGAGACAAAGAATGCAGAAGAAGAAGAAGGAGAAATGCCGGATAGGTCGCCCCCTCACCAGGACAAAGAAGGGTCCATCGATAGAACTTAGACCAAGGAAGAAGGGGAAGAACAGAAAAGCAAGAAGATGACTAAGAAACCCAAGAAGAAAACAGCTCAAAGGAAGAAAGAGGATGACGAAGGCTGCAAGAAGGAGAAATAGGACTTCGAAAGGGCCAAAAAAGAATCCCTTAAGGAGGCCAAGGAGAGGGAGAAGAAGAAGAAACAGGAAGAAGAAAAGGAAAAGGAGGATTTACAGAAGGCAAAGAAGGCATCAAAACAAGAGGCTGAGGAGAGGAAAAAGAAGGAAAAGGGAGAAAAAGACAAAAAGGAGGAAGAAAGCCAAAAAACAGAAGTGGAAAGGCAAAGAAAAGCCGCGGAGGAAGACGAGGAACTAAGAAGGAAGGAGGAAGAAGACCTGGTTGAGACTACACGCCGGTCTATCGAACAACAAAGTAGGGCAAATGAATTGGGGAATCTGAGCCTGCAAAGAGAAAAAGAGCCTGGTTCTAGCACACAGGCACCAAAAATCATGTCGCCCGCTGTCATTGAGGGCAAGGGCAAAGCCCCAATTCACCCGATTCTGCCCCTCATGGTGCCTCGCACCAAACCAACCACCATCATCCCCAGCATCCCGACTAGTGCCAATGTTTCAAATTTCGTGGCATGGATGCAATACTTCATCAACAAAGAAATGGGCCAGGGACAAAGCACCGAAACTACGGCCACAAGGCAAAAAAGGCAAGCCACTAATGTAGAATCAAGGCAAGACCCTAAACGTCAGAAGGTGGAAGACTCGACATCACCAACCCACACAACGATGATGCCATCAGCTTACTACAACGAATACGTCACCGAGCTACTCTCCCAATTGGAGAAAGCTAAGGAGGAATGAAAGATAGCTGTGGCTAAGTTAGCGGCTAAAAAGGAGTCAGTAGAGCTGCCTTCCAACTCGACAAAACTAGAATGATAGTCATGCAGCAAAGGGAGATCTCGGATCTCAAGCAAGAAGTGAAGGCTAAGGACGATAGGAAAGAGCACTAGAGGTAGCTACTAGACAATGAAACATAGGAACTTGTGAAAATGCACAGAGAACACAAGCTCTTGATCATGCAGTATGAGGAGCTAATTGCAAAAACCGCCAAAGTCAAAGCGCTTATGGCTGAGCTCAATGCCAGGGGTGAGGAAAGAAAACAGAACATGGAGCAGTAGTAGAATAAGATCGAGTCCCTGACTGATCAACTGAACTCCCAAAAAGAAAAACAGGAGACACTGGTCAAAGAACAGGAAGACCAAGAACAAAGGCTCACAACCCTGGCTCTAAGGCAAGGAGAGAGCCTAGAAGAGATGAACAAGAAAGCAGAGGAGTGGGCCACGCAGAATAAAAGAAAGGTGAAGACACTGGCAGGCGCCTTGTTCTGGTGGAAAAAGAGAAGGTCATCACAGAGAACAAGACAGAAGCCGCCCAGGTGGCCTTTGGTACCCAACAGAAGGCCTTCCTCAACACAATCATGGACACCACCCGCCTAGAGGAGGGAGAATCATTGGAGGTGGCACAAAAGAAGCTTAACATTGCACGCAAAGCCCTGCATGCAGGATTGCAAATGCCACCCCAACCTGCGGAGGTTAGACTGAGCCTGGAAAAGCAAAGGAGATACCTACTACTGGCCGGCCTAACCGCCAAAGAAGTAGATGCCATAGGATTTGAAGAGAGAGCACCACAGGCAGACCGGTAGGGGGAGGAAGCAGAACTCGAATTCGACATGGGCAGATTCAGAGAGGATGTGATCACACAACCCTCCTCACTGCAGTCTCAAGAACAACAATAGAAGGACCCATCTGCAGAGAGACAAGCCGCACTTAAAGAGAGATGCAGGAAGCTAGTCGAAGAAGCCAGGAAGCAGTTAAGGGCTAAGCCAGCCGTGTAGCCGTCCGCACCCCTCCCACCTTGCCCTGATGACATCCCAGTTGGATTCCATGCAGAGCTAGCGGTTTGGGAAGGACAAGAAAAAGAAAAGGATCCATTCACCTTTAGCTTTCTCCTGCCCAACAATCTACAGAGGGTCTTGCCGCTTAAGGTGATGGAGCAGGTGATCGCGATTGGTGGCCGACTAGGGCAAAAGTGGCTAGAAGAGAGAGAGAAGACCCCCACCTCTTGTGAAACTGAAGAGGCCAACTACTGGCAAAACAATATTTTTGAAGTTTCACATACAGTACAGGGCTATAAAAGCCAACCCCTGTGGAGGAGGCGAGTATGCGACATTAGTATGCTCGCCTGGATGGCATTTTGTAACATGCTGCCCTTCGAGAGGAACAACCCCACATACATGGTATACCCTCGAAGGATAGGTGTGGATTTTGATGCCACCCTACACAGGCGTTACGACTTTCCCATTATCTATAACTCCAATATAATATCCTTCGAACATGCCCTCCTCTTTAACCTAGAAAGCCTAGATGACTCTATGATGCGCTTCCTCACAGATTTCTCTTCATGTCCTGACCCAGCTTTTGTAACTACATATAACTACCTTAGATTACTTAAGCTATTACTTAAGCAGGACCCAACTCCACAAGAGCGTGGTCTGCCTCCCCTCTTCTTCGACCCTAACGCCATTGACAGCTGTGCCATGGCTCTTCTCATGATGAGGGCTAGTCTCCTCCCCTCCTTTTGCCTAGCCCTCCTAAAAGACATGAATGACAGCCAGTTTACTAGGTGCAATCACCCTTTCCTCTCCACCACCTCTCTCCACGTCCACATGAATCTGAAAGGATACATACAAAGCTACTAATGTTTTAGTAAATCCATCCGACCCCCTTTCCCTCCTCATTCAGATGAAGAGAATTTGGTCCTGGCTATCATTCTACTACTATAACTTCAAAAAAAAAAGAGAGAAAAGAAAAGTAAAGTAAAGTAAAAGCGAAGAAAAGAACAACATGAAAGGAAAAGCACGAAAGACACTCTCCACTGACTAGACAACATAGCCCACTTGCAAAAGCACTTACCACCACATAAAGCACGATCACTGCACCCAAGGGTTCTCAAGTTAGGCATGCCCAATGGCTTCGGTCGGCCGGCTCCACTCCTAACCCCCTAGCCCTTTTGCTCCCCCACTCCACGCTTAGGGCACATCAAGGGCAGGACATACCTAGGGAGGTAACACTCGCCTATGGCTAGACGTGTCACCCTAAGCCACTTGCACCGCACCCCCCTTGGCACAAATGGGGTCCTCCAGTGTGGGACATCACCCAGGCTTGCCTGCGATTAGATCCACCTCCCCATTTCACTAGCACGAGCACAATACACTAACACAATGAGGTAGGCACTTCCCTTAGAAATAGCATCGCACCTTCTCCTTTCAGGCATCACAAAAAGCAACAAACCACCAACTTCGGAGGCCCCCATCAACCATGCAATACCCATTTGGCTTCTCCAACAAAAATCATTTCACAACTTCCACAAGCACCTGAGTCTCCAAGTGGCCCTCACCTTTACACCACTTGGCCAATTGTCTGTCAACCTATAACAACACAGAAGTGCCATGGGACTGGCACCCATCTAGGAGGGGGTAATGTTAACCCTAAGTCGAGATGGTGAAAAAAGAAAGGAAAAAGCAGAAAAAAACATAGAAAAAGAGCAAAGACACGCAAGCGACCTCCAAAGCTAAGCCAGGAAAAAAAGCGCAATTTTAAATGAAAGGCGCCTCAAAGAACTTAGAAAACTCTTGTAAAAGAGTGCCAGGCTTCCTCCTGTGCCAATTGTAAAATATTAGACGGGTGTAGGCTAGAGACATAAGGCTAGAAGAGGGAAATGAAAAAAGGACCTTGCCACAATGGCCGATCATGTAAAAAAGGGATGGGTGCCCATGGGATTTTAGGGTTTGTATATATAAAGTTTAAAAAGTGAATGAGAGCTCATTCTTTGGTGTGTGGCTAACAAGAACTCTCTTCTTCTCTCCTCATCTTCTTGCTTGTGTGTGCTCTTGAGAGAGGGAGTGTGAGAGTGTGAGGGAGTGAGTGTGTGAGAGTGAGGGATCAAGAGGGTGAAGCTCTTCACCATCTCCTCTTCTCTTCTTCTCTTCTCTTCTCTCTTCTCTCGCGCGCGGCTATGGAGGATGGAGCTTGGGGATGGAGGAGGCTTGAGGATGCTTGAGCTCGCATCTAGGATCATGGAGCTATCGGGGTGTGAGAGAGAGGAGGCAAATCGTATCGGCATCAAGGTAAGCTCACTACACTCATAGGATCGACGGCGCGTCGGCTAGGTGAGATATAGCCATTAGAGCTCGCTTGAAACGCTTGAAGCAATAAGCAGTCCGTGGGTCTTGGCAGTTGAGCGAAAGCTTCCACTACACCTCTCTTGAACCTTGTTTATTTTCATAGTATTAGATCCATCCCACAATTGCGCGGAGCTTGATTAAAGATTGAGGTAAAGGCATTGGAACACGAAAGAAAACAAGCAAGCAACAGGTAAGAAGTTCTTTCACCTTGCTTCGTTTGCCTTAGGTTATAGCTACAAGGAGGTTCCAGTTTAGTCAAGAAAAGTTCGCTAAGATCAAATGTATGGGTCACAACTGAGTGTAGTCCAACAAGTGCCGTCCAAAGCACTTGGCCTATGTGCTCATGTGTGAAGAAGATCATTGTTTGACTGTTTAAAAAACTCAAATCAAGGAGCTGATAATCAAAGCCATGTGGACCGACTCAAAGGCCACATGGCCATCGTTGTTATGATGGATCATGGGGCTAATTTTAACAGGTCAAGGTGCCTATTTTTGTGGTGATGACCAAGTTGGCCACTTATGGCTAGGGCCAAGACATTAGCCACTTCTCCTATCAAATGGGCCAAGAGGTTGGTATGAGGCGGTCGAGGGTGTGACCAAGCCAGTGGAATGGCCATCGAGGGCTTACTTATGGCAAATCCACGTGGCCAAGGGCTTGATATGCCCAATTGTTTTGGTGAAATGGCTGTTCATTGATGCAAAGCACATAAGTGTGCGGGACCAAGGTGATCAAGGTGGTATACCATAGCCAAAGGCCAAGATTGATTTCATGGTAGTCAAGGACCAAGCCCTACCCACTACTTAAATATGCAAGGACAAGGCTTATTGGTGAGCGAGCCCTACAAGCGGATGCCTAAGGTTGTGTGCATGGTCTTATTCAGATGTCACAAGCTAAGTGTTATTGGTGGAGACAGAGGGTAGTAGTAAGTTCATCCGAGGCCAAGAAGTAGCTAAGCAAACATAGTTGTTCAAGGTGGAATGCCTAGTGGTGGAGGCAAAGGGCCAAGTGCAACCAAGTCATCTACAAAGCACCCCTTTCAAGACAAAATGGTGGAATAGAGGAAGAAAGGCAGCCAAAAATAGTCACCTGAGTGAGTCCCCTCCCCCACCCACATTCATTGGAAAATAATTACTCCCCTTCCTCATCATTAGGTTCATCTCCCTCTACATCAAAGCCTCCCCCCACCCAAACCATCAAGAGGTCATCTCCCCTTCTTAGTAAATTCTCCTTCTCCCCATCATCATCATCACCACCTCCTTCTTCTTCTTCTTTCTTAGCACCTCTCTGAGCAAAGAACAAATCTTATTCTCCCCTAATAACATATAAGTAATTCACCCCACACACAAACACACACATTAAAAATATAAAATCGCCCCCTCTCATTTTTCCAAAATGGAGGCAAATAGGAGCTAACAAGCTCTAAGAGCTCTAAGTGAGTGAGTGAGTAAGCGATAGAGTAAGAATGAGAGAATATATTAAACAAATAGAGAGTGAGAGAAAGAGAGAGAGAAGATATGAAGTGGAAGATAAATAACAGAAGGAAATAGAGAGAATAGAGAGGGAAAGAGAGAAACAAAGCTCATGCCACCGATGATGCATACATAAAATCAAGCTCACATACACAAAGGAAAAACCCCTTTTTCTTTTATTTTCTCTAAATCTTCATTTCCTTTTATGAGAATGCCACCACATGAGCATACGAATGTCTAGGTTTCCTCGACCACCATTGTGAGCCCATCATTTGACTAGCAATGATGCAAGCATGCAAGAAAATGCTCCGTCCAAGCATCGCCTCCACAAACAAGCTCTTGAATTTTTTGGGCCTTTAATACAAGCACATGTGTATCCTTCTTCACTTTCACTAGCTTTGTCTTCATAGCATATCCATTGTCTTCCCTTCCACAAACTCCTCTTTATCTTCCTCATAGTTTCAGTTATGGCTACCTCATCCTCTCTATATCCACAACATGAATTTAGCACCATCAAATATAGAGCCAAGTGCGCTTCCACCCTCCTTGACTTCTTGTTAATTTTCATCACCATATCCACCCTACGCTGACTAGCATTGTCATTGCCCTAATCATCTTCCTCCTTGAACAATGACTTACCTATTTATGTAACTCCTAGGAAAGCTTTAAAACATGGTGCGTTTTCATTTTTTGCCTTGCATGGCTTTGCTTTTGCGTTTCTACCCAAGATGGTATACTCTTGGTTGTCACCGCATCCATAAATTACTTTTTCTTTCCTTATTGATATCAGTACTAACTCCATCAACTCCAATATTTGCATTGTCATCTTTATTAGCATTGTGCCAAGTATGCTACATCCAACCACTTTTTACCAGCTCAAAAATTGCATGCCTTTGGCATTGATTCAACACAAGTTATCGCTGCATATGCACTCATACTACCACCCTTAGCAATTTGCCATGTCATCCAAGCTTGTAAGCCTTATCAAATGGGCATAGAGACTACTCATAAACCCAAGGAGTATTTTGATCATCATCTCAAAGACTTGTACTCTTGAGAGCGTCAAATGGCTGAACATCATAAATACCATTAAGAGAAACATGGACTCAAAAAAAGGTTATGTTCTAGTTTGGGGCTCACAGAATTGGAGCTATTGATAGAGTCTATTCTAGTACTCATAAGCACAACAAAATCTCTCTGAATTGAAATTCTAATCTCTCTTTCAAAAGCTCAACTATTTTCTTCTGGCCAAATTGGCTTGCTTTACCTTAGCAAGTATCTCTATTGGCTCATTGATATGTCCTTGACACTTCCCTCATAACAACACTATGATTCAATCTCCTTTTGTGAATTTTATGAAACATTTGGAGAGATCTTGGGGTTTTTTTAACTTCTTAGCTTCCTTCTTTTTCCTCCTTCACCTTTTTGCACCACAAGTGGATTAGAAGTTATCCTTTAGTGCATAGAGTTCTGGTGGCAAAGGGATTTTGGGATCACTAGTGGACCTAATTCCTCATACAGAGTTGTAGCTGCATCTCATTTTTCATTCAGAGTTGTAGTTGCATCCTTCACTAGACAAGGGTGTTTCATAAGGCAGTCGTAGCAAATTTGATTCCAAATCCATATAATGGAACCGGTTCCACTTGGTTTATTCCTACTCATTCGTAGCCTAACAGCTCGAGGTATTCAAGCCAAGTCTAGCTAGAGTCCATCTTGATAATTTCATCAATGAGCAATGTAGGTGATTTTCTAAGTTTGGAGTCGATGATGATTTGCTCTATTGTATGCCCATATGTGTCATAGTCAATTGTTTCAAATTCATTTCCTAAGGTTTCTCCCTTGGGTTCACAATTAGTGTAAGCACTTTTTGTGTTTGCTTCATCAAGAGATTCATTGGTAGATGGTACATTATGATTGAGAATGCCACTCTCACCTAGCCATTGCATTCATGGGTATTGGGATAGCTTCATTGTCAAGTGCTTCTAGGTTGAAGAGTCTGAGTGGTACTGAAAGGTAGGATTGTTGAAATACTGGAGGGAATGTGTATGATGATGTGGATATATTTTGTGCATTTCCTATATGGAATGGTATGTTTCATGTGGGTAGTTTTATTTTCTCAAGGCTTGGTTAAGTGAGAAAGGGTTATCACTTACTACAACAAGTTGGAGACACCATGCCCAACCCTGAGTTCTTAGGTGAATGACCTAGAAGTGATAGGATCTAGGTGTTGGTGATGTTCCTAAAGGTATAAGGGTTTGTGGAGTGCCTAGTGGAAGGCAAGTGCACATGAACTAAGCATGAAGGATGTGACCTCAATAACAATATGTATATGGCTAATTACAACTAGTGACAAGTTCAGAGCATGTCTATAAAAGTTTAATATTGAAGAGTGCTAATGTCAATGGGTGCCCTAACTGCTTATGATTCTTTTGGCATATACATGGATTAATTTGCGTATGAGTACCTATGAGTGGCCTCTACGAGAGCATTGCAAATAGTGAGTATGCCTCACAAATGTGAATGCATGTTTCTAAGGATGAAGAGGATATATAGCCTGCAAAGTATGTGGCAGAAGAATGTGTTGGGATTGACCTTCAGTATGTCGATTTGCGTATGGGAGGAGGATACCACATGTAAGGAGGATACAAGTCACTGGTTGTCATGAAGATGACCCAATCAATGATAATGCCATGTTGGGGGCTATTACAGCACCCTGTCCAAGAGTATTTGTGATCCATGCTAGTCCAGTTTAGCCAAGAAAAGTTAGTCAAGATCAAATGTATGGGTCACAACCGAGTGTCGTCCAACAAGTGTCGTCCAAAGAAGTCCAAGCGGTCGTAGCTTAGTGCTAGAGACATGAAGCTGGTGTCTAGTCGTTTAATGCATTCCATCACATCATCCCCGGTGTCCTCAGCGAGGTCGGCGGCTAGCTCTAAAAAGGATTTGCATTCATAAGAGGGCGTAAGGCCGACGGGTAGTTGAGGTTTGCTAGGACTAGAGCCTGTGGCAACGAAGAGTTGCAGTTGGAAGTATTCTTGAGTCTGCGGTTGGGTTGCTTGGATTATGAGTGGATTAGGGGCAGCCACGACGGACGGACTGTTGCATTCAAGTTGGATTTGGGGAGTCGGATTGACTTGGTCGGGTGATGACTCTTGTAACGAAGTATGTTGTTTGGGCTGATAGGATTTTGTGACTCTCTTGAGTTTAGGTGTGGATGAGTCAGATGGCTGTGGTTTTGGAGAGCAGTGCGGCTTATGGTTTGGAGGGTTTATGGGGCTTGGGTTGATCAAGCTTGAGAGCGGTGTATGAGTAGTGCCTTTGGCCGTGTAGACCTTAGGGATCCACAGCCAGGTGTTGCCACGTAGTAGCATTGTGCATGCAAGAGGGCTTTAGGGACCCATCTTTTCTTGATCATGCGGCGCTTTCTGTGACTGCGTCTTGGCCTTCTAGGTTTAGAATTTTTGGTTTTATAAGGATAGGTAGGAGCATCGACTCCTAGGCGTCAGTTGCGGCTGCTTTGACTGCCATTGAAATCTAGGCTATTGGGCCTTAGGTTTTGTTGTTATGGGCTGTGATTCATGAAATCTGGGAGGTGGCGGCCGCGCACTACCCCCTCCTTGGACTTGGTTACGGATATTTCTACTGGTGGCGTTGTGGACAGTGATGAGGTCGCGCAGCCCTTGCTGAAAAGTTGTGACAATGTGAACGTTGCCTATTGCGAGGTGGATGCGCTGCGACTCATAATCAACATTGCAATGAGTCTGTTTTTTGAAAGTGTGCCCCAACAGCGACTCCACGTCTGCGTTTTTAGCATTTGGCAACACGTAAAAAATCATTGGGACAGTCTCAGACTCGATAGAAATGGCGACTCTGCACTTGCCGAGAAGTGCGTAGGAATGGGCCCTATATTGGCTTAATTTCGCATTAGTGGATTGAAGTGGTGGTCTGCCAAGTTGAGTCCAATGATTGTGGGCTAAGACATTGAAGTCTGCTCCCTCGTCGATCAAAGCATTGAAAGTGCATGTTTGTTTTGCAGTGATCGTGATATGGAGGTATGCGGGCTCTACGGCTTCCTCATCCTCATCATCAATCTCAATGATTGTGGCCACTCGTATCTTGACAGGCGGTTCTAACATTGGAGACTCGTGTAAAGGATGGGTGGAAGGGTAGTACTTCTTGACACGACTGCCATTGAAGAAGCCTATGCCCTCATTGTCTAAGGTCTCGAGCTCGACATTGCCTGTGCGGCTGATCGCACGAACCTTGAAAGGTCCAAGGCCTCTAAATTTCATTTTCTGTTTATGCCCCTTAACTGAGTAGAGAAGCACTAAGTCGCCCTATTCAAAGTCGCGCTGCTTGACATGCTTGTCAAACCAACTCTTGCGTCGGGCCTTCTCACATATAAGCGCATGGGTGGCTAGAAGGTGAGTCTCTAAGAGGCATTCGAGTTCAACTAAGCGTTGCGTCCATGCCTCCTTCCCTTCCCATCGTTCTTGAAGTGCTATTCTCAGGCTAGGAACAAAGAATTCTAATGGTAGAACTGGTTCAGTTCTATAGGTCAGCCTGAAGGGGGTTTGAATGACAGTTGTTTTATAAGCTGTGCGGTAAGCCCATAAAGCTGCCATCATCTTGTTGTCCCAGTCGCTATATGAGGCTGAGACCACCTTGGTCATGACATTGGCAAGAATCTTATTCGTGGATTTTTCCTGACCATTTGCCTGAGGGTAGTATGGCGAGGATTTGCGATGGATGATGAGAAAGGTGGACAGGAGATGCACTATCACCTCTACCCCTTTCGTGAGGTAGTCCATGGCCACAATGATGTACTTGACATGTGAATACTATGCCCCAGGACGATGGGTCCTATGAAGTCAATTCTCCATTTTTTGAAGGGTTGTCATGTAATAACTAGGGTCAACTCCATCTGATCATTGCAAATCAGGACTTTTGTATGTTCGCACTCGTCACAATGCTTAACAAATCGCGCTATATCATGAAAAAGCGTGGGCCGCCACAGTTGAGATTGTAACACTTTTCGTGCTGTCGTATCTCCACTAAAATGCCCTCCAGCAATGCCGTTGTGTGCCTTTGAGAGCACATCGTGCATCTCATGTTCGTATACGCATCTGCGCAGCAATCTATCTTGCCCCAGCCTATAGAGTTGGCCTGCGATCAGGTGATAGGGCTAGATCTTAAGGATTAATCGCCTAAGTCGGGCTTTTTCTATCGGTCGATCAGGCAGTTCGTGTTTAAGCACCTGGACTATGTCATCCATCCAATATGGCATTAGATCAGCCTTGAATAAATCTCTCTCACTGGACAGGTTAAATAGATGGGCATTGGGTAATTTGTCAACAATGCCTTGTCGAGCGGCTTCTCCCGTGGGAATGTATGACATGTGGTTAGCCATGTAGTGTTATTTTCCTTTTCGTACAACCATGGAGAAGTCGAATTCCAAGAGCAAAAGGAGCCACTGAGCTATGCGTCCTGTAGCGCAAGGTTTGTTTACTAGATAGAGCAGGGCTTGATGGTCCACAAAAAAGGTAAAGGGTGTGGCCAATAGATAGTGCCGAAATTTCTTCACAGCAAACACCATGGCTAATCCTTCTCTTTCTGTTGTCGAGTAGTTCATTTCCGTCTCAGTGAGTTGTCTGCTAGAAAAGCTCACTGGATAGTCTAAGTTGCATTCACCAGGTTGGCACAACAATGCCCCCACGGCAAACTTAGAAGCATCGATATGCACGTGGAAAGTAACGGTCCAATCTGGGGCTCATAGAATTAGTGATGTGGTTAGAGCCTTTTTCAACTCTTCATATGCTCATTGGCAAGCCTCGATCCATTCGAAGACGAGCAGCAGCTTGTACAAAGGTCTGGCGATCAATGCATAGTTCAGTACAAATCGCCGATAGTACCCTGTATGGCCTAGGAAGTATTGAACTCCCTTATAGTTGATTGGGGGTGGAAGGTCAATAAGAACCCTGACTTTCGAAAAGTCAGTGGCAATGTCGTTCTTCGACACCATGTGCCCCAAGATGCATCCATGCTTTACCCAAAACTGGCACTTTAAGGGGTTCAAGGAGAGACGATATAAGCGACACCGCTCAAAGACTGCACGGAGTTTGTCTAAGTGTTCGATCCAGGTCGAGTGGACACAGAGGTCGTTGACAAAGACTTCCAACTCCTTGCAAAGCATGTCTTTAAAGATGGTGCACATGAGGCGTTGGAAAGTGACAGGGGCATTAGTCAACCCAAAGGGCATGACTACGTAAGCAAAGATGCCCCACTCAATGGCGAAGGCAGTCTTGTGCTTGTCGCAGGATACACTTGCATCTGGTTGTACGCTGAGAAGCCGTCCAGAAAACTATAGGCTACCTTGCCTACCACTCTCTCAAGCATATGCTCGGTATACGGCAATGGATAGTTTTCCCTCTTAGTAGCACCATTTACCTTCTTGTAATTGACACACACTCAGATTTTTCCATTCTTCTTCATCACGATGACTATGGGCGATACCCAGTCTATGTGTTCAATTTCGTAAATGAATCCTGCTCTCATAGCTTATCAATCTCCTCTTTGATAGCATGAGCATGTTTTGGATTCATAGGGTACGGTCGCTGCTTGACTGGTGTTGCGTCTGACGTCATGGGTATGTTTTGAGTCACGACACTCGGATCTACCCCCTTAAGCTCTTCTAAGAACCAGGCGAGCACGTCTATGTACTCTCGCAAGAGAGCGACAAGACTCGTTTCTTCTTCCTCAGTCAAGTCATCGGCAATGAAGACCGGTTGGGGTGTTTTCCCTTCCTGGGCTAGGTTCACCTCCTTGACCTTGGCTAGTCCCTCCATTGGTTCGCTTGTTTGCCCTTGTTGGCGCTTGGAACCTAATAGAACTACTACCCCATCCCCTTTTTTGGATTTCGTAAATTGTTTAGGGAGGTCATGCTCCCTGGGTTGTTTTGCCTTTTTCTACCTTAATCGTCTGCGCCTCAGGTGGAGGGGTAGGTCCCCCTTGGTGCATCTGGCCATGGGTGGCCTAGGGATTTCTGGATCACTATCTAAACTAACCTTCGACTCAGAGTCCAACTCCCCGTCTCCTTGCTAGAAGAGGTGGTCTCCCCTGGTGGGCGCAGTTCGGACGACGACTCTGTCCTAAGCACTGATGTCGCTCCTGGCTGGGCTAGGCCTGCTTGCTCAAGGTCTATGGCTCCTACATGTTCCAACCAGGCTTGATCACATTCCATGCACATGACTCCTCACTCTATCCTAAAGATACTCTTTTTTTGCGTCTTGGAGTCTGCTCGTATTTGCTCTATTTCTTGTCCTTCAGTGTCGTATTCCATGGTATCTAGCTCACCCTCACTTTCATCACTGAAGGATTGGCAGTCTTTATATTCGTCAATAGAGTCCTCTTCGTCAAACTGCTCGTCGTCTCCTAGGGCTTGGTATATCTCTTGTCACTGGTCAGGAACTAAGGCCCAGTTATACATGAGGTTCAAGTCATGCACTCTGGTCCATTGCCACTTAGATTCATCTAAGAGATCCTGGATTGGTTTGAAGTTTACAGCTGGATTGCCAGCTAGGTTGTCCGTTGTATTCCAGTATCTCCTGGAGTTCCCTTTTGTTGGTTGGGACCTGGAAGTTGACAGGCTTAGGTTTCCCACGAAGGGTTCCTACCATCATGCAGATTGGTACGAAGGGTGTGTTGTTAGACTTGCTGATTGTTTTGATAGCTTGCTCATACGCCTCATGATCTGAGAACAGCAGGTCGATTGTAGCAAGGACGTGCATCCAATCTCGCTCATCCTCTGGGCATGGGATATACTTGGTCAAGGGCCCATAGGACTTCTTGACCTGGGTGTCACCCTTGAGCATAGCAGAGATGGCATCTAAGTCGACTGGTGAGGTCTTCCAGGTGTCCATCTCTATTCTCACGATATCTATTCTATTGCCAAGAAAGGTCAAGTCATTACCCCAATCTTCGATGACTCTAGCGTTGCGCATCCAGGGTCGGCCTAATAGGATATCATAGTCCACTCCCTTCATGACTATAAAGTCCGCAGAGAATTGGACACCTGACTGATCAATTCTTAAGCACCCTGAATGGCTTGACTCTCATACCGTTTGCTAATGTGACATTAAACCTAGCAGTTTCGACAGGCAGTTTTCCCCAAGTCTGAAGCACCGTGTGGCTAAGCACAGTAACCCCCGCTCCCATGTCCACGATTCCCTTTCTCGTTGTACCACCTAGGGCTAGAACCGGTAAGACCGCATGCATCTCGAAACCTTCCCAGAAGGCATTGACATGTAAGTATTTAGGCATAGAGTGCAGCGCCAAACTCGATATTTGCGTCTCTGCATCATGGTCATGAGGATCTACCATGACCTGCTCTCATGACCGTTCAACCCACTGCTTAAGATCTTGCCATAGGGTGAGATGCTGCCTAAGTAGATCTCCCAGGCTAAGTGTTACAGGGGTAGTCACCAACGTGGATAGGAGATAATTGGGTGCTCTCGTCTTTCTCCTAACCTAGATTGTCATGGCCAATGGTTGTGGCTGATCTGCGGTCCTATAGCATCAAGGCTTGGCCTTAGCGGCACTGCTTGTGGTGCAGTTGCTTCTCCCGACCTTGGTTGAGGAGGTGAGGTTGGCGTGCTTATGCTGGAGAGGTCATCGATCTCGTCCTCTATGATGGGCTCAGCGTCTTTTAGATGCTCTTGAGCCTCCTTCACCCATTCCTTCACTTTTTCTATGGCCTCTAACTGTCGCTTCGGATGCGGGTATTCCCCTACCTTATTAGCACTTCCCTTTTCGGCCGTCTTAGGGACTGAAGTCTCTACCTCTGCGTTAGAGACCTTCTTTCCAATAGAGGCAGAGTTGTAGCGCTCTCTATTTTTAGGGCGATTTTAGCTTCGGACCTCTTCTTCTTCCGCCTGCGACTTTTCTTCCCCATCGAAGCTGCGTCAAGGTTGCTAGGTCCTGGTAGTGATATGCCGGCCTGCTTTGTCTGGGCACGGGTCATGACCTGTAATGGGATAGGTGTCGCCTCCCCATCGAGGTTCTCGATACTATACAGCCCCAATGGGATAGATGGTGCATTAGCTGAGCTAGAAGACGGCTTTCACTTTGGGCAATCGACGAAGAGATGAGTGATTCTGCACTCAGTACACCTTTGGTCAGCCTTGTCTCTGTTTTGCTGCTCCCTTTCAGGGCAGCGTGATGAGACATGACCTGGGTGACCACAAGTCCAACAGGTGATTGGATCCTGCGTCTGTTCTCCTAGGCCTCTACCTTGTCCTCTTCCTAACGCCATCACGGGAATGGGGCGATAATCCATGAGGACAGCGTTGCCCTCATCGTCATGCGAGACGTAAGGGCATATGTAAGTTTCTTTCTCATTTGGTTCTTCCACATAGTAGATTGGAGCATCACTTGGTGGATAGGTACGTAAGGATTAGGTGGTCTGGATATGCCAGTAGGGTTTATCTCCATCCTAGAAACACCTGGCTTAATGTCATTAGGCGCAGGAAGGGCCAATGGGACTCCCCTTCCGAAGAATGGCTGTGGCCTATTCGCTAGGTAAGGCTGGCCGTAGGGTTGCGAGTACGGAAGTCTTCTTGGTAATCTACAATGCGCGACGTCATGACCGAACCTACCGAAGTTAGCACAAGGTCTTGACCTAGGGTCTTGACACTCAGCTGGCAAGTGGTTTCCGCCATAGTACACGCATTGGACGTGTGGGCGCGTTGGTCGTCTCAACATGTCTTGCAACTTGGCTAACTCCATCTTTACATCACCCAAGTCTTGGTTCGTCTTAGTGGCCTTTCCCTTATCTTGGGATGATGGGACTGATCGCTCACTAGAGGCTGACGCTCTCTCTGAGCCTCGCAAGTTGGTCTCTTCTAGGTTCGAGCTCCTGGAGCTCTGCTCTTTCAGCCGATCATCGACTCTGATGGCTTCCTTAAACACTCTAGCCAGTGCATCTCGTTGCAAGCTCGAATTGCCTACCAAAGCCTTATATAACTCCTCGTCCCGAATTCCGCTAATGAATACAGTCGAAACTGCTCTTTCAATTAGTCGCTCGTTCATAGGAATTCTCTTGAAGAGACTTCTCACGTGGGTCACGTAGTCGCGAATGTCCTCCTTCTCTTTCTGCTTGACGTTCATCAAGCAGAAAGAGACTCCTCACGTGGGTCACGTAGTCACGAATATCCTCCTTCTCTTTCTGCTTGATGTTCATCAAGCGTACTAGCAGATTATCGGAGTATCTAGACTCGGCAAATCTCTTAATGAAGAGATCCTTGAGGCCACTAAAGTTGGCTCGTTCTGCGACATCTAGGCTTGTATATCAAGTCCTTTCCTTGTCACCTAAGCAGAGCCCAAACGCTTGAGAGCATTGAGTCAGGTCGTTGAGGCCGTTGGCTTCGCAGACTTGCTCGAACTACTCTACAAAGCTGTATGGATCTTCGTGGGGTTGGTATTTGTTGAGTTGCATGGCAACAATAGGGATTTTAGACTGGCTCTTTGAGCCTTGGTTCGCTCCTAATGCTGCAAGCAGTGATGTCGCTAGTGCTGCGGCACTTTGCTCTGCTGCTGTATTATTTAGTAGTTGCTTCATAAAAAGCTCGCTCAACGTCAAGTCTCCTTCTAGGGCTCTCTCGTGATCTGTTTGGTTTCTACCTGCTAAGTTCAGCACTCGTTGTACCTCACGCAACTCTGTGCTTTGCCTTTGGTTCCTAGCCTGCTGGTCCCTATTGTATTCGACTATGCTTCGCAAAGTCTTGTGAGCTAGTTTTCTCTCTTCCTCTAGGCCTGCGATGGTAGCGTCTGCCGTCCTGCCGTGGTACTCGTACTAGGCATGTGCATCGTAGCTGCTAACCAGCTCTGCTGAATAGTCTCCGGGAAGACGTTCAAGTTGAGTTCCTCATTAGACCTATGGTCTGAGCCTTTTTCTGCCATAGTTGTGTTGTCGTGCTTCCCCAAGCTGTTGATCAGGTTGAGTAGATTTGTCAAATCCACGTCTTTGCCATCCGCTTGGTCCTACTTTGCGCGTTGATGGTTTGTCTACGTCTTGGGTCCTCTCCTATTGGTGGGTTCCTTGAGTGGTTTATTTGAGTGAGTTTCTTCAGTTATTGAATACAATTCTCAATTTATGGTCACTCAGCGTGCGTGTCGCTTCTCGTGCACTTGTGCTCAATCAGGCTTTCAATTTCCTTAAGTGCATTCAAGTGTAGAAATTCAAGGTGAGTGCAGTAAACAATCTCGAAGTATCTTACGCACTCTCGCTTTGTTTCGGGCCTAATAGGCTTGTTGTAGCCGCCTTGACAGGGTTCAGGATTTTTCTAATATGTTGTCTCATTTGTTTTTTGCCAATTAGGTTTTAACTACTCAGCGCTTTGCGTCTAGGTCTATGGGTCTCGCTGCTAACCAAACTACTCCCTACGATTTCGTCTATTCCGTGTGCTAGAATCAAGTTCTGAGCGTCAGAATGACTTTCGACAGTTTGTGCTGTTGAGCTCTAGCCGGGTCAGGTCAAATTTCTGAGAATTTGATAAAAATTTTCACTCGGCCCAGCTGGTCCGAATTGTAGGGTCCGAGTGAGTCACTCGGACGGGCTGAGATGCATGGGCCAAGGGCCGAATTCGTGACTCGGACAAGGTAGACTCGGACAGGCTGGGGCGCAGACTCAAACAAAGTCGCTCGGACAGGTTGGCTTGGACGTGCCGAATGGTCAATTTAGACGAGGTCACTCAGACGGCGAGCCGAGGGCCGAATGTGACATGTGGCCGAGGGCCGAATCCTATGGCTCGGACGGTTTGGCTCGAACGGACAGGGCCGAGGGCCGAATTAGTCGATGGTCCAAATGGTGGACTCGGACGGACCGAGTAGGTCTGGGCCGAGGGCCGGGCCGAGGGCCGATTAGGGTTTCGGGCCGAGTGGGCCGAACGAAAGAGGGTCGAGGGCCGATTCTGGGACTTGGCCCAGAAGCGACCGCTTGGATAGGTCGAATGCGGCGCGACGACGACAGAGCGAGAGGTCGATTTTGCTCGATTCTTGCAATTTAATCAATCATAGCAAGCATAAACCTCCAAATCCTATCTAGGGGGATAGGAGAAGGAATTCATATACCTGAATAGAGCTATAGGCTCATCGATGATGCAATTGGATCGAATCGTGCAATGGCTCTCTCTCTCTCTCTCTCTCTCTCTCTCACTGAACTGGTCACAAATGAGCTCTCCCTTGGCCTCTTGGCTCTTATGCCCCTTCCCGAGTATGGTGTTGATACCCCCAATCACTCACTTGCCAATCTTAGGCATCACAAGCGAGCTTTTTACCATTTTTTGCACGATTTTTGCCATGTTTTACCCTGTTTTGCAATAGTAAATCCTACCCTTCTCTGATGCGATTTCCTAATCCTAACCTATGCTAAATGCAACAAAAATCGAAAGCAAAAAACTAAAATAATTTCTCCATGTTTCCCAATCATCAAACAAACAAAATGTCCCAAAATACTTACTTGTTTTAAGAATAAAAAATACCCAAACTTCCTACCTATCTCAAGCTCCGTTTCGAGGATGAATCCCTTACTTCAATGCTCAATATGAGGCACGCAAGTGCTCAAGCTTGAATCTGTTGGTCCTGGCAATCGAATCAAAATGTAGTGGGAGCTTTTGCTCAACCACCAAGACCCACGGACCGCTTATTACTTCAAGCGTTTTAAGTGAGCTCTAATGGCTATCTCTCACCTAGCTGACGCGTCGTCGATCCTATGAGTGTAGTGAGCTTACCTTGATGCCGATACGAGTTGCCTCCTCTCTCGCACACCCCGGTAGCTCCACGATCCTAGATGCGAGCTCAAGCCTCCTCCATCCCCAGCTCCATTCTCCATAGCCGCATGCAAGAGAAGGGAGAAGAGAAGAGGAGATGGTGAAGAGCTTCACCCTATTGATCCCTCACTCTCACACACTCACTCCCTCACACTCTCATACTCCCTCTCTCAAGAGCACACACAAGCAAGAAGATGAGGAGAGAAGAAGAGAAGAAGAAGAGAGTTCTTGTTAGCCACACACCAAAGAATGAGCTCTCATTCACTTTTTGAACTTTATATATACAAACCCTAAAATCCCATGGGTACCCATCCCTTTTTTACATGACCGGCCATTGTGGCAAGGTCCTTTTTCCATTTCCCTCTTCTAGCCTTATGACTCTAGCCTACACGCGTCTAATATTTTACAATTGGCACAGGAGGGAGCTTGGCGCTCTTTTACAAGAGTTTTTCAAGTTCTTTGAGGCGTCTTTCATTTAAAATTGCGCTTTTTGCCCCGGCTTAGCTTTGGAGGTCGCCTGCGTGTCTTTGCTCTTTTTCCATGTTTTTTTTTGCTTTTCCCTTTCTTTTTCCGCCATCTCGACTTGGGATTAATAAGAGGTGAAGCACCCAAGAGCACATATTAACAAAAGCAATGGAGACTTGAGAACACAGAGAGATAGAACTAAATCTTATTCTTCTTTCTTTCTTAGCACAATATTAGTGAGTTTGGGAATCTCCCAATTCCCATTTTTTGAATACTAAAAAGGTGGTACCCGGATAACATGCCAATAAGTTTCTTGAAACCATATGATGTGACCTATCGTTGGAAAGCGCTTGAAAAATGGAATCTATTGAGCTATAGAGCGCTATATATGGAGTTATAGTGTTCAAGTTATGACAAATCCAAAGATTTGACCACTTGTCCCAAACTTATGGGAAATTCCCATATTCCCCAATATGGTGTTTCTTTTTCTTCACAAAAGAAAAACTAAGTCTACAACATGAATGAAAGTACCAGAATGTATGTACACACAGTCACTAAGTGTGAACTTGCAAAGGAAAGAAAAGTGGCACCATGAATGTGCCACAACCAAGGGTGGATTATATGGGTGTAGTCTGGCTATAGAATCAATAACGTATCCTCATGTCAGTCACCTAACATGCTGATGAATAATATCTTGTCACAATTTTGATTCACTGTCAGCTTGGAGATAGGCTATATTGGAGGAAAGTGATGAGGCTTGGATGGCCTCAACCTCCTATTCCTTATTGTGGGTCTACATAATCACTCACAAGAACACCATTTCACCTCACCGAGTTTATTAAACTTGCCTTCCGGTCCGGAAGCACTCGCCATGCTATAGAAGTTCGCCATTCACAACTCCGGAATAGGTAGCACTCTGGCAATCAAAAGAGGAAACCCGCATGACTAAGGTGGGGAGAAAGGAAAAGAGGGAGGGAAAAAAAAGAAGAAACAAACACAAAACAAGAAAAGGTTGGGCCAACCACCACTCACTCAAGTTACAACTTAAATGTAATTTCTAAGACGCATCGTCTCACACCGTAGCTGCTGGCCGCCAACCATTAGGCAGGAGCGCCCTTGGGGCCATGCTAACTAGTTGGAGTGGATACGAAGAAATAAATGTTGGTGTTTAGATCATTGATTCGCCTTGGATTGGGTGCTTCAATTGTAATCAAAGTGATCAGCCAATCAGTGGCGTGTGATTATTATTGAATCACGCGAGCTGGCAAGCCAATTCTACCTTCCTATTTTGAAAAGGAATTGAATTTATGTGAGCTGCTTGGACGTCAGTGCCTTGCTTGCAGGAGCTACAATTTGACTTGAAGGCAGCTGGGAGGCTAGAAAGGAAAGGCTTATAAAGAGACCAGTAGAAGCCTAATAGAGCATAGAGGGAGAAGAGAGAGAGAGAGCTTGAGCGTATGAAGAGAAGAGTAGAAGCCTGTGGAGTATAGATCAGAGGCTGTTAGTATCGGATAGTCAGAGTCGATTCCCCACTCCGAGAGAGAGAGAGAGAGAGAGAGAGAGAGAGCGGGCTGTGAACCATGGCATCCTACCGGCACCCCTGCCTTGCCCACCTCATCATCCTCCCTTTGATCCTCCTCTTTGTCTCTGATCAATCTTGCCAGCTTGCTTCTGCCAAGACTAGATACTTCCATTTCACTGTACGTTGCATTTTGATTTTGACAACAGCTCTCCTACTGATCTCTCCGTTGTAATGTAACTGTCTCCTCATTAATCGACAGGTAGAGTTGAGGTAATCCATTGTTTATTGCTGAACAGATCCAGTTTGCGAGCGTCACACGTCTCTGCCACACCAAGTCCCTGGTCTCGGTGAACGGCCAATTCCCGGGCCCAGCTAGCTACGTGAGAGAGGGTGACAAGGTGGTTGTCAATGTTACCAACCTGGTCACCTACAATGCCACTATTCACTGGTAATTCGACCGCAACTGATCCCCAGGCCCCATTAGCCCCCGGGGAGGTTTGTCGCGAGACTGGGTTGCTAACCGGATGACCAGCTCTGAAGCCTTAACATAAAAATCCTCTCGTGCGCACATGCACATGCACGTTGTGTTCTTATAATATGCAGACCGTGCATAATATCCCTGATATGGGTTGCCCACCTCTGAACTGCACACGCAAACACTACATACAATGTAGGCTAGTTTACATGAGCTGCGAATCAAATCCAACCCTACGTAGTACGCAGTAAAGCCACTGGCTCACTTTCACCCAATGTGTACAAACTCCTTTTTTTGTTTTTTCTTGTGTGGCTCCCCCAATTCCACAATCTCTGCAGTGCCCACTTGCAAGCTTATTACTGATGTCCGTCTGCATTTGGATTTTAACTCTGGTAGCAATGTGCATTTGGTGAAAGATCAGCTTTGGAGTCGGCTTTTGAGACCGTAATAATCATGAACCTGATCTCTTTTCTCTGCATTCGACTGTGACAGTGTGTGATTGTGTGTTTTACTAGGCATGGAGTCAGGCAGGTACTGTCTTCATGGGCTGACGGGCCGGCCTATATCACACAATGCCCAATCCAACCAGGCCACTCTTATGTCCACCGCTTCCAAGTCGTCGGACAGCGGGGCACCCTCTTTTGGCATGCCCATTTCAGCTGGCTTAGAGCTACTGTCCATGGTGCCTTCATCATCCTTCCCAAGCACAACGCACCTTTTCCTTTCCCCAAACCACACAAGGAGATGGAACCCCTCATCCTAGGTAACATGTATCCACCATTAACGCTACAGCACTTATAACAGTTCTTTTTTATGCATTCACCTTGAGTCAATGTTCTTCAGGTGAGTGGTGGAATGCAAATGTGGAGGACATTATTGCCAAAGCCTTAGCAACGGGAGGCACTTACAATATCTCCGATGCCGTCACCATCAATGGGCAGCCTGGAAGCTTATACAACTGCTCAGCCCAAGGTAAGAGGCATATGTATGACTGCTGCGGCCAGCAGAGGTTGAGGATGGATTACGATCTATTTGGGCTAGTAAACTTCAGCAGTCGTGGTTTTAGTAAGCATTATGGTAATGAGCAGGATCCCATTGAGAACTTGATCAAGCTGTTCCCTCAATCGCATAACTCTTCGGGGGCTATGCATGGATTGCAGGCACTGCGGTGTACAATGTGACCCGGGGGGAGACATACCTTCTACGAATAATCAATGCGGCCGTGAACTTCCAGTTCTACTTTGCCATAGCCAACCACACCATGACAGTGGTGGAGGTGGACGCAGAGTACACAGAGCCCTTGCCAACGGACATGATCATAATAGCCCCGGGGCAGAGACGAACGTGCTGATAAAGGCCAACGGCTCCGTATCCAACTACTACATGGCGGCTTCTGTGTACTCTCCCCCAAACATCAGTATGGTGCCATTTCCTCAGACCCCCACAACTGCCATACTCCATTACAAAGGGGCAGAGCCTGCCTCGTTCCTGCTGCAATCGGACACATCAAACAAGAGCACGCCCCCTTCGTCGGCCTTGCCTAGCTTCCCTCTGGCCAACGACTCCACCTTCCAGGTGAACTTCACCCAGAGCCTGAGAGGGCTGAACTTCTCTCGAGGGTACTACTACTATGATGTGCCCAAGGCGGTGGACATCGACCTGCTCCACACTGGGATATGCCCTTCAGCCCTGCAACAATGCCACCAGTACAGGAAGCGCCGCCGACTCGTGCCAAGGACCCAATGGCACCATCTTCAGATCATCCATGAGCAACATCACCTTTGTCAACCCTCCAAGACTGTCCCTAATTCAGGTGATCGGGGTGTTGCAAGTGACAACTGCGAGTAAATATTTAAATCATGCCTGGACACTAGAAGAGAAGGAGTAGGATTGACACTAGAGTTTGCAGGGCAACATGAATGCTGTTGATTAATGCGGAACCCCATAGACACAGAGACAGAGAGAGAGAAAGAGAGAGAGAGAGAGAACTGCGAGCGCAGGTTAGCGTCATCTATCTATTTAGGAGAGACTTGCCACAAAGACTACCTCTGATGATGATGATGATGGCGACGATGGAGCACCTCCATTGCAGCGGCCCACAGTACCAAAAAGCAACTGATCGCAACAAGGTCCTCTGTCTCTGCAGGGCCTCACACGCACACACAAACACACACACACACACACACACACACACTCTCTCTCTCTCTCTCTCTCTCTCTCTCTCTCTCTCTCAGCGCCTAGAACTTAGAAAAGTCTGGCCATATCTAAAGTCTAGCCTAATCACTTGTGTGCCGTGGCAAATGGCAATGTGGCTAATGAGCCTTCCGAAAGTTTGAAAAGGCGCGTGTCCTCCGGTGGATCCCCATGAAACACGGGCGCTTCTCCTCCTAAATTCTTATTTTAAAAACGAGGACCGGCCAAGAATTTAGCTTATCCCCACAACAAAGTACATATTTACATGTTATATTTGTGTGTATGTGTGTGTGCACACATGCAGGTGCGTGCATGGGGGTGGGGTTGTGCATGTAAATATGTATGTATGTTGCATGCTGCTTGGTAGATGTATCTCTCATTCCGTCAGTCGATTGAATGCAATGGCAGGCCTACTATGACCACATAAACAGAGTGTACACCTCGGATTTCCCAGATGTCCCAATGTTCCAATACAATTACACTGGTGTCAATCTGGCAGACAAGGCAGCATTGCCAGGGACAAGGGTGAGGGTGATCCCATTCAACAGCTCCATTCAGGTGTGTTACTTTGTTGGAGACAATACCCGATGGAGGGGGGTGGTGTTTATTAACCGTACAATGATAACGACTAGCTTTTTTTAAAAAAACCATGACTTTATCCTTGAATATGAGCCACTTAAAATGGTTCTCCTTGGAATACAGGTCGCTTACCAGAACACAGCCACGCTATTTTTTGAGTCGCATCCCATCCACCTTCACGGCCAAAGCTTCTATGTGGTGGGCACTGGCATTGGCACCTTTAACCCCGCGACCGATCCAGCCAACTTCAACCTTGTCAACTCCCACTCTCGCAACACCGTAGCTATCTACCCCGGTGGCTGGGCAGCTATTCGATGGCAGGCAATGAACCCAGGTAAACATAGCATGTGCTCTCGCAAACCTTCATTATCCCTATGTTGCCTTGTTCCACTCAATAAAATGCCCTAAATTTCTGCTCAATTTCCTACCGCTTTTTATGTGCCTTTTTGGTTAGGTTTGCTTGGTCAATAGTCAAACTATTTGGGTTAGCCTTACCAAGGAAGAGTTATCCGCAAACAGCTTGCAAACTCTGATCTTCTCCCTAGGTTAAGGTTGCCCCTCAAAGCTATCCTTGGGGGCAGTTTAGGGAGTGCCCCGGTTAGATACTCATTCAAAATCTATAACTTAACCAAAATCTACAATGGGATGTGCAATAAGTTAAGTACAACATTATTCAAATCATATTACTAAACCTTTAAATCTAACACCAAGATCTACTTCCATGTCATATGAAGGCTTATTCCTTATACCGAGCATCTGGTTACATAGGATCACTAGGCTCGCTTTCAACTTCTATTGCTAAAACTGATGCCAGGAGGCATATTCCACGGTGGATTCCGTGAGGTTTTACGGTGGATTCTGTAAACTTAGATGACCGGGGCTCATACACAAAGAGGATTCTTTGTGCGAGAAGTTGATGGGGACGCCTGTCCTTTTCGGGCGTTTCATTAATTTAGTGTGTACATGGGTGATTCCGCAAAATGCATATTAAATTAATAAACGTTTATGAGTTTAGAGTGCGCACTCGTAATAAATTAAGGTTAGGATTTATTTCTAACCAGTTGATTTATTTATGTAGCTGAAGATTGCTAGGTATTCACTTTTATCGGTTTAATTGTGTTATTTTAGTAACGATTGTGAATGCTTCAGTTGATGTGTAGAGATAGCAGTAGTGGCGGAGGAAAGCACTGGAGTCTAGCGGGTTTTCGACCTTTGGACTATATTTTGATAGGCGCCACGCCTATATTTTGTTATGTCTATAGAGACATTGATTATTTATTATTATTTTGTATGCGCTTATGTGCCTGGATATGTTATTTCTATTTGGACATTGAGATTGGGCGTGCCAGACTCTATGGGCACCGTCCATTAGCTTTATTTTCTTATTTTTGGTAGAAAGCAAACTCAAAAGCTAAAAGCTTGTCATATTTTTGTAATTGGGCTATTTTTGAGCATGAAGATTGGAAATATACATTAAATACATGCTTTGTGAAGCGCTCACACAAGGCATGGGAGAGATTGAACCCAATTTGTCTCTTGCCTCTTGTCGTGCATGCTTTTACATGGGTTTTTGTGCAAAAAGGTAGAGTACTTTGTTCTTGGGGACCTTCCGGGATTCACCACGTGAGCTATCTGCGACCGATCTGCGCACCAGTCATTAGGGGAGTTTTGAGGTCTCGAAAATGCCCTGTAAGAGATCCTAGAGAGAGAAAACAATTTACGAAATAAAATCATTTTATAGAATTTTTAAAAGGTTTATATTTTGGTAAGTTAAAATATCAAAATTCGTTAATAAGTCATTGTCGTGATATTCTCGTGGTCACATCAAACCTAGAAATCTAGGTCGCCATAAAGTTGGCAAGGTTGCCATAATGAAGATCTTACCTCTCCTCATTAAAGTGAAAAGTAATATTCAATTTGAATTTTGGTGGATACTCGATTGCCTCCCTCCATCGTTTCTCCATCGTTTCTCTCTTCTTTTTTTCTCCTCCTTATTAGTCTCTTCTTTGTTTTCGTTCTTGCTTCTAATCATATCCTTAGCTATGGATCAATCACCCAATGATCTCTGTAACTCAGCTATGGATCAATCATCTAATGATCTCTGTAGCTCTCATAAAAGACCTCTCTATCATCTTCATATTGAGTTGGACAGTGAGTATGAACCGATAAGAAAGAGAACAAAATCTATCACGGTTACAGAGTCTATGAAACATATACTGAGGTTTGAAGGAAAGAAGAATATTGATCTTTGGTTAGATGGAAAGCTATATCCCAAAGATCCTAGCAGAAATAGCACTCCTCCTTTCTATAATAGCTCGTCATTAATGAGGTTTATTGGCGATGGCTACAATGGATTTTTAGGTTATACACTTAATCTTGTTGCAGAAAAGGATATCCTTGGACTAGAGAATCATCTTTTGATGAAACACAATATAGAGTTGTTGCAGAAGCTAGAGGATTGTCAACAAAAAATTCATTCATTGGAAAAGCGTATCAAAGCTTATCAACAAAAGCAAACTTTATTAGGCCTTCGAAATCGACAAAGAGCTCTTAAAAATATTGAGAATCTCAAACGAGGAGGAGGAGGCTGTGGTAAAAGAATCCAAGCAGCAAGGTATATTTTTTTTCACTTGAAAAATCTTAAATATGGCTTTATTTAAACTACTTGCATTGATTTGTGATGTTAATTTTGCTTAGATCTCTTCTACAACCAAATGCAAGTGAAAGAGATTCTTTAAAAGCAGCTCAGTTTTATTATCATCTTCTTCCTTCAGTGGTTTCAAAGGATATTTTGGAGAAGAAGAAATTTAAAAAGGCAAAGAAACAATGCTTGGAGTCATTTGTGAAGGATCATTCTTTGGATTCTGAGTTAGTACAGAAGACACTGGATAGTATTGGTATCAGTCGAGATGCTTATATGCAACTTTTCCAACTTTTACAATCAAATATGAAGCAAGGACAGGTACACAATTGCATACTTCCGAAACCATTTGTGGTTAGGACTATCAGACAGAGAGTTAATAACAAAGTGATGGAGATTCTAGGTGAGCCTTTTCATATCAAGGCTAGCTTCAAGGGCAAGAAAAAGGAGGTTACATTCAATGAATTTAACAATATTTTCCTTGACTTGCCCACCCTACAATGCTTAATGATCAAATTTTATGACTTGTCAGTAGTTGAGGCACAGGGAGTGGCTAGATTTGTGATTAAACTTGATGAAAGTGAGATTCTGAAATGTAAAAAATTGGAGAGAATCTCTATCACCTTGATGAATAGAGCACTTTCGTCAAGTCATTGCAATCACTCAACATCATTTAGTGTTCAATCTGAATATAACATCTGGTGGCTAGGAGCATTTGAGGTAGATACTGAGAATTTTGATATACTATATTGGGTTTTTCATCAAACATCAATACCTAATGTTATTCAAAGGCAACAAGCAGGAGAAGAGCTATTTGTTGAAGGATTAGGGAACTACAGGATTGAGTGGCACATAGCTGGTGACCTAAAGACACTCAAATGTATGTATAATGTATCAAAGGGAGCTAACTCGAGATCTCCTTGCTTATACTGCATGTCACCAGCTGTAGAGTTAAACTCAAGCAATTGGAATAGAGCTCCCTCTAGGCACAATAAGGATCCACAGTTTAAACCAGTCTTGGACATTCCTTTAGCGAATGCCCATATTTGTACACTTCATGCACTTTGCAGGATAATCGAAAAGCTTGTTCATCTCTATATAGGATTTGCATGGAAGTTGAAGCCATTATCAACTAGAACAGATGCTATAACAAAGGTTGAAAAAGTTCTCTCTGCAATTGGTTTGCATGGTGGCAATGTTGTTATTGAACCAGATCTTCAAAAGTCTAAGGATGGTAATTGTGTCCCAAAAAAACCATCTATTGGTGGAGTGAAGGCTAGAAGGTTTCTAGGCTTTCATGGGAGACTTGGCAAGATAAACTCGAGAAATGGTGGCTCAACTATTAAATTTAATCAGTGGAAATCCCTACATAATGCAGTTAAGGATCACACTGATAATGGACAAGCTCGAAATAGAAAAGCTAAAGTTTGGGAAACACTAGACAAAGTGTTTTTTTATTGTGATAAGATTGAATGGAATGACGATGATCTCAAAGACTTTAAAAACCAATTGAACCTTTTCAAAAAGGCGATGACAGAAGCTTGGGGTGATCAACACTTTACTCACTATATGGTAAGAAGTTTGTATATGTTTGTTTCTTCATTGTCGAACTCATATAATGTTTTTTAATAACTTTCCTTATTTGTTGACTATGCAGCATATTCTATACAACCATGCTCCATACTTTATTAAACAATATGGATCTCTATCTATCTGGTCAACCCAAGGTATGGAAAAATCACATTATCAAGCAAGAACAAAATATTTCAGACATACAAGACATGGAGGTGGAAGACACAAAGCCAACAGTTTATTAGAGGTCTTTCAATGGTTCTATCGACAAATTTGGCATAAATTCAAGCTTAAAGATACAACCACATCAAGCAATACATCATCTTTAGCAAGGACTATACAAATTGTTACCCAAAGAAGAAAAGATAGATATTTAAATTCTTGCGCAAAGCAAAGATTTACAGAATGGTTACAAACCAAACAAAGAGTTGGGAAAAGATGGGTTTCAAGAAACCCTTAATCTTTGGCATCTTCTAGTCTGATTGTGTTGCAGAAGAGTCCTTAGTTTCAGGCACCTCAACAGGGCCTTCAGTGGAGTCCTTGGTTTCAGGTAGCTCGACAGGGCCTCTAGAGGAATCTTTTGTTTCATCCCACTCAATAAGACCTCTGTATTTCAAAAACTCTTGTTTTCGATAGCCCGGAAGAAGCTTCAAATTCTTACTATCTCCTACATAAGAGAGCAAATAGGAGCCAAGAACTCCAAAATATCCAGCTCTAGAACCACTGTATCCAGGCATAAAGCCAAAAACTCTTATGGCTTCTTCCTTCTCCACCAAAATGATCTTGTCCAAACCTCTGCTGAAAACTTGAGATCCAATAACCTTTGAGATAGCTCTCAAAGCCATCATTGGTAGACTTGGAGAGCTTGACAATCTACTATGATATATTACAATTGTTTGATTGTTTAAGTTTCCAATATAATGGCCAAGGCTTTGATTTTTTCCAAGCTTCATTGGCCTAGAGCCCTTGGCCCTTCCAAGAAAGTTGTCCAGATCTTCAATCTCAATCTATAGAACAAACCACAACAGTACAAGATATAAGATATTTATCTATAATGCATAATAAAGTCTAACATAAACTCAATGGGTAACTTCGAATTATATTTCATACCTTAGGGTGTTCATCTTCTTCAAGAAGACTATCATCATAAAGATTTATTGAACTCTTGGGCTTCTCATCTGATGGTGACTTCAATCTCTCTTCATACCCTACATCATCAATATGAAGTTTCTTCTGGACTTGCAAGAACTCTTCTTCTGTAGGTAGCCCCCCCTTTTCGTATTCTATGATCTGATTAATACATGTATGTAAGGCTATAGAGCTATCTTGGAAATTCTCTCCCTCAACATCAAGACTTGCTAGTGGTTCTTGTTCATAACCTATAAAATTCATGTCATTTTTGCCCCAACCTGCAAGGATTGCTAAGCAATAATCTTCTCTAAGATCAAAAAGATGTTGAATATCATTTAGCAACACATATCTCTTCTTGTTGATAAGATAAGTGGGAAATGTTGGAACACAGGCAAGAGGACCTTCTTCATCAACCTGTGCACTTGGCTCAATCTCCTTTTCTTCCACCATTGTGATATTGTCACTCTTGAATAAACCTACATCAAAACCTTGGACAAGTTGATTCTCAACATCTTCTTGGAACATCTCCTCCTTCTCTTCGACCTCCTTATCCATACTTGCAATATCCTCTAGCTTTCTCTGTTGGTCTATATCTGGAGAAGAATTTTCCATGTACTGAAGATACACAATAAATCCAACGTCCTTGTGGATTAGAAGGCATTGGTGTTGATACCTGTGGAAAGGGCAACATGTTTCTTTCTTTCTGAATTCCTCATCAATGAGGTTGAACCTGCCGAGCAAAGTTGACCTGGATGTATTGGTGGCTCCCATGACATCACTATAATGAACAAATCCATTGACTTCCAAACCTTGCACATGTCTATCATAAAAACATCTGTACTCCTTAAGTTTATCATCAAGATCCTCTAATAACTCCTTCAAATCAAAAGGAACATTGAAAATTTCCCTGATATAGCAAAACTTGGAAGAATTTCCAGTGATGTGTAAAAAATCAAAGAGCCTATCATCAGATGTCTCAATTATCTCCTCCTCATCCATTCCTTCCAGAGATAGCTTCCTCTTTGTCATTTTGACCAGAAAAATATTTATCCCTGAAAAAAAAAGCAGAAAAGAACCAATATCCAATAAAACAAGATGATATCATGGAAAAAGGCCCCAACATTGATTTTCCAAGACAAAAAAATCAAAACAGGAGAATTTTTTTAGTTGACCGGTGAAACGCGAAAATTCAAGTGTGTAAGGCAAATGCCTGTGAAGGAATCGCGTTTCATCAGACACTAGCTTGAAGACAAAAATTATTCTAAAATGTGGCCGGTGAAACGCGATACTAAGAAAAATATCATCAACAGAGACATTGTCTCGCGTTTTACTTGTCAAAAATTGCAAATGAAGAAAAGAAACATGAACAATAAATAAATTCTATGGAAACACACAAATTGATGATATAATCATTTTTGGAAAAGATATACTGCATTTGAAAGATAGAAAGCACATAACATCTTTAATTGTTTAAGTGTTATAAAACATTCTTTCTATATTAATCAAATTTATTTTGTTAAAATGCTTGTAATAAAAAAAATTGTTACCTATCAAAGATTGTTGAACTGCTCTCCACACAGGATGCAAGGACCTTGAAGGGAAGTCGAGACGAAATTTTGGCAGAGAAGAAGACAATGTCGGAGAAATGGGTTTGAAATGCTTTTATATCGACCGTTAAGCATGTGGTGATAGTTCCAACGAAAAAGTTTGTGTAATAATGGAAATACACGTGTGTGACTTAACACAGCGTAATAAACTCCTCAGAAGACGTGCGCATTCTCTTTTTCCAAAAATACGTTTTACGTGTGTTAAATAACCCTTTTCCAAGTAAATAAAAAGTTCCGATAAGCGAGGGTACGTCACACGTGTGTTATTAACACTTTGCGAAGAACGTTGAGTCCATGCAAATTCACCGCCTTCAGCTTTCATCGCATTTCATCGCTACTCCATCTTTGTTTTTGGTGTTCCTTCCAGTCTCCACGCATTTCCTTCCAATCTCCAAGCATTTCACTGCTTCCCCAACAAAGCAAACCTTCAAGCATATTGTCATCTTTAGGCTGAAATTGTGAAGAACAAGCTAAGAAGAAGGTATGGTTTCTGCATCTTGCTTTTCAATACAAGCTCCATTCAATGCATTGTTTTGATATTTTTCCTTAATCCTTTATGTTATTATTAGCTCATGACCACTACAAAAGAATTTTTTCCACAGTGAAAGCATTCCTTAATATTGTGGATATTTAAGAAAATCTTACTGTGATCTGCATGAGCTATCTGAAATCCATGCTGCTGTAAATAATTACTTATCTGAGAATTCCATGCTCTCGGTGACTGTTTCTTTCCTCCCTAATTCTTTGGGTATTTTAAGTAATCTTAAAAGCTTTCCTTGGTCAATTTTTATGCTATTCATGAGCTGTCCGGTGAAACGCGAAAATAAGGTACTTCAAGCAGGTTTCCTGGCTTAAATTCGCGTTTCACTGGACACAATGGACAACAAGTCCGGTGAAACGCGAAAAGAAGCAGCTGCAAGGAGGCCCCCCTGCTTGACACTCGCGTTTCACTAGACAGCTCGAGAAAAATTCAGCTGATACGAGAAAACGCCATGCAGCATAGATAACTCTTGTCTGGGACTTGCGTTTTGCTTTACATGCTGGAGAATAAGTAACATATGTTTTTTTGGCAGATGGCTAGGACTAAGGCAACAGCAAGAAAACAGAAGATTGATCCTAGGGATTTAGCATCAAAGATTCATCAGTCTTCAAAGCCTCAGAAGCTGTCTAGAAAGTCAAAGCCAAGGAGAAGGTTTTCTCAAAATGTCAGGTGTCTAAGGGAGATTAGGAAGGCAGTAAATGCTCTTGACAATGCAATTCCAAAGTTGTCTTTTCAGAGGCTTGTCAGGGAAATTTGTGACAGATATAGTTTGGATAGTTTCAGATGGACAAGAACAGCTCTTAATTGTATACAAGAAGCCACAGAGGATTTTCTAATTGAGTTTTTCCAAGATGCCTACATTTGTGCTGCTCATGCTCATAGACTCACACTCATGGACAAGGACATGGTAATTCTTAGGAGGCTAAGATATAGATTTTCAAAGGTCCTTGAGCCAATTCCCCTCACTGATATGAAGACATTTAATATCCTTAATGTGCCCCCAGCTAGAAGAAAGAAAGATGATTCTGGTGTCAGGGTTGAGGATGTCACCCATGAGAAGGATACAAGGCAACATGAAAAAGAGGAGAAGGCTAAAGAGGAACAAGCAGATAAATGGAGAGAGTATAGGAGGCAAAGGGTTGAAGAAAGGGAAATAGAGCAACTAGAGTCCTTTGAAAATGAGCTAGCCACCCTTCTTGAAGCAACTAATCCAAAAGGATTCAGTGTGTTTTGTTTCTTACCTGGTGACTTAGGCAAAAGAACTGAGGTTATCTCCTTTGATGCTGCATGTGTTCAGATTCTTAAGGATAAAAGAAGAGAAGTAAATGACAGTCTTATTCTTGCTGGCCTAAGGTATGTCCATCCATAATTACTTATACTTTTTGATATTTTTTTAGCAATAAGATTTTTCTTGTTTATACTCACTATTTCTATGCCTTTTCTAGGTGTATAATGCATGAGTTTCCTTTGGATATACAACAAAAAATTGAGGTTTTTGATCCATCTATCTCATTCTTTATGAGGAATGAGCTTGATGCAAGTTTTATTGAGCACTGGCTCAATTTGATTGACTTCGATACTTTGGAGCTGCTTATAATTCCATATAATGAAAAGTAAGTGATTCAATATTCTATTAGAGTTTTTGAGATTTTATCCTACTAATTTGTTGAGATATGATTGCTTTTAGTTCTCATTGGAGCTTGATTGCAATAGACCTTGTGGATAAGCAATGCTTTTTAATCAACTCTATGAAAGGAAGCCATGGAAATGCTAAATTGTAAGTTATATTATCCAAGGGCTCCTTGATATTTCAATTCTTTTTTTTGTAAGTACTCTAAATTTCAACATATTTTATATACAGAGGTGCCAAAAGATTAATTGAAGAGCTAGAGAAAAGACCCCCTATGCCATCTGATTTGCTTGCAACAATGCAATATAGACAAGTTGCAGTAAGTTATTCATTAAAATAATTGAAACATGAGTTTGTTCTATGAACTACCATTCATCCTCTTTATAGTTTTACTTTGTGTTGGTGGTTGCAGTGTCCCCATCAGGATGATAGCCATTCTTGTGGCTGGAGGGTGATTGCAAATGCTAGAAGAATGGTTAACTTTGTTTATCTTAATGATGATAAACATGTAAAGGTAATATGAAAGATGCTAAACTTTAAGATAGATATTAATTGAAAATAGTCCATTGATGATAAAAATATAGTCTATTGTAAGAACAATAATGAACTAAAACTCTTTTTTCTATAAATGTGTGACAGTTTTCGAAGGATTGCTATACATCTGAGCATATTTGGTACATCAGAGCAAAGCTCTTGAAGTATATGATAATCAATTGTATACAACCAACAACAGAGATTGGTGGGGATTTGCACCATGAAGGAGATGTGGTGCCTATAACCACGGAAGGGAAATCCACAGCTTCAACACCTTCTATACCCAAGACATCAAAGAAAGGCAAAAGGACTCCTAGAAAGGATAGTTCTCCAAAAAAGAAATAGCTTTGCCATATCGCCTTGTAGGCCTTCATATATAGAAATTTGCCCTTCAGCCCTTGTATATCTCATAGAGATGGCAGATAGACATCTGCTACAAAATTTGTACATGTATTTTATATTGATAGTAAAGATATCTTTTCTTGAATGTCATTGCAGTGTATTTTATTTTCTCTCCTTTTCGATATCTGCAAAAAATAAATTACAAATGTTTGTTAGTTAGAAAGTGAGATCTTGATATACATCTAAGTAGATATAATATGATGTGAAAACTTACTCGTTTCTTGTCAAGTTGGAATACAAAGGAGCATGGTAGTTCAATGTCTTCATTTTGTAAATCCATCCTCACTTGATGTAGCGTACATGATTTTCTGATCTTTAAGATTGCAATAATATACTCGTTGAACCAAATATCAAGATCCACAATAGGATCCTTGCTGAAATCATTAAGATTCTGGTCTAAAGCAACTAGACTACTACCAACAAAATGCCATCGACTATAGTAAAAGCTAAGGATAAAATTTTGAGTAGCAATCATATATTTACAAGCTATAGAGTCTTGATCTATCTTACATATAATTTTTCCTTCTGTCCTTGTATCCCATCCTTCATCAACAAATTGTATGATATGATCATATGTTAGTCTCTTCACTGAAAGAATGGTTTTTGTTATTCTTATCTCCATATTAGAGAAGAAATCAATAAATATATTAATAGGCATAAATAAAGTAACTTTGCTTAGCCTACTTGAGATATTAGATTTTAGTGCTTTCTGGATCTCAGAAAATATCTTACATCTATAGCCCTCACTAGTAGCTGGACTTGGCAAAGGCCACTCAAAGCTTGAAAAATCTGGCAAAGGAAGGAGTTTTATTGATCCCCATTGGCAACACCGCATAGGAATAACATAAGAATGGTCATAAAAGAATATTCCATTCTCTGCAAGCTCTGTCTTCTTTCTACCTCTATACATTTCTTCTCCAATTGAACCATGTATAACATCAATAACATCAATAATAGATTCCACTGGTTGCCATTCCTCAAGATTAGAGGGATAGACATCTACAAGACAAACAAATATTATAATGGAAAAACCTAAACCATGTTTAAGAAAGGAAAAACTTTAAGAATCAAATTCTTACAATTTGGTCTATGCATTGGAAGCTTTGAAGATCCAGGTTTCAAACACAGCTCTCTATGCATGAACACATGTTGCACTAGTACCTCTTTGATACTATTCTTATTTGCTCCAAGCTTAAAATCTCGGATTCTGCCCTTCCAAGCAGAGATAAACGAGCTCTCATGTCTTTGCCTTTTTCCACGTTTTGCTTGTTGCATGGTGATCCAACTACCTTTGCTAATGATAGTAGGAATCCATCTTCCATCAGTTTGGAATGAGTTAAACACTGATATGGATGTGATTTGGGAGCTTGGACGCCTTGTTGAAGGTCGAATTTCTGTATCCATGGTAGAAGAGAGAGATACATGCACAGAGAGAGAGAGAGAGAGAGAGAGAGAGAGAGAGAGAGAGAGGACTAGGCTATCATAACGGAGGGAAAAACAATAGAGGAATAAAAGAAACGAGGGAAAAAACTGAGCGCCATGCTTTTCACCAATTTGAATTTCGATTACATCAGTCATTATCATTAATCTAGAAACATCATTAAATAAAAGTAGCCGAGACTCTATGCCATTAATGCAAAATATGTCATAATCACGAATATAAGAGACTAAAAATACATAATAAAAATACAAATTCGTAATATTATCATATTTATATATTTTTGTAAAATGATTTTTTATTTTTTTTAAATTAGAAGTTCCGTTACGGAGGCTTTGCTCTTATTGGTCTAGAGCACTCTCTCTCCACATCCTAAAAGGCATTTTCGAGACCTCAAAACTCCCCTAATGGGTATCAGAGCGGAGCAGAGATCAAGAGCTTCCAATCGCTACCAATCTCGGGCGAAGGCGGAGCTCCAGGAACAAACGGCCTCTACAGTCAATCTCGTCGCAAACCGTCGATACAGGCAGACTTCTGGCGATCAAGAACCCCTGTTTCTACTGTCAGATCGCGAAGGACCAGGCTCTGTCGGCGGAGGACCACTCATACATTCTCTTCATCAAGTCGTTGCAAACAGAGATAAGCTCTCTTCATAATCAAGTTTATTATTACCTTAAAGCTTAATCTTAAGCTTAAGAAGCTTATAAAGCTTCAAAATCTCCAAGTCGACTTGCAAGAGGAGCCCCCGAAAAATCCGCGCGGGCAAAAACGGCCCCCCCCCCCACGAAAATTGACGACGTGCTGCCATACTTCTTCCTTCCATAACTTAAGCTTGTTAAGCTTAAGCTTAATTCATTAAGCTTAAGTCACTCCATACTTTGCAAGTTATACAGGGCAGAGAAGTCGATAAACTCCGGGTCCTGCGCTCCAGAAGTCAAGTTCAGTAAGTCACTTGGAATCAAGTACTGCAAGTTCTGCAAGTCGACCTAAGTCCAGCAAGTCCACAACTCTGCAAGTCAGTTAAGTCTGCAACTCTGCAAGTCAGACTAAATCAGAACTGACTAGTGCTAAAAACTCATAGAAGACTTGTTCGTATGCAAAAACTCTGAACTGGAAAGTTGTTCGCAGCAAGCTGTTCTACCTATCTACAAGTTAGTTGAAGTACTTTCAACAAACGGAGACAGAAATATTGCAGAATTACTGAAAATTGAAGAAAAAAATACCCAAAAATACATAGCCTTGTAACCCCAAATTTGAGCTACGCTCATCCCGCTAACTGATTTTGAGTGAGAAAGGTTTGTTGAGTTTTACAGGATGACTACCCCACATATGGATGATCCTATGGCTGAAGACGACCTACCCGAGCCTACCATGGAACAAAAGCTGGATCTTATCATGCTGCAATTGGAAGAAGAGCGAAGAGCTAGGCAAGCCTTGCAAGCGCAATTGACAAAGCTACAAGGAGCATCCACTGATAAAGAAAAACCTCAAGCTGAAGATCTGATTCACCGTACCATCGACGCCACTCTTGAAGCACAAACCATTCGCAAGGAATCCAAGATAAGTAAACGAAGTTTCAAGTTTCGCACTTTCAATGGCATAAGAGAAGGAAAGACTGTTTTATCATTCATTAGCCAGTTTGATGACTATTTCCATAAGGAAACTTATCCCGAGAAAGATAAAATCAAGTGTGTTACTAATCATCTGATAGACAGAGCATCACTTTGGTGGACTGTAGTCCGCAAGAGTATAGAATGTCCTGCTACATGGGAAGATTTCAGGAAGAAGTTCATGCAAAATTTCCTTCCACCGCAATTTCATGAGAAGGCTATCAAACAATGGGATTTACTTCAACAGCGAGATCGTGAGCCTATTCCACAGTATACAGAGCGTTTTTGGAATGCACTCCTACAGCTACGCATGCTTGAAGACGTACCAGAGACGACACATAAGCGGAAGTACATGTCTGGACTTCTTGGACATTACTACGCTGAGGTGAATATGTTCAAGCCTGCTACCCTTGAAGACGCCATCTCCCTAGCTCACGACACTGAAGATAAGTTACGCGGAAGAGAACGACGACCACAGCCATTCCAAGCAAACGGTAATTATGGATCTAAACAATTCAATTCCAATTTCAGAAGGTTTAATCCAGGTCGTTTCTCATCACCATCTTTCCGCAAGAATTGGCCTAAACCACCTGCATTACCATCCACTGTCAATCCAAATCCTAAGCCTATTCCACAAGCAAATCCAAATATACCCAGACTCCCAGCCATTGCAAATAATGTGGCCAAAGCCAAGCCCATCGTATGCTACAAGTGTCACCAGCCAGGGCATCTCGCAGCAAATTGTCATTCAAAGAAGCCATCAGCACATATCAACTACCTTGGAGCTATGGACGAAGACGAGCATGAGGATATGCCGGATTTCACTGAAGAAGAAGATGATCCTACTACTACTTCCGACACTTTACCAGGTATGCTTACTTCACATTCATTGTTGACTATGAAATGTATGGTGCATGGAAAAGAAAGAACTATATTGCATGATGACGGTAGTACGCATGACTTTATTTCAGCAAAATTGGTAAAGGAATTGAAACTGCATACTGTACCTACACACTACCGCATAAAAGCTGCATTTTTAGGCACTAGGTACAATGGCACACAAGAAGTTCAAGATTTAGAAATTCAAATTGGTCCATACATTGAAAGAAGAAATTTCTTAGTTGTCCCATTACAGTCTAGCGACATTATTCTAGGAATGCCATGGAGACACCAACATAATCCCAATATAGATTATTCCACACACACAATGAATATAAATTTTCAAGGAAAATCTATTACATTATTTGGTATGCATGCATCTCATATTTTTCCACTGCTTCGCATACTCAAGCAAAACGTGCACTACGCAAGAACACTAAATCATATCTCATTTGGGTGAATGAATTGCACGCAAAAGAAACTCATATGCACCCTCAGCATAAGGAATTTCTTGCATATTTTAAGGACTGTTTTGCAGAAGACCTACCACCAGGTTTACCTCCATCACGTCCAGAAGACCATAAGATTGACCTAATACCTTTCTCTTCCCGTGAAACCCCCTGGCCATTCTCTCTGCTTTCTCTCCCATTACTTGTTTCATGGTGATCAAAATGGGAAGGCTCGGCACCAATGGTGGAAGCATCTGAGAAAACCCTTCCATCTCCCTGCTCTTCTCTTTCAAATCTACTGAGTGTCTCTCTCTCAGATGTCAGAGACCTCCTCAAGCTAGGACCTCTATATGTTCCCATATCAGTTTTCATGCTTCCACTAGTGGTACCTGAATAGCCACTAATCATACTCAAACCTTGCCTAATTGAGGCACTTCCCAATCCAATAACCTCAGTTACAACATCTGTTATTGAAGACTTTCTTCCTTCCATTGGAATCTCATAGTTGGTGCTCCCAAAGCCCATGATACGCTTGTTGACTTCTTCCAACTGTGGAGGTTTTTCCTCTGATGCAAAAATGGCAGCAATGGCTTCATGTGCAGTTTCCCGAACTGCCTTGTTAAGGGCATCACCTCTTAAAGGATCAGGCTGTCCTTTATACTCAAAAAGTTGGCGAATTGCTGATGACTGCCGTTGTATTTGTCTTTTGAATTCTGGTCCACCCTTTCCAACAGCATATTTGATCAATCTAAGGACCTTCTGCTTCACCCGTGGGCTCCTACTTTCAAGGCGTCTCATTGCATACTCCACCATCTCACGGACCAAGTCGGCTGGGGAAGTTCGGAGAGTGTCACATATCTCTTCCAATCGATAAACAGGGGCAATCTTGTCATCATCTGTAATGACATAATCGATGAGCCGGGTCCTGCGATAGGCCTCTGCAGCCCTTTTGCTGGACTCCATCTTTACCCTGCTTTGATACAAATGTATCATTTCTACATTACGCATGTTAACTGAAGATTTTTATTGGCTGCATATGGATGCAAATGTATCTAATTTCGTTTCTGAATGTTTGATTTGTCAAAGAATAAAGAGACATCATGGTAAACAGTATGGGTTATTAATGCCTTTGTCTATTCCATCTAAACCTTGGGAACATATATCTATGGATTTCATTACTGGTTTACCAAATACTAAATCTAACCATGACATGATTTGGACAATTGTAGATAGATTTAGTAAGCAAGCATATTTCATTGCATGTAAGAAAACTTTAACAGCATCACAAGCAGCACAATTATTTTTGAAAACTGTTTTTACTAACCATGGATTGCCGAAAGTGATTATTTCAGATAGAGATTCTAGATTTTGTAATAATTTTTGGATTACATTGTTTGCAAATCTAGGCACAAAGATTGATTTCTCATCTGCATTTCATCCAGAAACAAATGGACAAACAGAAGCCACAAATAGCACCATTCTAGATCTTTTACGTGCATACACTATCTCTAAACCTCAGACATGGGATACTCATTTACATTTATTACAGTTTGCATATAACAATACACCGCACACATCTACAAAGAAAGCACCTTTTGAAGTTATTTATGGATATAGATTATCTACGCCTGTTGCCTCTTTGTCTAATAGAATACAAAGTGCCGATGATATTGCTGTTATGCATAACACTATTTTTTATGAGGTCAAGGATATGATTGCTAAAGCCCAACAATCATATACCAAACAAGCCAACAAGAAAAGACAAGCCATGAATTTCAAAGTTGATGATTATGTTTGGCTTAGAATAGAAAAGCGTAGACTGCAAAGTGTAGATAGACATCCAGTTGTCAAATTAGCTCCCAGATTCTACGGACCATTTAGAATCATTCATAAGATTAATGACAATGCATTCAAGTTAGAACTGCCATCCCATTGAAAAATTCATAATACATTTCACATTAGTTTATTGAGACCATTTAGAGGCCAATTACCTATCCACCCTGTTTATGAAAACCCACCTTTACTAGAAGAAGAGACTGAAATACTTGAACCAGAAGCCATCATAGACACTGACTACATGACCACTAGAACTGGCCGAAGGTATTCTAGATATTTAGTAAAATTCAAGAACCATCCTGTAGAGGAAGCACAATGGATGCACGCTAGAGACTTAAATGCTTTTCCCACTCTGTTAGCTCCACATTGAGCTAATAGCAATTGAGGTCAATTGCTATCCCACCCCGGGGGTATGATGCCAGGAGGCATATTCCACGGTGGATTCCGTGAGGTTTTACGGTGGATTCCGTAAACTTAGATGACCGGGGCTCATACACAAAGAGGATTCTTTGTGCGAGAAGTTGATGGGGACGCCTATCCTTTTCGGGTGTTTCATTAATTTAGTGTGTACATGGGTGATTCCATAGCGGGTGATTCCGCAAAATGCATATTAAATTAATAAACATTTATGAGTTTAGAGTGCGCACTTGTAATAAATTAAGGTTAGGATTTATTTCTAACCAGTTGATTTATTTATGTAGCTGAAGACTGCTAGGTATTCACTTTTGTCGGTTTAATTGTGTTATTTTACTAACGATTGTGAATGCTTCAGTTGATGTGTAGAGATAGCAGCAGTGGCGGAGGAAAGCATTGGAGTCTAGCGGGTTTTCGACCTTTGGACTATATTTTGATAGGTGCCACGCCTATATTTTGTTATGTCTATAGAGACATTGATTATTTATTATTATTTTATATGCACTTATGCGCCTGGATATGTTATTTCTATTTGGACATTGAGATTGGGCGTGCCAGACTCTATGGGCACCGTCCATTAGCTTTATTTTCTTATTTTTGGTAGAAAGCAAACTCAAAAGCGAAAAGCTTGTCATATTTTTGTAATTGGGCTATTTTTGAGCATGAAGATTGGAAATATACATTAAATACATGCTTTGTGAAGCGCTCACACAAGGCATGGGGGAGATTGAACCCAATTTGTCTCTTGCCTCTTGTCGTGCATGCTTTTACATGGGTTTTTGTGCAAAAAGGTAGAGTACTTTGTTCTTGGGGACCTTCCGGGATTCACCACGTGAGCTATCTGCGACCGATCTGCGCACCAAAAACACCACCTTCATTGCATTTGCTTGCAACGTACTTGGCGATGCAGGACATCATCTTCACTAACATGTTGTTTTGTGGTTTGATTAGGAGTATGGTTTGTGCATTGTCATTTTGACATACATCAATCATGGGGCATGGACATGGTCTTCATCACCCTTAATGGTGTGGGACCTTCCCAAAATTTACCACCACCGCCCAGTGATTTACCACAGTGTTAGTGGTTATGCAAGATTTAGATTTTGTTGAGGCCACATTTCCTCATTGGAGATTTTGTATTGAGGCAATTACATTCAGTAATTATTTCGTATGATTTTTGACAAATAGTTAATGTGAGGAGCAAAGACATTTTTGCATTGTCTTACATGCATATAATGTGTTTGTCTTGCTTGTGAATGTTCTACACCCATTCAAAATCTCTATAATGTAAGCAAGCTTTCACTAAACCTAACATATTCAACCAATAGGAAGCTATACATGCCTTGTTTGATGTCTAATGAGAGAGAGAGAGAGAGAGAGAGAGAGAGAGAGAGTGTGTGTGTGTGTAATATTCCCACCCGCGAATATTGACTTCCCACACACCGCGTAAACCTCGTGCAAAGGTTATCCTTCTTGTTGGAATTACCGGCAGTGTGATCTGTGACCTACACGTGAGAAATCGAGACCATCCGCATTGTCAAAGCAAGCCGAGGGTTCAAAACCGAAATTCACGCATAAACACACTCTTGGGAGGGGCAAAATGAATATTATCAAGGCAAATTTTTTTATTTTTATCCCTTTTCCCTAGCCGATGCATGGCTGGAGAAGAGGGAGTGTGGGGGGATGGGACATGAAAGAGTCGTGGGCTGCATGGGAGGGGGGGAACCCATGCAAGGGGCCACGTGGTGGAGCCCTTCTCTCCCCCCCCCCCCCCCCATGCCTATATAAACACCCGCTTACGTGCAGAGAAGGAGGGGGGATACTAGTCGTGCTGAGGGAAGGAGGCTCTGATACTCGTCGCTAAGGAGAGAGGCTTTGATATTCGCCGCCTACTCACGCCAGCAGTCACCGTGCCAACGACCAGAGGAGACAAGAGGGGCCCGAGTCGGAGGATTGAGGGGAAGGGACGCTGCCGAACGCCACCGCTTGCAGCATTGCTGTTGCTGCCATTGCAGCATGCTGGCGGCGCTGTGGCTCCACGTCGCCACAGAAGAACGACCACCCCCTCCCTAAGCGACGTCATCATTCGCCACGTTACCATCCCTCCCTCTTCCACGTGGATTCTAGTCACGGCCAGGAGTTTTTTTTTTTTTTTAAGAAGCTCTAAGGGGCATTCATATGCCCATTCACCCAAGCCATCTATAAGTCCCTTCTAGCCACCACGGGTTTTCAGGGAAACCCATTTTTGTGGAGAAATTCTTGCGAACGAGGGGGAAGAAGTCCCAGCTTCCTTAAGACCTATTTTCCCGTGGCCACCACGGGATTTTTTAGAAGGAGAAGAAGCTTGGAAAGCCTCCATTCCCATAACTCGCTCGTACAAGGGCCATCTCCAGAATCAAAGCTCCAACCCCACAAGGTCTCCAATAAGCCTTGAAAACCGCAAGTCGGTACTCTCAAGGATCCGCACTTTGGAAGGGATCTCCGGCGTACAAGTTTGAAGCGCTCGCAACAGTTGGAGAAGACTCACCGAACGAGTAAGGGTAAAGGCAAACCGGAAGTCCGTAAGCACGCTAACGATGGCTCCCAAGAAGACGCAAGGCGCACCTGCGGGAGGTTCTTCCCCGGACTTACACGTGGATATCACCGCGGATCCACAAATCCAGGTTCCGTAAATATATTTTCACATGAAGAGATGTTTTAAATACGCTTAACTCCATAGGGAAATTCATTCTACATTATCACTAATTCATGGGTAGTGATAATAGTACATTCGATAAATTATAGATAAAGGATCCGTGCATATCATGCATCTACAAAGTTATGAATGAATAGCACTTATTCTCCTTGTGAACTTAGTTGCAACTGTCTCGTCATGCATCTTCAAAGTGGAAGCCACATATGGCCTAGGATTATTGTTAAAGTGCATTGGTCATGTAGGAAAGGAGTATTTTTTGCATTTAGTCAATAACTCCCTTCGTTATGATTCGCGTGAGGGATTTATTAATTTTTGTTTCACGGCATGATAAAGAACCCCGATCTTATAAATGGCATGGAGGATGATGCTTGCAAATAGATTAAATCGACTCTTGCCTTAGTATTGCATGAACTTCACTTACGATGTTGTTGTATCTAAGGGTCGCACTTTTACTTTCGCAAACTTCATTTCATCATGTAACATTTAGGAATGATTGCATGGCTTATAAAAGCATGAAATGCAAATACTTAGACACAAGGTTGTAGGTGTTATCCCTTGACCTAAATCCTAGTAAGCCCTATGTAGATTACTCTTCAAATTATCTTGCCTTTTGACTTTAATTAAAAGGAAGGGATAGGGCTATTGCGGATCTTATGGTATGTGAAAGTAATGAATTACAGGTTTACATGTATTGTAACATTTTGCAACTATTTTCCTACTTTAGATAAAGTATATCATCTCTAGGAAAGAATTGTCCTTGTTAAAGACAAGTAGGTCAATTTACCCAAGTCATGTGTAGTATCACGACTGCTAGGGTTTCGTATAGGCATAGCTAGCCGATTCAATAAAAACCTCAAGTACTAGTTAGGGCTTGGCACGTTAGAGATGTAGCCAAGTAACGTACTTGGACACCAAGTCGAAGTCCTCAAACCCAAAGGTCCTACCCACCTTTCCGAAAAATTGACCCAATGGGACGCGCAAGCAAATAATGATCTAGGGTTTCTACCCTAAGGATCATTCGACCTAGTGCTAGAACTCGGTTTGAGTTGGAATCCCTAGGACCGAACGTTGTCGGTCTAGTGCAATTAGGATTGGGGTGAGTGAGAAGACGCCCAAAACCCTACTTCGAGTCTAATCATAATTCTTGACCAGAAAACACCATTCAAAAGTGAAATGATCTCTTGGAATGGAGGCGACACTTGTGCAACAAGTTGCAACGTCGCATAGCCTTGTGGTTCAATCACAAGAAAGTTTTGCCAATCCTTGGAATGAGGTTGGCAGGTTCTTGCGCAAGTTTAACTTGCAAGGGGATGGTTAGTCATCCTGTTACATCGCCCTCATTAGGGAAAATTTGCCAAGTTAAGGGAAGTTAGGTAATTGCTCGGACGCAAATGATTAATCAATAAATTAAAGCGACATGGCCGCCGGGATTTACTATAACTAGAACCTAAGGTATTGGTTAAGTTGGGTTAACAGGGTATGACCCTAACCCAAGGACGATAGGAATCTTGCCAAGTTGCAATTGATTCCGGATCGAATGCGGGATGCATTCGGAAAGAAGGAGTCACTCCTTAACAGTTTGCCAACTAAACGACCACTGGAATTGATTGTGCTTGTAACAGTTTAGAAAGCGTTGTTTGCATTGTTTGTTCAAGGAACTAAAGGATGAAAAGATATATAAATGCTTCAGGTTGAAGGCCTGAAGGGAGGGGCAGCTTTAGTTACCCCCAACTGCTTGCCTGACCCTAACCAAGGGGGTTGTTGACCGCGCCGGGAACGTGGACCGAACCCGCCGCGAGAGGTCTTTCCGTTGAGCTCTACTTGGAGCAGGAGGACGCTTGGGTGCCAGGGGGGCTCTGGCCGTAAATCCCTCGCCTTCCGGGTCTTGCACAAGAGACTAACGTGACTCGCGATTGGATCTCGAGGCCCGCATACTAGTCTACGGGCAGAAGCTTGGAATAGTGATCCCTAGCGGATTACTGGATAAGCCTTCGGGCAGATTATAGACAAGCCTACGGGCGGAACTCCTTGTATTTCAAAGATAAAAGGACGAAATAATAATAAAGAAGTTGTTTGATATTGTTTTCTATGTCACGTGATAAGATTACGTGAAGGAACCAGTGCTTAACAGGGTTAATTAAAGAAGCTGTTTGTTATATGTCAAATTAATGTGTTAGGTAATTACATAACTAAAACAAACCGAGGAAAGTGCGGAGGATGGACCATGGGTCCGTCCTATGGATGGGTGGTCCCGGTTAGCCGGGAACTTTTCTCAAAAAATCTTGAAAACAACAGGATGATCATCATCATCAAAGCGAATAACAAGAACGATGACCTAGAGGCACATCTTACCCGATTTACGCTGTTTTAGGGGAACGGAATGGGACTAGGCCTTATGGCAGAGAGGTTGAGCCTTGCATCCCTCTCGCTTCCCATTCTCCTTGAACCAAGTGCAGCGTGAATCCGCTTCGGACCTGGCGTTTCTGCGTAAAGTAGTTCGCTCGGGTCTGACGCTAGTTGCTGTTAGCTAATGGCCAAATAGGAAAACCCTAATTCCGGTCGATCCTAAGTGGGAAACGGCCAGGATACTTCCGCTACGTGGTAGACGCGGGAAGACCTAGATTGCAAAACCCGTAACATTCCATGGGATTGCCGGGCGGAGTTTTCTAAACATTCTTCCCGATGGGCTGCTAAGACGTATCCTAGATGACTCTAGTGGACACGTTACAGTTGGTATCAGAGCCGACCAACAACGGAATTGTTTTTGTGAGATCTCAATAAAATGAAGTAAAGAAATTTTTGCTGTCCAAACATTTCCTCATCTTCAATACTGTCTTGCAGAACTATGAAGCGTGGAACAAGTTTTTGGTGTTCCGGATCATGTTTATGACTGCAATGCATTCTCCGCATTATAGGCAGAGAGTTGAAATGATGAACATCCTGGAGCAGATTTATAATCCATCACCTTTATATATAGAATGAAGATGGACTGGGTCTTCAGGAATCTACTACATAGTTGCCCACCGGTTCGCTTATCTACAAACCAACCTAAAGAGGATCAAGTGGTTGGAAGATTTGAAAGTCGTGAAGCTATTCATTTTTGTGGAAGCTCACGTAAATTCGACTTTGCATATTCAAGGTCGGAGGGTTGAATTGAACTCATATGTATATGAGGAAGTAACCCGTGTAATCCCAGCCGACAGGATTAAGGTGTTGGGCCGCCATGGGAAATATGGATTCCAGCGGAAAGGATATCCTGAGCTTCCGATGAATTATCGATTCCTAAAGATCCATGACCCAAAACCCTACTATTACACAGTTCCTGTAGACAAATCCAATACAATGTTGTTCTCCCCAAACTAAATGTAATGATTGGATTATCATCACACGAGATGTTGTATAAGGCTACGCCCATGTAAATATAAATAAGGACTTCCTTTATCAATATCCGATTGTGCATCAGGGTTGTTACGAAAAGTTAAGTAGCTTCATGATTTACGAGATAGCTGAACTAAAGATAAGCTAATGTCAATTATCATACAATAATGTTAAGAAAACTTTTACTCAGGCACAACCCCAGGTACAGGTTCCAAATTCGCCCCCTACATCAAGTACTGCTGTGATTCAGGAGAAGAAGTTCCTCCTCAAGCAGATAAAGCCACCCGAGTTTGACGGGAAAGGCAGATTTGTCCAGTCTGATGCTGAAATTTGGATTGAATCTATGGAGGATTACTTCGAAGCAGCTGGTACTGCTCCCACCAATCAGGCCATGCTCGCCAAATTAAAACTCACCGGTGAAGCTAGATTATGGTGGAAACAATGGTGCAGGGATCAAGGGACTTCAGAGGGGTCCGTTACCTGGGAGAAGTTAAAGCAAGCCGTGCAGGGGAGATATTTGCCACCTGCATATCGTACACAAAAAATGAATGAGTTCTATGAGCTAAAACAGTTAGGACTCACCCTTGACGCATACTACTCTAAATTTGTCTCACTCTTAAAGTATGCGCCACAAATGGACATGACGCAGCAGGTGTCCAAATTTTGCGTGGGCTTAAATCCACCTGTAAATACTCGTCTCGAATCAATGCGACCATCAGATCTTCAAGATGCACTCATTCAAGCGGCACCTATAATTCACGAAGTGCAAGCTAGACCAAGGGGTATTAAGAATTTGTCTTATAGCGACCCGAACAGAGGAGCATTCAGACCCCAAGTTAAGAGAGTTCAAGGCCACAATCAGGGACAACGGAAGAAAGCAAGGACACATAACGTCAACAACTTTGTTCCTACTCACTGTAATGGCCGAAACCTCCGATGTTTCCACTGCAACGAACTCGGTCACTTCAAAAGGCAATGTCCCAAGCTCAGCGAGGGTCACCGTCAAGGTGCGGGCCGCGGTCAAGGAGCCGCCACCCGTGGAAGAGGGAGAACTGCCTGCATTACCAATAGGCAAAGATGTGAGGCAGAAGAAGAGGAAGATCCGACTATGGAAGCGGAATTCGAAAGAGCGACAGTCCATGCCGCTTTACACAAGAAGGGGCCGAATCGCCAGTTCTCGGTGATTCAAACACCTTCGGACTATCAAGGTAAAGGTTTCAAAACCTTGATTGATTGTGGCAGTACACATTCCTTTATCTCACCAGCGTGTGCTAAAAGATTAGGAATAGCCACAGTAGAAGCTCCTACCCTACTTGTGGAATTGGCAAACGGTCGTGAGGTAACTTGTACTAGGCAAACTGCTAAGGAGGAGTTCTATCTGGGAGGAAAGAAAACCTCAGTCAAATTCAGAGTCATGAATTTAGGTATCCATGAGTGTCTACTCGGGATGGATTGGCTTAAGCCTAATGACGCTCACATCCACTGTGGAAAGGGTCAAGTTTCCTTTCGAAACTCTGAAAGAGAGTTTGTTACAACTCAAGGTGAGGCAGGAGTGCCAAGAATTCAGTTAGCCAAAGTATCGTAGATCATAAAAGGGGTTAGAAAAGGATTACCTGTTTACCTGATCAAACTCAACAAATTAGATCAAAGGCAAGAGTTTCATGAGGGACCCTCTTGGCTAAAGGAATACGCTGACGTATTCCCTGAGGAATTAACTGAACTTCCACCTCCAAGAGAAGTTGATCATGAAATAAGGCTAATGCCTGGAGCTGCGCCAATTGCAAAGAGACCTTATAGAATGTCCATACCATAAGCTATTGAGTTGAAGGAACAACTCAAGCAACTGTTAGATCAGGGTTACATCCGGCCTAGCAACTCACCATGGGGAGCTCCAGTACTATTCCAGAAAAAGAAAGATGGGACACTTCGACTATGTATTGATTACCATGGGCTGAATCAATCAACAATCAAGAATAAGTATCCTATTCCTAGAATAGATGAGCTTCTTGATCGTCTTCAAGGTGCAAAGATCTTCTCCAAAATTGATCTCAGGTCAGGTTACTATCAAATTAGGATCAAGGATGAAGATATTCCAAAAACGGCCTTCAATACAAGATATGGGCACTTCGAGTTCTTGGTTATGTCATTCGGGCTTACAAATGCACCTGCCACCTTCAATAGATTAATGCAGGATATTTTTAGACCATATCTTGATGATTTCGTGCTTGTCTTCTTCGATGACACTTTAGTTTATTCTAAACAGGAAGAAGATCATGAACCTCAACTTCGGATTGTCCTTGAAACAATGAGGTCTCATAAGCTGTATGCAAAAATGAAGAAGTGTGCATTCTTCAAGCGTCAGATTGAATATCTAGGATTCATAGTATCATCGGAAGGGATATCAGTAGATCCAGCCAAAGTCAGAGATGTGCTTGAATGGCCAATACCAGTATCCGTCAAAGAAATACGTAGTTTTCTTGGCTTGACAGGATGGTATAGGGTCTTTATCAAAAACTATGCTTTGATTGCAGCACCTCTTACCGACTTACTAAAGAAGCAGACTTCTATTACATGGTCAACTCCCGAGCAAAATAGCTTCGACCAATTGAAGCAATGTTTGGTATCAGCACCTATTCTAAAACTTCCTGACCTCAATAAGGAGTTCGAGGTAGTAACTGATGCCAGCATTCTTGCCTTGGGGTGTGTACTTATGCAGGAAGGTCATCCAGTAGCATATTCTTCAAGGAAATTGAAGAGTCATGAAAAGAATTATGCCACGCATGATCTGGAGTTATTAGCTGTCATCCATGCTCTAAAGCTTTGGAGACACTACCTGTTGGGTAACAAGTTTACTCTAGTAACCGATCATAAGAGTCTCAAATGGATTTTTACCCAGAACGAGCTCAACATGAGGCAACGTCGATGGATTGAAGTATTGGAGGAGTATGATTTTGAAATCAAGTATCGACCAGAGAAAGAGAATGTAGTTGCCGATGCACTCAGTCGCAAGGCATTCCTAAATTTCCTAATCTTGCAGAATCCATCAACGGCCAGATCTCTGGCTACAAAGGTATCTATGCCAAGCAACCCTATACTCGAACTAGCTAGAGAGGAAGCATGCCATGATTTGGCCTACCAAACCATGATAAAAGAAATATCTACCAAGGAGCAGAATCTGAAGTCACAAGCTAAGTATCGGGAATTTTCCATTGATAATGGACTTATCTACTACAGAACAAGGCTATGTATACCAACAAGCCAGTCATTTAAGCAGAAGATATTATGGGAAGCTCATGATTCCCCTTTCGCAGGACATCCTGGCTACGCAAAAACTCTTAATGCAGTTAGGAAGAGCTACCATTGGGAGAGGCTCAAAGGTGACGTTCTCAAATATGTCACTGAATGTTTGTCTTGCCAACGTATCAAGGCTGAACATGTCATGATGCCAGGAAAATTGCAACCACTTGACATTCCCCAAATGAAATGGGAATTCATCAGTATGGATTTTGTGGTGGGCTTACCCCAAGTCCAAGGAGGATACAACTCCATTATGGTTGTAGTTGACATGCTTACTAAGGTTGCACACCTGATTCCAGTAAAGACAAACTATAAAGCCTCCGACATTGCAAGAGTGTTTATCAAGGAGATATTCAAGCTACATGGGTTACCTAGAAGGATCATTAGTGATCGAGATTCTCTCTTCACTTCACACTTCTGGAGAGCTATCTTTGAAGCTATTGGAACTCAACTTTGTTTTAGCACCGCCTACCATCCCCAAACGGATGGACAAACAGAGCGAGTAAATCAAATCATTGAGGATATGCTTAGGGCATACTGCTGTCGGGAGCCGAAGAGGTGGATTCAGTACTTGCCGTTAGTAGAATTTGCCTACAATGCTTCTTACCAGCAGAGCATCCAAATGACCCCTTTCCAGGCATTGTATGGTCATGATTGTCGAAGTCCCCTAAACTTTTCTGATCCAACCCTAAGAGTTGAAGCTTCAAGACAAATGTTGGAGGACATGGATGACCAAATAAGGTCAATAAGACAAGACATACAAGCAGCCAAAGATAGACAAAAGGCATATGCGGATTTGAAACGCCAAGAGAGGGTCTTCGGAGAAGGAGACATGGTCTTCATTCGTGTACGCCCTAAAAGGAGTTCTCTATCTCTAGGAGAATGCAAGAAGCTAAGTCCAAGGTATTGTGGGCCGTATAAAATCCTCAAATGCCTGGGACCCAATGCTTACAAATTGCAACTTCCTGATAACCTAAAAGTTCACAATGTATTCCATATTAGTCTCTTAAAAAAATATGTGCCCAGCCCTAATCATGTACTTGATGACCAACAAATTGTAATGCCTAGTCAAGGAGTCCTTGAACTAAGACCGGAAAAGATTTTAGATGTTAGGGAGAGACAGTTGAGATCTAGAACCTTGAAAGAATGCCTCATCCAGTGGAAAGATTATCCCGAAGAGGATGCTACCTGAATGGATGAAAGCTCTCTCTATCTTCAATATCCCCAGTTTATCTCGAGATGAGGACATCTCGATTCTTCTAAGGGGGAGAGAATGTAATATTCCCACCCGCGAATATTGACTTCCCACACACCGTGTAAACCTCGTGCAAAGGTTATCCTTCTTGTTGGAATTACCGGCAGTGTGATCTGTGACCTACACGTGAGAAATCGAGACCATCTGCATTGACAAAGCAAGCCGAGGGTTCAAAACCGAAATTCACGCGTAAACACACTCTTGGGAGGGGCAAAATGAATATTATCAAGGCAAATTTTTTTATTTTTATCCCTTTTCCCTAGCCGATGCATGGCTGGAGAAGAGGGAGTGTGGGGGGATGGGACATGAAAGAGTCGTGGGCTACATGGGAGGGGGGGAACCCATGCAAGGGGCCACGTGGTGGAGCCCTTCTCTCCCCCCCCCCCCCCCCATGCCTATATAAACACCCGCTTACGCGCAGAGAAGGAGGGGGGATACTAGTCGTGCTGAGGGAAGGAGGCTCTGATACTCGTCGCTGAGGAGAGAGGCTCTGATATTCGCCGCCTACTCACGCCAGCAGTCACCGTGCCAACGGCCAGAGGAGACAAGAGGGGCCCGAGTCGGAGGATTGAGGGGAAGGGACGCTGTCGAATGCCACCGCTTGCAGCATTGCTGTTGCTGCCATTGCAGCATGCTGGCGGCGCTGTGGCTCCACGTCGCCACAGAAGAACAACCACCCCCTCCCTAAGCGACGTCATCATTCGCCACGTTACCATCCCTCCCTCTTCCACGTGGATTCTGGTCACGGCCAGGAGTTTTTTTTTTTTTTTTAAAGAAGCTCTAAGGGGCATTCATATGCCCATTCACCCAAGCCATCTATAAGTCCCTTCTAGCCACCACGGGTTTTCAGGGAAACCCATTTTTGTGGAGAAATTCTTGCGAACGAGGGGGAAGAAGTCCCAGCTTCCTTAAGACCTATTTTCGCGTGGCCACCACGGGATTTTTAGAAGGAGAAGAAGCTTGGAAAGCCTCCATTCCCATAACTCTCTCGTAAAAGGGCCATCTCCAGAATCAAAGCTCCAACCCCACAAGGTCTCCAATAAGCCTTGAAAACCGCAAGTCGGTACTCTCAAGGATCCGCACTTTGGAAGGGATCTCCGGCGTACAAGTTTGAAGCGCTCGCAACAGTTGGAGAAGACTCACCGAATGAGTAAGGGTAAAGGCAAACCGGAAGTCCGTAAGCACGCTAACGATGGCTCCCAAGAAGACGCAAGGCGCACCTGCGGGAGGTTCTTCCCCGGACTTACACGTGGATATCACCGCGGATCCACAAATCCAGGTTCCGTAAATATATTTCCACATGAAGAGATGTTTTAAATACGCTTAACTCCATAGGGAAATTCATTCTACGTTATCATTAATTCATGGGTAGCGATAATAGTACATTAGATAAATTATAGATAAAGGATCCGTGCATATCATGCATCTACAAAGTTATGAATGAATAGCACTTATTCTCCTTGTGAACTTAGTTGCAACTGTCTCGTCATGCATCTTCAAAGTGGAAGCCACATATGGCCTAGGATTATTGTTAAAGTGCATTGGTCATGTAGGAAAGGAGTATTTTTTGCATTTAGTCAATAACTCCCTTCGTTATGATTCGCGTGAGGGATTTATTAATTTTTGTTTCACGGCATGATAAAGAGCCCCGATCTTATAAATGGCATGGAGGATGATGCTTGCAAATAGATTAAATCGACTCTTGCCTTAGTATTGCATGAACTTCACTTACGATGTTGTTGTATCTAAGGGTCGCACTTTTACTTTCGCAAACTTCATTTCATCATGTAACATTTAGGAATGATTGCATGGCTTATAAAAGCATGAAATGCAAATACTTAGATACAAGGTTGTAGGTGTTATCCCTTGACCTAAATCCTAGTAAGCCCTATGTAGATTACTCTTCAAATTATCTTGCCTTTTGACTTTAATTAAAAGGAAGGGATAGGGCTATTGCGGATCTTATGGTATGTGAAAGTAATGAATTACAGGTTTACATGTATTGTAACATTTTGCAACTATTTTCCTACTTTAGATAAAGTATATCATCTCTAGGAAAGAATTGTCCTTGTTAAAGACAAGTAGGTCAATTTACCCAAGTCATGTGTAGTATCACGACTGCTAGGGTTTCGTATAGGCATAGCTAGCCGATTCAATAAAAACCTCAAGTACTAGTTAGGGCTTGGCACGTTAGAGATGTAGCCAAGTAACGTACTTGGACACCAAGTCGAAGTCCTCAAACCCAAAGGTCCTACCCACCTTTCCGGAAAATTGACCCAATGGGACGCGCAAGCAAATAATGATCTAGGGTTTCTACCCTAAGGATCATTTGACCTAGTGCTAGAACTCGGTTTGAGTTGGAATCCCTAGGACCGAACGTTGTCGGTCTAGTGCAATTAGGATTGGGGTGAGTGAGAAGACGCCCAAAACCCTACTTCGAGTCTAATCATAATTCTTGACCAGAAAACACCATTCAAAAGTGAAATGATCTCTTGGAATGGAGGCGACACTTGTGCAACAAGTTGCAACGTCGCATAGCCTTGTGGTTCAATCACAAGAAAGTTTTGCCAATCCTTGGAATGAGGTTGGCAGGTTCTTGCGCAAGTTTAACTTGCAAGGGGATGGTTAGTCATCCTGTTACATCGCCCTCATTAGGGAAAATTTGCCAAGTTAAGGGAAGTTAGGTAATTGCTCGGACGCAAATGATTAATCAATAAATTAAAGCGACATGGCCGCCGGGATTTACTATAACTAGAACCTAAGGTATTGGTTAAGTTGGGTTAACAGGGTATGACCCTAACCCAAGGACGATAGGAATCTTGCCAAGTTGCAATTGATTCCGGATCGAATGCGGGATGCATTCGGAGAGAAGGAGTCACTCCTTAACAGTTTGCCAACTAAACGACCACTGGAATTGATTGTGCTTGTAACAGTTTAGAAAGCGCTGTTTGCATTGTTTGTTCAAGGAACTAAAGGATGAAAAGATATATAAATGCTTCAGGTTGAAGGCTTGAAGGGAGGGGCAGCTTCAGTTACCCCCAACTGCCTGCCTGACCCTAACCAAGGGGGTTGTTGACCGCGCCGGGAACGTGGACCGAACCCGCCGCGAGAGGTCTTTCCGTTGAGCTCTACTTGGAGCAGGAGGACACTTGGGTGCCAGGGGGGGCTCTGGCCGTAAATCCCTCGCCTTCCGGGTCCTGCACAAGAGACTAACGTGACTCGGGATTGGATCTCGAGGCCCGCATACTAGTCTACGGGCAGAAGCTTGGAATAGTGATCCCTAGCGGATTACTGGATAAGCCTTCGGGCAGATTATAGACAAGCCTACGGGCGGAACTCCTTGTATTTCAAAGATAAAAGGATGAAATAATAATAAAGAAGTTGTTTGATATTATTTTCTATGTCACGTGATAAGATTACGTGAAGGAACCAGTGCTTAACAGGGTTAATTAAAGAAGCTGTTTGTTATATGTCAAATTAATGTGTTAGGTAATTACATAACTAAAACAAACCGAGGAAAGTGCGGAGGATGGACCATGGGTCCGTCCTATGGATGGGTGGTCCCGGTTAGCCGGGAACTTTTCTCAAAAAATCTTGAAAACAACAGGATGATCATCATCATCAAAGCGAATAATGAGAACGATGACCTAGAGGCACATCTTACCCGATTTACGCTGTTTTAGGGGAACGGAATGGACTAGGCCTTATGGCAGAGAGGTTGAGCCTTGCATCCCTCTCGCTTCCCATTCTCCTTGAACCAAGTGCAGCGTGAATCCGCTTCGGACCTGGCATTTCTGCGTAAAGTAGTTCGCTCGGGTCTGACGCTAGTTGCTGTTAGCTAATGGCCAAATAGGAAAACCCTAATTCCGGTCGATCCTAAGTGGGAAACGGCCAGGATACTTCCGCTACGTGGTAGACGCGGGAAGACCTAGATTGCAAAACCCGTAACATTCCATGGGAGTGCCGGGCGGAGTTTTCTAAACATTCTTCCCGATGGGCTGCTAAGACGTGTCCTAGATGACTCTAGTGGACACGTTACACACACACACAGAGAGAGAGAGAGAGAGAGAGAGAGAGAGAGAGAGAGAGAGAGAGAGAGAGAGAGAGAGAGAGAGAGAGTGTGTGTGTGTGTGCATCAAAAGATCATGCATTCGATTAGCAACAAGACAAAGTAAAACACAAACAAAATTGATGAGGACAAATAGAAAGCAACTCAATAACACATGAAGATCATAGAGAGATCACACAAGGCTTGCCCCAAAGTGAGTCACTAAGAATATTGGTGACTAGTCTCCAACTAAGTTTTAGTGAAAAATGAGTATAATGCAAAATTAATGGCAATGGGTGCCTAATAGGGTTTATTTTATATAGGTTATAAATGGTGGGTGGGGGACTTTAAGAGGGTCACAAGGATAGTCACATTGATGAGACCCACGATGACTAAGTACAAGCACCTCACTACAGAAACCCCAATATCACTTTATAAAATAGCATGCATAATTCTAACTCTCCCTCTTCATATTTGAGAAATTCTATGAGTAAGAAGAGATAATAATGATACAAAGAAGTTAAGAAACTAGGGGAAGTATGGATGCCACATTCGTGCACATAGATGAGATGTGCCTTAAGGATGGAGCAAATAAAATACTCAAATACAAAGCATGGAATGAAGAAAAACTTGCCACAAGGCATAGCTCTCCAACATCTAGGGTAGTCCAAGAAAGAGTTGCTCAATGCTCCAAGAAGAACATCCAATAGTCTTCAACTATATGCGTCATTTAGAAGGTCACACAATGTTGAAGTGGAATTGGTTCTCAAGCCATTGATTACAGTAGGGACTAGACTCATGAAGTACCTCCCAAGAACTAGTGTTGGATTCTTGTGAGGAAGTGAAACCAAAAGGACACCCAAGATACACTAATCACAAATCACTCCTCCTTAAGGTGAGTGTCAAATATTTATAGGGGAGATTGTTGGCTTCCTCCCTCTCAAGCACCAATTACCATAGTTCCCCTTGATTGATTGACTTCAACTTGCATTAACAACGCCTCAACCCCTCCACCAAAGGTACACCAACAATGGCAATAAGTATCTCATGAGAGAGACTTAAAGCGAATGCAGCTTAATACTCAAGAGGAGGCATAGGCTATCCATGGTGAAGAATCCTCCATGCCTCAAACATCTCGAGTAGTGTACTTGAAATAAAACTAAAAAGATGCTCATGCACAAGCCAAGAAGCTAATATGAATGTGCAATAAGGATTCCAAAGCACAATTCAAATCATACTACTAAACCTTTAAATCTAACACTAAGATCTACTTCCATTTCATATGAAGGCCTATTCCTTTTACCAAACACTTGATTACATAGGATCACTAGGCTCACTTTCAACTACTCAAGCTACTTGTTGTCTTCTTGTTTGACCCGCCTAATTGGGCATGCTTTTTGCATTGTGTTTCTAATTCTCGAGCCTTGATGCCCTTTGAAAATCTTCAAGTTCAAGGTGGCAACAATCTCATAATCTTCTAAGGGGGGTGGATGTGGGGTATTTATACTTCATATAATCACACACATGAACATGTCTCTTTCTATACCTAAAAGGTATTACAATTATATGGTGGCCTTGAGAGTGGTCTTGTCTTTCCAATGGATTTTCCACAAGTACTTCTAGTGTGTCTATTTGAGGATTCATATGCTTGATCATTATGACAACTTGTATTGCTAAAACACCACCTTTGTTTCTTTTGGTTGTCCATAATGTACTTTGTGATGTATGACATCATCTTCACTAATTTTTTGTTTAATGGCATGTTTGGTTTGTGCATTGTCATCTTGACATACATCAATCATGAGGCATGGACCTAATCTTCATCACCCTTAATGACCCTCCCAAACTTTACTGCCAAGGGATTTACCACAGTGTTAGTGGTTATGCAAGATTTAGATTTCGTTGAGGTCCAATTTCCTCATGTTGGAGGTTTTGTATTGAGGCAACTACATCAAATAATTATTTCAAATGATTTTTGACAAACGATTACTATTAAGGACAAATTCATTTTTGTGCATTTTCTTGCATTCATCTAATGTGCTTGTCTTGCTTGTGGATGTTCGCAGCACCCATTTTAAATCTCTATAATGTAAGCAAGATATTACTAAACATAAACTATTCATGTAATGGAAAGCTATGCATGCCTTGTTTGACATTTAATGTGAGAGAGAGAGAGAGAGAGAGAGAGAGAGAGAGAGAGAGAGAGAGAGAGAGAGAGAGAGAGAGAGAGAGAGAGAGAGAGAGAGAGAGAGTGTGTGTGTGTGTGTGTGTGTGTGTGTGTGAACCCCAACACGAAGAAAGCAAAATGAAATAAAAAAGACGCAGGGCAAAGGTGGAAAAAAGGTAGCCCGACTGAAGAAAGAAGAGGAGGAAAGGCCAAAAGCTCAAGGGCAACCTTAAAAAGTCCAAGGAAAAAACAAAAGGAGAAATGTGTATTTTAAAATACAAAGGCATGCCCTAAAATCTTGTAAAAGAGTGCCAGGTGGTGGAAAATCCGGAAAGCTAAAACAGAAGACGAAGACAAAGGCCAAGGCAAAGAGAAACGGAAGACAAAGGCGCACAAGGAAAAACGCAAGTCAAAACTTTTGTAAAAGAGCGCAAGCGCATCATGGTTTAATTCAAGGAGCGCCGGGCTCTCACCCGTGCAATTTGTAAATGTAGATGGGCGGTGGAAAGGAAGCTAGGAAGATAAAAGGACAATGGGAAAAAGGGCCTAGCCCGGCCATGTAAAAAAGGGGAAAAGGGGATGACTGCCCAAAAGGGATTTAGGGTTTTGTATATAAAGTTGAAAAGTGAATGAGAAGCTCATTCTTGTGTTGGCAAAAAGTGGCTCTCTTCTTCTTCTTCTCTTCTTGTTCTTGCTTGCTTGAGCTTGTGCTTGAGAGAGGGAGTGTGAGAGTGTGAGGGAGTGAGTGTGTGAGTGTGAGGGACCGTGAGGTGGAGAAGCTCTCCATCTTCTCCTATCTTCTTCTCTTCTCTTCTCTTCTCTTCCCTTGCTCACGGTGATGGAGCTTGGAGCGTGGACCTTGAGAATGGAGCTTGCTTGAAGCTTGCACTTGGATCGTGGAGCTACCGGAGTGCGCGAGAGAGAAGGTAACTCGAACGGCATGGAGGTAAGCTCACTACACCCGTAGATATGGATGGCGCGTTGGCTATGTGAGAGGTAGCTATTAGTGCTCGGCTTGGAACACTTGAAACAATAAGCGATCCATGGGTCTTGGCGGTCGAGCAAAAGCTCCCACATTTTGGTTCCGTTGCCAGGACCAACGAATTCAAGCCTTTAGTGCTTGCGCGCTTCGAATAATCGAGCATTGAAGTAGGGTTTTCCCCGAACCAGTGCTTGAGGTAGATAGGTAGGAAGCGAGGGGGTTGAAGATGGTATTCGATCTCCTTGGCAAGCAGGTTTTTTACTTTTTTGAGATTTATGTTGTGAGATGGAGTAGTGTAGGTATTTGCTTTGTGAATTGGATGCATTAGAGTAGGAGAAAACAAAGAAAAACAAAGAAAATAAGCATTAGGGTTTACTATTGCAAAACAGGGCAAAAATCGTGTAAAAAATGGTAAAAATCTTGCTTGTGATGCTTAAGATCGGCAAATGAGTGATTGGGGGCATCAACACTATACCCGAGAAGGGGCATAAGAGCCAAGAGGCCAAGGGAGAGCTCATTTGTGACCATTTGAGTGAGAGAGAGAGAGAGAGAGAGAGAGAGAGAGAGCCATTGCACGATTCGCTCCGATCTCGCCATCGACGAGCCTACTGCTCTATTCAGGTATATGAATCCCTTTCCCTATCCTCCTAGATAAGATCTGGAGGTTTATGCTAGCTATGATTGGTTAAATCGCAAGAATTGAGCAAGATCGACATCTCACTGTTGTCGTCGCGCTGCATTCGGCCCGTCCGAGCAGCCGCTTCTGGGCTGAGTCCCAGAATCGCTCGGCCTCGGCCCAAGTGCCTCGGTCCGTCCCAGTGACCTCATCTGAGTGACCTCATTCGAGTAACCCCGTTCAAGTGACCTCGTCCAAGTCTACCCTGTCTGAGTCCCGAATTCAGCCCTCAGCCCACCCGTCCGAGTGACCCACTCGGACCCTGCAATTCGGACCAGCTGGGCCAAGTGTAAATTTTTATCAAATTCTCAAAAATTTGACGTGACCCGGCTAGAGCTCAACAGCGCAAACTGTCGAAAGTTCTTCTGACGCTCAGATTTTAATTCTGGCATACGGAAGTGATGAAATCATAGGGAGTAGCTGCTTAGTAGCTTGAAGTAGGCAGTAGCGAGACCTAGAGACCTAGACGCAAAGCACTGAGCAGTTAAAACCTGATTGGCCAAAAGCAAACGAGACAACATATTAGAAAAACCCTGAACCCCAAAACTGACCCCAAAGGCTACGTAGGGCTAAAGGCACATCACAGACCCATCATTGGGCTGAAACTTAGAACATTAGTTCAAAATTTGGCTAAACGGTCCTCCAAATTGCACATGGTGTTTACTGTAACGGCCCTATGAGGCATGGGGAGAGGTGTGGACCCTACTAGGCCTACCAGTGACTAATGCCTCATAGGGCCGATGAGGCATGGACCCTACTAGGCTGACACTGACTAATGCAGCTCTTAGCCCTTATGGGGGATCTCCACAAGCACTCATGGGGAAATGCAATATCCTTGCAAAAATTGAAACTGAAAGCTTGCCTATCCTATTTCATGTTCCTCCAAATAGTGCTAAATATGGTAAGGAAACCCTCCTGGGAAGACCCTTCAAAAGGGCAACCAAATCTGAGGCTGGCTATGTAGCACAGAGGATACACCTGACACTACCGAGTGCAAGGATAGTCATGACCTTTAGCAAGTGTGACCTCATCGAACCTCGAGGGAAAGGCAAGCAAGGTGCTGACATAACAGTCAAGCCTGCTAACGAGAGCAAGGACTTGTTGGAAGAGTTAATGCAAGCACAGGTCGAACAATGAGAACCAGTGAGTGAGGCCATTGCCTGAAACAAGAAGGTCAGAACACAATGTTAAGGACGGCCTTTGGACTTACAAATATCATAGAAGACCCCAAAAGAAGCCCAAGCCTTATAGACGAAGGCATCGATGGAGAGTCAATACAACGCCGCGACGGATATCCAAGACGTTGCTACATGCTCAAGGGTATTATGCAGGTAACCGATGGATTTGGGTACCAAAACCCCCTTTTAAACCTCCTTTGTCAAATGAAGGCCAGATTGTATCAAGAGCAAATGAGTGATCGAGCCCCTCATGGTCGAAATCAAAGAAGTGTAGGAGGAGATCTAAACGAAAAAAAGTCTCAAGTCAAGAACAATGGAGTGACCGAGCCCCTCATGGTCGAAATCAAGAAACCCAACAGGACCAATTGGAGAGTAGATACTCAGCCTAGCGTGCTTGACAAGCAGACATCAAATGTAATCGTTGAGGATACCCAAAAGCCACTAATGCCCAAGGAGCCTTTGATTCCCCAAGAGGATAGCAGGCATCATAGGCACAACATTGCTCATGGCAAGGGTAAATGCTCAACAAAGCAAATAGCAAAATCATCTAACAGCAGCGAGAAAATCTCCCAGCCAGTGTCAAAGCCACTTAGGAGTCCCAAGTCTCCTACACCCTCTTCCCCTAAACGGACACAGGAAGCACAACACTCGTCAAGTGCGGCTACTCAATCCCAATCTCTACCTACATCAGAGCTTCCAAATGTCCAAGAGGTAGGACACGACACCACCCTTATCTTTCAACCTAAGGATATGCCTATGCAATCCACCGTGGCTAGCTCAACGGATAATCGATCTACGCAAGTGAATGCTCTAAGGGCAACAAACGACACAATCACTTCCAATTGCCATAAGGACTTGACACCGCAAAATCCACCAATAGTAGCAAGTCCACTGAACTAGCTGCTACTACTTCAAATCAGGGATCATAGCAGTCACAGCCCTTGGCTGTGACAATGCCCCTTGCAGAACGTGCCCTTAGTAGTTTGCCTGTGGAGGAGGTGTCGCAACCAACTTCATTAACAACTCCAACACTTCCAAAGCGCCTAAAGCCTAGATTGGAGGAGTTAAACAGAAGGGAAGAGCTAGACTCTCCAAAAAGGGAGGTAGTTGTACCCTCACAACCTAGCAAGGCTACTCAGCAGGCCATGGCTATGTCCCATGAGGACACACCAGAGCAGGGGAAAGTTGAGGCCCAACCAAGCACATCAACGGCTGACCTAGTTCAGGGTCTTGAGTCATTAAGTTATGCACCTTCATTGACCAAGAAAAAGAGGAGAAAACAACGAAAACAACAGCAGGGAGCAACAGGTGGTTGTGGACCCCAAGGGCATTGAGACCAAGAGCGCTGGAGAGCTGGGGAATAAAGCATCAAGTCCATCCACCAATGAACCCATTGACGTCTCTCCTAATAGCGGTGAAACCTCAGACACATCCGTGTGCTCTGAAAAATCAAAGTAGCCATTGCCATCAACAGTTGCTTTCAACACTCAATCCACCGGCAATAGAACTCACAACAACCAATCAAGAGTGGATACAACGTTGTCACAACAGGGTGACAAATCTATACCAGTCACATCCAAGGAGAACCATGAAAAAATAGCAGCAAAACCTCAGGATAAATGCACAATCCCCAAGAGCATAAGTAATCTTATCATTGACCAATCTTGCTCATCTAGGCCTGAGCCCCTAGCTATGCTAAAGCCTAGGAAAACTCCTAGAACCTTGCATGAGATAGCAACAGAGCAAGCCCTCGTGGAACATAGAAGTGTCGCAGAATGCTTAACTGAGTTGGATGCTAAGCTCAAGGTGTTTGCATGTGTCTATGTCCTTGCGGACATGGGCGCATTCCCTAAAGTGTAGCTCGAGGAATACTTGCCATTTCCCTTATCTTGGGAAGAGCAAGAACAGCTTGGAGTTACATGTTGCCAGTAGACTCGGACAAGGTTCCATGCTACTCGATGTTGCAAAATATCTATCGGTATTGAGTAAGCTGCCACAAGTATTGGATACGTGTGCCACGCTCCAGTACATCCGGAGTTCTATAATTGGTTTTTATCCTCATGAAGCGACATGGATTCATGGATATGTATATAAATAAATAATGACTTTTGTGACCCTGTATAGACACTATCAACACATACAAGCAATAATAGTCAAGCGCAGGAAGAAGAGTTAGGGTCAACAGGCTAAGCTCACAGCCCCCCTCTCACCACATATTTAGAAGTTGCGTGACCATTTCCACCTTCAGGTGGAGGGCATGCACCCCTCATTGCCACCATGGGAAGCCTTGACCAACATCTCTGATGATGTAAGCAGGGTGTAGTTCCTTTCTATACACCTTTCCCTTTCCGATCTATCCTTGCGAGGATGAGCCCTGCCCCAATCCATGACCACCAAAACCACGTAACTCAGCATGAGCCAAGATCTGCTAATGGTTGGAGGCTAAATGAACATCATCATAGTGGCCATCCCTCTACAACAAGCATTGCACGTCCCACCCCTCCCCTTCTAGTCATATGCACTTGATAACCCACACTATAACCCCTCCCATGCGAACGGTTTTATTCCGTATCAAGGCCTAACCCTTGGTTCGCATCTTGCAGGTCCCCCTACGAGAAAAACATGGAGAACCTAGGATAGCTGGCTTGCAGAGACGCTCTCTGCGGATGACGGGAACATGTAGCACACGCCCCTCCACTGGTGCACTACGTGCCCACACTCAAAAGGTATGCAAATAAACGAGGTCCCAAGCGACACCACCCTAAATGAAGGCCGAAGAATCCCTGGGCCAGGGGGTCGAAGCTCAAAGAAGCACACAAGATATGGGAACATCAGTTGCGCAAACCCCTAATGGACGCTTGCGCACCAAGTGCTCAAGGGCAGAAAGGGCAGCCCGGGACATGGAAAAATTCAATGAATTGTTTAACAGCATTTTGGAAACGGTGGCGGCCCGAGATTACAACATTCATATCCTGGCCGACATATTCCCTACCCAACCTCATGGGAGCCCCGCACCAGTAGAGCCTTAGTCGCCTGACCACCCAGACTCACCCCGCCTTGTGCAAATCGAGTAGCCCCTATGATATACAAGCAACTTGACAAATCATCATGCCATAACTTTTTGTCTTTTGATGAGTAAAGGGGCAAGCTCCCCACTTGTACACACTTCCTTTACCTATCATTAATGTATGCCACGTCTTTAACAAGCAATGGAATAGGCATTGCAATTAACATCATAGCATTCTGAAAAGTTATGTCTTAACATGATTGCATTTGCTCGATGTACTTGACGCAAGTAAGCATATACTCTCATGAAGTGACAAGTGGATGCAGGATGACATAGGTCTTCGTGCAAACGTGTTCAACGCCCAAGTCACCGCAAGACCACCAACCGCTCAAAGAACCGCAACAAAGCCACACTGTTGAATGCGAAAAATCACCCTTGCAAGTGCCCACATAGCACGAATCACAGCATAGTCATAGGCTACACTCTCTTCTTGGGTCAAGCTCTACAGTGAGCTCACGACTGGTGTCACCTCAATCGCACCAATATTGCAACAATGGCTCCTCTAACAACGAGGCTAGGGCACAATCAATCCTGAGCCTTCAAAGCTTGACATTTTCCAACCCATTGAAAGGCTCATAGCCTCAACATATTGCAATGATTGTACTTACGCAAAAAAAAAAAGAGAAGAAAATAAAAGAATGAAAAGATACGAAGCACCCATGCTCATAGCACTGCACCTAGGGGTCCTCAAATTAGGTGCGTCCAGTGACCTTGGTCAGCTAGCTCCGTCCCTAGTCCCCTAGCCCCCTAGCATCCCCCACAATAATTTAGGGCACATCAAGGGCAGGACAGACCTAAGTGAGCTTGTCTCAACTATAGTTAGACCTGTCACCCTGACCCACTCTCACAATTTCCTCTTGCACTTTGCCTTAATAACATTGCAATCAATTGTGGTAAGCACTGCACGAATGGCCATGAACAGTACACCGCCCTCATCGCACAGGCCCAATGTCTACCAGCTATGGATAGTATAGTATCCCTATGTTCTATCCTGTTACGTTGTGCAATCACAATGCACAGGATGTCGCATACATCTTTACGTGTACTTCTTCCCACCATGGACCACTTTGCTTCATCCACATGTCGTTATGAGAAACCAGCCTGCGGTCTTCTACCTACGTAATATCTAAGTATGCACGAGCACTCACATAATATCTGTACCAAAGTACATACACAGTTTGGGTCCTTAAGTGCAGGACAATACTCTCAGCTTGCTTAGAGTTTGACCTATCTCCCAAAATAATTGAACTGTCTTGTGCACGATAAAGAAGACTAGCACTTCCCCTAGGGAGAAATCACCTATGAGAGGTTTTCAATTGCAGGTATTAAAGACTCCAACGAGGATATCGTTCCATCTTCATCAACACTCAACTCTGCATTCCTCTCCGTATCACCCTCTAAACTTGCCATTCTACTCCATCAAGGCAACCTCCCAAAGAAGAGCCCTACCCCCAACTCCTATTTCCCTACCACCTACTGCTTAATCCACCAACGTGCCCTCAACGGTCTTCCTCCCACCTCTACCAATACTCTGCCATGTGGCAACCACACACGCCCTCGCCACCCACATCTTCATGCATGCTAGCACCTACTACTTGCGACGGGGAGTGCCATGGGACTGGCACTCATCTAGGAGGGGGGTAATGTTAACCCCATCACGAAGAAAGCAAAATGAAATAAAAAAGACGTAGGGCAAAGGCGGAAAAAAGGTAGCCCGATTGAAGAAAGAAGAGGAGGAAAGGCCAAAAGCTCAAGGGCAACCTTAAAAAGTCCAAGGCACCCTGAAAACTTGTAAAAGAGTGCCAAGCGGTGGAAAATCTGGAAAGCTAAAACAGAAGACGAAGACAAAGGCCAAGGCAAAGAGAAACGGAAGACAAAGGCATACAAGGAAAAGCGCAAGTCAAAACTTTTGTAAAAGAGCGCAAGCACATCATGGTTTAATTCAAGGAGCGCCGGCCTGTCACCCGTGCAATTTGTAAATGTAGACAGGCAGTGGAAAGGAAGCTAGGAAGATAGAAGGACAATGGGAAAAAGGGCCTAGTAAAAAAGGGGAAAAGGGGATGACTGCCCAAAAGGGATTTAGGGTTTTGTATATAAAGTTGAAAAGTGAATGAGAAGCTCATTCTTGTGTTGGCAAAAAGTGGCTCTCTTCTTCTTCTTCTCTTCTTGTTCTTGCTTGCTTGAGCTTGTGCTTGAGAGAGGGAGTGTGAGAGTGTGAGGGAGTGAGTGTGTGAGGGTGAGGGACCGTGAGGTGGAGAAGCTCTCCATCTTCTCATATCTTCTTCTCTTCTCTTCTCTTCTCTTCCCTTGCTCGCGGTGATGGAGCTTGGAGCGTGGAGCTTGAGGATGGAGCTTGCTTGAAGCTTGCACTTGGATCGTGGAGCTACCGGAGTGCACGGGAGAGCAGGTAACTCGAACGGCATGGAGGTAAGCCCACTACACCCGTAGATATGGATGGCGCGTCGGCTATGTGAGAGGTAACCATTAGTGCTCGGCTTGGAATGCTTGAAACAATAAGCGGTCCATGGGTCTTGGCGGTCGAAAGCTCCCAGAGAGAGAGAGAGATGTGGTTCTCCTCAAAATTCAGGTCGTTTACCAGAACACAGCCACGCTCTTTTTCGAGTTGCATCCCATCCACCTTCACGGCCAAAGCTCCTATGTGGTGGGCATTGGCATTGGCACCTTTAACCCCGCGACCGATCCAGTCAACTTCAACCTTGTCAACCCCCACTTTCGCAACACCGTAGCTATCTACCCTCGTGGCTGGGCAGCTATCCCATGGCATGCAATGAACCCATGTAAACATAGCATGTGCTCTCGCAAACCTTCATTATCCCTATGTTGCCTTGTTCCACTCAACAAAATGCCTAACTTTCTGCTCAATTCCTACTGCTTTTTATGTACCTTTTTGGTTAGGTCTGCTTGGTAAATAGTCAAACTATTTGGGTTAGCTTTACCAAGGAAGAGTTATGGGCAAACGACTTGCAAACTCCGATCTTCTCCCTAGGTTAAGGTTGCCCCTCAAAGCTATCCTTGGGGGTAGTTTGGGGAGTGCCCCGATTAGATTCTCATTCACAATTTATAGCTTAAGCAAAATCTACAATGGGATGTGCAATAAGTTAAGTACAACATTATTCAAATCATACTGCTAAACCTTTAAATCTAACACCAAGATCTACTTCCATGTCAAATGAAGGCCTATTCCTTATACCGAACGTCTGGTTACGTAGGATCACTAGGCTCGCTTTCAACTACTCAAGCTATTTGTTGCCTTCCTATTTGATCCATCTGATTGGACATGCTTTTTGCATTGTGTTTCTCATTCTAGAGCCTTGATGCCCTTTGAAAATCTTCAAGTTCAAGGTGGCAACAATCTCATAATATTTAAAAGGGGGTCATGTATGGGGTATTTATACTCTATATAATCACACACATGAACGTGTTTCTTTCTACACCTAACGGTGCCAACAAATGAAAGGTATTCCATTTATGTGGTGGCCTTGAGAGTGGTTTTGTCTTTCCAATGAATTTTCCCTGAATACTTCTAGTGTGTCTATTTCGGGATTCACATGCTTGATCATTATCACAACTTGTATTGCTAAAATACCACCTTCATTACATTTGCTTGTAACGTACTTGGCAATGCAGGGCATCATCTTCACTAACGTGTTGTTTTGTGCTCTGATCAGGAGTATGGTTTGTGCATTGTCAGTTTGACATACATCAATCATGGGGCATGGACATGATCTTCATCACCCTTAATGGTGTGGGACCTTCCCAAACTTTACCACCACCACCAAGTGATTTACGACAGTGTTAGTGGTTATGCAAGATTTAGATTTTGTTGAGGCCACATTTCCTCATATTGGAGATTTTGTATTGAGGTAATTACATTCAATAATTATTTCATATGATTTCTGACAAATAGTTAATGTGAGGAGCAAATACATTTTTTTCATTTTCTTACATTCATCTAATGTGTTTGTCTTGCTTGTGAATGTTCTATACCCAATCGAAATCTCTATAATGTAAGCAAGATTTCACTAAACCTAACATATTCAAGCAGCTATACATGCCTTGTTTGATGTCTAAGAGAGAGAGAGTGAGAGAGTGAGAGAGAGAGAGAGAGAGAGAGAGAGAGAGAGAGAGAGTGAGTGAGTGAGTGAGAGAGAGAGAGAGAGAGAGAGAGAGAGAGTGTGTGTGTGTGTGTGTGTATATGCATCAAAAGATCATGCATTCAATTAGCAACAAGACAAAGTAAAACACAAACAAAATTGATGAGGACAAATAGAAAGCAATGCAATAACACATGAAGATCATAGAGAGATCACACAAGGCTTAGCAACAAGACAAAGTAAAACACAAACAAAATTGATGAGGACAAATAGAAAGCAACTCAATAACACATGAAGATCCTAGAGAGATGATGCTAGGAGGCATATTTCACGGTGGATTCCATGCCACGGTGGATTCCGTGAGGTTTTACGATGGATTCCATAAACTTTGATTATCGGGGCTTATACACAAAGTGGATTCTTTGTGCGAGAAGTCGATGGGGACGCCTATCCTTTTCGAGCATTTCATTAATTTAGTGTGTACATGGGTGATTCCATAGCGGGTGATTCCGCAAAATACATATTAAATTAATAAATGTTTATGAGTTTAGAGTGTGCACTCATGATAAATTAAGGTTAGGATTGATTTCTAACCAATTGATTTATTTATGTAGCTGAAGACTACTAAGTATTCACTTTTGTCAGTTTAATTATATTATTTTACTAACGATGTGTAGAAATAACAACAGTGGCGAAGAAAAGCATTGGAGGATAGCGTGTATTCGAGTTATCACCTATATTTTGATGGGCGCATACCTTAGGCATGTCGCCTATATTTTGTCGCGTCTATTTATTAAGGTGTTGGATATTTATTTATTATTTTTATATGTGCATGGGTGCACGATTATGATATTTGTATTTGAACATTGTATTGGGTATGCCTGACTTCTTGGACACCCGCCCATTAGCTTTATTTCTATTTAGCACTAAAGCAAACTCAAAAGCCAAAAGCGTGCTATTTTGTAATTTGGGCTATTATTTGAGCTTGAAGATGATTAATACAAAAAAATACATGCTTTGTGGAGCGCTCACACAAGGCATGGGGGGAGATTGCACCCAATTGGTCTCTTATTCATGTCGTGCATGCTTTCTACCTAGAGTTTTGTGCAAAAAGTAGAGTTCTTTTGTTCTTGGGGACCTTCCGACGCTCACTACGTGCGCTTACGGCATCCGATCTGAGCACTAGTGGTATCAAAGTAAAGCTGAGATCGAGAGCTTCCAATCACTACCCATCTTGTGCGAAGGCGGAGCTCCTAGAACGATCAAGTTCTACAGTCAGTTTCATTACGAATGGTCAATACGGGTGGATTCCTGGCGGTCAAGAACCTCTATCTACAGCCTCTGATCGCGAAGGACCGGCTTGAGGAAGTGGAGGACCATGTCAATATCTTCTTCAACAAGTCGTTTTGTAACAGAGAATATAGATAAGCTTTATCTCCATATCCACAAGTTCAATAAGCTTTAAAATAAAGCTTAGGGAGTTAATAGTAAGCTTTATAAAAGCTTACTTAAAAGAATTTCATCGACCAATATCGCGACATGCTGACGCCGTGATCAGTGGCGGCGGAAAAAACGCCCCCCCTCAAAATTCATCGTCAATTTCAGTGTTACTAAGCTTAAGTTACTTGAGCTTTATAAAAGCTAAATCATCTAAGTAATCTCCAAGTTCCTCAAGTTCTATCACTCTGCAAGTTTACCAAGTCCGCAGAGATCAAAACTGACTTACCTCAATTACTCCTATAAGAATTGTTCCTGCGCAAAAGCACAGAACTACAAAATTGTTCCCTAGAAGACTCTGTTCGTATACGCAAACTTATTGAACCAATTTCAGCACACGCAGAAGATCATATGCAGTTTCAAAGAAGATTACAAACCCTGCAACCGCAAAAGACAAAGACCGTAAAAGCCAAACAAAAATCTATAAGCCTTGTATACGCGATTTTGAGCTACGCTCATCCCGCTAATTGGATTTTGAGAGTGTGAGGTCTTTTGGATTTTTACAGGATGAGGAACAAAATATGGATGATTTAATGGCTGAAGGCAATCTTCCTGAACCTATGATGGAACAAATATTGGATTTAATTATGATGCAGCTTGATGAAGAATAAAGAGCCCGATAAGCTTTGCAAGTTCAATTGGCCAATTTGCAACGATCTACCACCGACAAAGATGGACCACAACCGGAAGATCTTATCCGACGTACCATCGATGCGATGCTCGAAGCTCAATCCATCCACAAAGAAACAAAGATAAGTAAAAGAAATTTCAAATTCCGTACTTTCAATGGAACTCGAGATGGAAAGACTGTACTTGCATTCATCAGTCAATTTGATGATTACTTTCATGAAGAGACATACACTGAAAAAGACAAAATTAAATGTGTTACTAATCATTTAGTCGATCGAGCATCTCTTTGGTGGACCGTGGTTCGTAAGAGTATTGAATGCCCCACTACCTGGGACAGTTTCAAAAAGAAGTTTCTGCAGAATTTCCTTCCTCCTCAATTCCATGAAAAAGCCATAAAGCATTGGGATCTTCTACAGCAAAGAGATCGTGAGCCTATTTCGCAATACACCGAATGTTTTTGGAATGCCCTACTGCAACTCAGAATGCTTGAAGACGTACCTGAAGCGACTCACAAGCGCAAGTTTATGTCTGGATTACTTGGATATTACTACGCTGAAGTCAATATGTTTAAGCCTACAACCCTTGAAGATGCAATTTCCTTGGCTCATGACATTGAAGACAAGATTCGAGGAAGAGACAAACGTCCACAACAATTTCAAGCAAATGGTAACTATGGTTCTAAGCAATTCAATTCGAATTTTATAATCATGTGAGCTACTGAATTCATAGCCCCTTGAGGTAGAGTACACATGCGGACTAGGCCAAGAGGCGTCTTCATTGTGGTAATGTCTCGGCTCTCCAAAGCAAGCTGAAATTGGTCGTAGCCTGAATATAAATCTCCCATGGAATAGATTGCCCTACCTGCAAAAGCTTTAGCAAAATCATCCACAATTGGCCCTGATCCAACATTTCTAATAGTGACTTTATTGATGGGTTGTGGAGGTTTTCAATATGAAAGATAGTGGCGGTAATTGGATTTATGATAAGTACTATAAGTTGGATTAGATTTTGATGCACCCAAGTACTCAAGAGGGAGTTTCAAGGTCAGGCGTAAGGATGTTGCAAACCCTAGCAAACATTGAAAAGGTAGAATTTTAGAGTTCAGAAAAGTGTTCAATGGAACAAGTATAGTAATAGAAGTGTTGATCCAACATGTTTATACGCACAAACAAATCTTTGTACATGACAATAACTACATTGCAAATTATAAACAAAACAGTAAATTTTTAAATTTTATCATTGTTTATTCTTTTGATTTAGAGTTGTTTTTAAAAATCTTTACAGTATTCTAACTCAATCTTGTTTTACTGACAGCTCTATATCACTGCGAAAAGAAGCGGGACTGGGATACAAAATTATATGTGGTGGTTTGGGCATATAATATGACGTTTAAACGAGCCACTGGCCACACCCCATTCAAATTAGTTTACGGGGAGGAGTGTGTATTGCCCTTAGAAATTGAGTTGTCGACCATTAGATTCACAATCAATCATTCTCTAGGTGATGAAGATGCCCTATTTGAGCTGTTTACGACTATAGCCCACTTAGACGAGCTCAAATTACAGAGTTTGTTGCACCAAGAGGTAGCTAAACGTCGGATGAAGCGGTTGCATGATCTGAAAGCGAAGAAATATACTTTTAAGAAAGGGCAGTTAGTTCTATATTACGATGCGCGTAGAGAGCTATTTCTAGGAAAGTTGGAACCTAGATGGGATGGCCCTTACAAGATAGTTCAGATAGGTAAAAATAAGTCCACAGTTCTATTAGCTGATCTACAAGGAGTGGAATTTAAGAATAAGGTTAATCTTAATAAGATTAAACCTTATTATTTCTAAATATGCTAACACGCTAAATGCATTGCAAGTCCATGCTGGGGCTGATCGGAGACCTGCGGCAGGAGTGCTTAAATTGGTTGATGTGGGGCAGTTAATTTCTTATTTGGAGCACCCATATCTCAAGGAAAGATATCATCAGGGGAGGCTTATCTGGTGGAGCAAGGAACATAAAGTGATTGAGTGAGAAGACGGTACCTTTGTGTAGGAAATTAAAGTTTTCTGCCATCATTGCTTACAAATCTTGACAAGCATCCCTATTGAGTTTAATGAAGAAGGTGCGATGGAGCTGTTAGTTCATCCTCTAAATATGTTGAACTTTTATAATCATAATTACGAATAGGGGAGCTCTTGATGGCTGGTGGTGTGAATCCATTATGGATGTATACATTATACTTTGATGGAGCGTCCAGGGGCCCTAATAGAAAAGGAAGTGTTGAAGTACGAGATCCCCGACGTAGAGTTACAATGCAATTAGCTACTTACCTCGGGGTATGATTCACTAACAACATGGCAGAGTATAAATGCCTGATTATGGGATTGAATATTGCTAAGAAACGTGGTATTCAGCGGTTAACACAATATTAGTGAGTTTGGGAATCTCCCAATTCCCATTTTTTGAATACTAAAAAGGTGGTATCCGGATAACATTCCCATAAGTTTCTCAAAACCATATGATGTGACCTATCATTGGAAAGCGCTTGAAAAATGGAATCTATTGAGCTATAGAGCTCTTGATTTGGAGTTATAGTGATCAAGTTATGACAAATCCAAAAATTTGACCATGTATCCCAAACTTATGGGAAATTCCCATATTCCCCAATATGGTGTTGGTTGTTAATAAAAGGGGATTCCCAGCTGATCTTAAATCAACTCAATGGGACATATACAGTCCGGAATCCTCTCCTTCGTATGTATCATCAAACTGCTATAACCCTACTTGATGAATTTGAGAGCATATCTCTTCAGCTGATTCCACGTTATTGGAATCAATTTGCGGATTCCTTAGCTAATTTTTCTTATAAAGAGGACCTCTTTTTCAACTGTGGTCCTAGTCCAGATGTTGCTATTGATATTGAGACAGGACCTGGTCGCTTTGTGGGGAATGTTATCCGACCACGTGTTATATGGTAGGCGATGGCTGATATGGGTAATGCAAAGAGTAGCGGAGATCCATCTATCGTTGTTATCTTGGACCCATAGGTTGATCCGACGACATGTTACGAGTACGCCTCTTGCTACATATGCAGGAGGTATGGGCCATAATTTGATGCATTTAGTTTAGGGCTGAGAGCCCTATTTTTTCCCTTGGAATGGAGCGTATTTGCATATATCTGCCTTCTTCTAAGGAGGGATCTCTATGAGCTATTTTGTTTGATTCCATTAGGCCAAGAGGGCCAGTAGCTTTAAGAATTAATGTATGATTTCTTTAGGCCAAGAGGTCCAGTTTTAATAATCTATCTCTTTAGGCCAACATGGCCCATTAGGTTGCAATGAAAAGTGCTATTTCTTTAGGCCAAGATGGCCCTATCTCTATTTGGTGCATGTACATTTAATGCTTTATTGTTCTAGGGATTGCGCCATACAGGTTGACAAAGTCGCTGGAAGGAGCCTTTGCTGTGAAGAAGCTTCTTGTGGCCATTCCAGGTGGTTTCGTTCCCTTTTCTAGTTTTTTTCCTTAAGCAATTAATGATATATGTGCATGTAAGGGTTACTTTCTTTTGTTTATTGGGGACCGGCACTCAAGGCATGAAGTCCCAGGTTTAGGCTCTGTATGTTTCAGGGAGGTCTGAGTAGTCCTTGCCTCCTACAAGGCATAGTCAGGAATTGTAAGACCTGTTTTAGATGGGAGTTCTAGTGACCTTGTTCTGCTGACCTGCTAGGCAACCGTTCTAGGAGTTCTTGCTTAGTTGTGAGGCAGTTAGAGAAGCCTACTAAGATAATGATGGAAAGAGACAAAACCCTAAAAATTTAAAAGATAATATATAAATATACAGAGGTGTGTAAAAAGGGGTTTTAACCCCTATAAAAATAGAAAAGGAAAGAAAGAAAAATCCTTGAGCTGTTGTTTATTGCCTTGTGAAGGCCTGGTAGGTTCTTGGGGACGAGTAAGACCCAGGGCCGATGCCTTGTCTTCCTTGGGGTGACATCTTGCCATAAAAGAAGAGAATAAAAGAAGGTTGGAGTGAAAATAAAAGTGAGTGTTAGAAAAGTATTACGTGTCGCCTTGCGAGGGCTTGGTAGGTTTTTGGGTACCGAGACAGGACCTGAGGCCGATGCTTTGTTCTCCTTCGGTCACTACGCTCAGCTCCCTCCTTTTTACACACTCGAGTATGGAAAATGAGAGGTTAAAAGAGTAATGTGCTAAAAGAAAATATCTTTTGATCGAGCTATAGGAGTCCTCGCCTAAGGGAAGCTCCTGGTTGAGTTGTCCTTAGTTAGGTAGGTAGTTCAGACCACCACTTAGGATGACCTCTTTGATAGTTCTTTTTAGCTTGGCTGTGTTGCAGAAATTGGTTAGTGACTAGCTTCGGGCCTTCTATAAATTATGATGGGCCTACTCCTCATGGATTTCATGCCTTGATTTTGTCAGGGGTAGGGTATGAGCTGTGATATGTTGTGTTGTGTATTTTTTGTATTAGCTTGATGCTCCTTTTTGTTGTTTATGTGCAGATCTATTTGTGGGATTTGACGGGTTGAGTCGCCCTATCCCATGGGATCGCCAATGACAGATGATTTTTGATGCCGAGAAGTGCTTTAAAATAGCCAAAAATTACGAATATCCGAGGAAAAATAGAGTTCGTCAAAGGCGGCGGTGGAAATCAGCACGATTTTAAGCGGCAATGCTCAGAAATGCTCAAAAGACCCACTGAATGACAATCGGGGAATTTTCATAATTTTTTGGCGTGCAAGACAAGACCTTGGGAGATGCCGGACAGTGGAGGACTTCAAGATGAACACCCAAGATTTTTCAGATCAAGAATCAGACATCGGACGAGGAAGAGGGAGTGCCCAGGAGGCCAAGCCCAAAATGCCAAGTGTGGAAATGGACTTTAGGAGAGCCCAAAGGGTGTGACCCTTTGGGGCTAGCCCCAAAATCAAAAATGGGGGGGGGGGGAGGGGGGGGCTGCATTTTTTTCGCGAGATGCAGAGAAGGCATTATGAATCCACGATTTGATGGAAGGGGCTATGGCACTTACAAACAGGGCCCCCAACTGACCGGATACATGATCTATATCCTATCTTTGCTCTCTATTGCTGGTCTCCACTCCTCAATTGATTGCCTGTTGTGGAGATAAAAAACCAGTTTTTCTCTCTCCTCTCTCTCTCTCTCCTGCATAGAGGTAATTCATGTGCAAGAAATCAAGAAGAAGAGGGGCTGAAGGATGCTTGTCCAATCAGATTGCTTCAAGATGAAGTGGAGGTTGAGAAAAGAGGTTCAGCACTGAAGAATGGTTGTTGGTCGGTTCATGGGCTGCTCAGAATAATTATTAAAAAAACCGCAACACGCAAGACATGTGATATGCTCCAATTTTATGAAGAAATTTGCTTGTTTTTGTTGTTTCATTGTCCAAATGTTGTTCATATGTGATGAATTTTTGTTTGAACCTTATTTGCATCATGTTTGAGGGCTGTAACTACAGAAATGCTGAACCCGTAATGATTTAGAGTCGTTATTAATTCTTTAAAATCCGTAAAATGTCATTTTCAATGGAATTAGTGGTTTTTTCAATTTTGAGTTGGAGAAAAGGAATGGAAATGGGATAAAATCAGAGAAAATATAAAGTTTCAGTTAAGATAATAAGCCAATGAAAATAAATAAAAAATACCTATTTTTCATGAATAATAAATAGGAAAAAATGGTAAAAATAGAGAAAATTGGGATTTTCGCGCTCAAAAAAATGAAAAAATAAGATTTATGTGCGTGAATATTTGACAAGGTTAAAGCATGGGGTTAAGCCTGAGTTTGGCCTTGTCCTTTGTGTTATAGTCTGTGTTTATTGCTTTTTACATACAAAAATGATAGAAAACAACCATTTACACCTATGCACCGCAGCAACACCTAAACGTTGAGGGGGGATGAAGTTTGTGTGACAATCTAATTGCTGAAAAGATACAAATTTTTATTTTCATCTTTATGCATAGCATTTAGGGATTGTTCCATAATTAAATATAGGTGACTAGTAGCACGGAAGTTCTTGTGCTAGTCCCTAAAGCAGTGCAGCACGTAACTCTTAGTTAAAATTCATGAAAGGGCTATTTTCCACACCTCACATGGCTGGTTTTTTTAAAATCATAAAACGGTTATGCACAATCATCATACACCTTACATCAAGCGTGCCATGTGGTATCTCTTGGAATGCATTGCAATTGATTGATAAACTTTGACCAACGCTGAGAGGATAGGAAACCTAAGTTGTAGGTTAGACGGGCGCTTCTGTTGGGGAAAGTTTTGTGAGGCAAATCAAAATCTCTTGGAACGCTGGATTATGAAAGAGTGGAGTTTGTGTGAATGTTATATGTGTTAGCGATGCATCTCGGGGCTAATCCCAGAGGTATAGGAGAGTCGCATTGGAGTTGCGGCAATCAGCCGAGAGGTGCTTCCCTATGTGTGTATTACAAGGCATTATGCCTATATGTTATGGGATCTCCCTCTGAGGAGAAGGGAAGGTGAACATTGGGCTACATATTGGATACTGGTGCGTAGATCGGTCGCAAAATGCTCACGTAGTGAATCCCGGAAGGTCCCCAAGAACAATGAACTCTACCTTTTTGCACAAAAAACAATGTAAAAGCATGAACGACAAGAAGCAAGAGACCAATTGGGTTCAATCTCCCCCCATGCCTTGTGTTAGCGCTTCACCAAGCATGTATTTTTTGTATATTTCCATCTTCATGCTCAATAATAGCCCAATTTACAAAAATATGATAAGCTTTTAGCTTTTGAGTTTGCTTTCTACAAAAATAGGAAATAAAGCTAATGGACGGTGCCCATAGAGTCTGGCATGCCCAATCTCAATGTCCAAAATAGAAATAACATATCCGTGCGCATAGGCGCATACAAAATAATAATCAATAATCCATGTCTCAATAGACATAACAAAATATAGGCGTGGTGCTTATCAAAATATAATCCAAAGGTCGAATACTCGCTAAACTCCAATGCTTTCCTCCGCCACTGCTGCTATCTCTACACATCAACTGAAGCATTCACAATCGTTAGTAAAATAATACAATTAAACCGACAAAAGTGAATATCTAGCAGTCTTCAGCTACATAAATAAATCAACTGGTTAGAAATAAATCCTAACCTTAATTTATTACGAGTGCGCACTCTAAACTCATAAACGTTTATTAATTTAATATGCATTTTGCGGAATCACCCGCTATGGAATCACCCATGTACACACTAAATTAATGAAACGTCCGAAAAGGACAGGCGTCCCCATCAACTTCTCACACAAAGAATCCTCTTTGTGTATGAGCCCCGGTCATCTAAGTTTACGGAATCCACCGTAAAACCTCACAGAATCCACCGTGGAATATGCCTCCTGGCATCATACCCCCGGGGTGGGATAGCAATTGACCTTAATTGCTATTAGCTCAATGTGGAGCTAACAGAGTGGGGAAAGCATTTAAGTCTCTAGCGTGCATCCATTGTGCTTCCTCTACAGGATGGTTCTTAAATTTTACTAGATATCTAGAATAGCTTCGGCCAGTTCTAGTGGTCATGTAGTCAGTGTCTATGATGGCTTCTGGTTCAAGTATTTCAGTCTCTTCCTCTAATAAAGGTGGGTTTTCATAAATAGGGTGGATAGGTAATTGGCCTCTAAATGGTCTCAATAAACTAATGTGAAATGTATTGTGAATTTTCCAATGAGATGGTAATTCTAATTTGAATGCATTATCATTAATCTTATGAATGATTCTAAATGGTCCATAGAATCTAGAAGCTAATTTGACAACTGGATGTCTATCTACACTTTGCAGTCTACGCTTTTCTATTCGCAGCCAAACATAATCATGAACTTTGAAATTCATGGCTTGTCTTTTCTTGTTGGCTTGTTTGGTATATGATTGTTGGGCTTTAGCAATCATATCCTTAACCTCATCAAAAATACTATTATGCATATTAGCAATATCATCAGCACTCTGAATTCTATTAGACAAAGATGCAACAGGTGTAGATAATCTATATCCATAAATGACTTCAAAAGGTGCTTTCTTTGTAGATGTATGCGGTGTATTGTTATATGCAAACTGTAATAAATGCAAATGATTGTCCCATGTCTGAGGTTTAGAGATAGTATATGCACGTAAAAGATCTAGAATGGTGCTATTTGTGGCTTCTGTTTGTCCATTTGTTTCTGGATGAAATGCAGATGAGAAATCAATCTTTGTGCCTAGATTTGCAAACAGTGTAATCCAAAAATTGTTACAAAATCTAGAATCTCGATCTGAAATAATCACTTTTGGCAATCCATGGTTAGTAAAAACAGTTTTAAAAAATAACTGTGCTGCTTGTGATGCTGTTAAAGTTTTCTTACATGGAATGAAATATGCTTGCTTACTAAATCTATCTACAATTGTCCAAATCATGTCATGGTTAGATTTAGTATTTGGTAAACCAGTAATGAAATCCATAGAAATATGTTCCCAAGGTTTAGATGGAATAGACAAAGGCATTAGTAATCCATACTGCTTACCATGATGTCTCTTTATTCTTTGACAAATCAAACATTCAGAAACGAAATTAGATACATCTGCATCCATATGCGGCCAATAAAAATCTTCAATTAACATGCGTAATGTAGATATGATACCTCTATGACCTTGATATGGGGGACAATGAATTTCATTCAAAACAAAAGATCGGAATGGAATAGTAACACACAGTCTCTTTTCAAAGAACATAAATCCATCATTATATGACAATGAATCAATAGGAATGAAATTATTTTGAACTAATTTTTGCCAATCAGAATGAAAAGTAATATCCTGGTGATATGTATCTTTCATAGCAATCAAAGAATCAAAAGATATGACAGAAATATTATGAATTGCAGGTCTTCTACTCAATGCATCAGCAACTACATTTTCTTTTCCAGGTTGGTATTGAATGATAGGATGAAAACTTTGAATGAAGGAAGCCCATTTGATATGACGGTCAGAAATTTGGGGTTGGCTAAGTAAATGTCTAATGCTTTGCTGGTCGGTTTTTATCATGAATTCTGAATCCATTAAGTAGTGTTTCCACTGTTTTAATGCTTGTACAACTACTAATAGTTCTTTGTCATAAGTGGAATATTTCAGCTCAGAGGGTTTCAGCTTAGAACTAGAATATGCTATTGGATGATTGTCTTGCATTAGTACGGCTCCTATTCCTGATCCGCTAGCATCGGTCACAACTAGAAAGAATGGTCTATTAAAGTCAGGCAACTGTAGAACAGGGGCATTGGTTAATGCACGTTTCAGTAAGTCAAAGGATTTTTGCTGAATTTCAGTCCATTGATAAACAATTCCTTTCTTGAGAAGTTTGGTTAATGGTAAAGCAAGTAATGAAAAATTACGTACAAACTTCCTATAGAAACTAGCAAGACCAAGGAATGAGCGTAACTCATGCACATTTTTAGGAACAGGCCAATGCAATATTGCATCAATTTTCTTAGGATCAACTTTAATTCCTTCTTTTGATACAATATGACCTAAATACTCAATTTCTGTCTTAAAGAATTCACTCTTTTCAGGATTTGCAAACAATTGATTTTCTTTCAGTAATTGAAAAACTAATGATAAATGCTCATAATGCTCTTTCTCATTTTGACTAAACACCAAAATATCATCAAAGAAAACAATCACACAATACTGATATTTCAGAAAGATACGGTTCATCATTCTACTGAAGGTGGCAGGTGCATTAGTCAATCCGAATGGCATGACTAAGAATTCGTAATGGCCAAACTGTGTTTTGAATGCAGTCTTAAATATGTCGGATCTATCTAGCCTCACCTGATGATATCCAGACTTAAGGTCAATTTTACTAAATATAGAAGATCCTTGTAGTTTGTCCATAAGGTCATCAACTCTAGGTATAGGATACCTATTCTTTACAGTGATCTTATTTAATGCTCGGTAGTCAATACACATACGATAAGTATTATTCTTTTTCTTGACTAAGAGTACATGTGCACCGAATGGAGAACTGCTAGGTCGAATTAAGCCTCTATTTAGTAATTCTTCAACTTGACTTTGGATTTCTTTTTGCTCTATTTGATTGTGCCTATATGGTGCTTTGCAAGGTGGTTGTGTGCCAGGGATTAAATCAATCTTATGGTCTTCTGGACGTGAAGGAGGTAAACCTGGTGGTAGGTCTTCTGCAAAACAGTCCTTAAAATATGCAAGAAATTCCTTATGCCTAGGGTGCATATGATTTTCCTTTGCTTGCAATTCATTCACCCAAATGAGATATGATTTAGTACTCTTGCGTAATGCACGTTTTGCTTGAGTATGCGAAAGCAGTGGAAAAATATTAGATGCATGCATACCATATAATGTAATAGATTTTCCTTGAAAATTAATATTCATTGTGTGCGTGGAATAATCTATATTTGGATTATGCTGGTGTCTCCAAGGCATTCCTAAAATAATGTCGCTTGACTGTAATGGGACAACTAAGAAATTTCTTCTTTCAATATATGAACCAATTTGAATCTCTAAATCTTGTACTTCTTGTGTGCCATTGTACCTAGTGCCTAAAAATGCAGCTTTTATGCGATAATGCGTAGGTACAATCTGTAATTTCAATTCCTTTACCAATTTTGCTGAAATAAAGTCATGAGTACTACCGTCATCATGCAAGATAGTTCTTTCCTTTCCATGCACCAAACATTTCATAGTCAACAATGAATGTGGAGTAGGCATACCTGGTAAAGTGTCAGAAGTAGTAGTAGGATCATCCTCATCTTCAGTGAAATCAAGCATATCCTCATGCTCGTCTTCGTCCATGGCTCCAAGATAGTTGATATGTGCTGGTGGCTTCTTTGAATGACAATTTGCTGCGAGATGCCTTGGCTGGTGACACTTATAGCATACTATTGGCTTGGCTTTGGTTACATTATTTGCAATGGCTGGAAGTCTGGGTACATTTGGATTTGCTTGTGGAATAGGCTTTGGATTTGGATTGACATTGGATGGTAATGCAGGTGGTTTAGCCCAATTCTTGCAGAAAGATGGTGATGAGAAACGACCTGGATTAAACCTTCTAAAATTGGAATTGAATTGTTTAGATCCATAATTACCATTGGCTTGGAATTGCTGTGGTCGTCTGTCTCTTCTGCGTAACTTATCTTCAGTGTCGTGAGCTAGTGAGATGGCGTCTTCAAGGGTAACAGGCTTGAACATGTTCACTTCAGTGTAGTAATGTCCAAGAAGTCCAGACATATACTTCCGCTTATGTGTGGTCTCTGGTACATCTTCAAGCATGCGTAGCTGTAGGAGTGCATTCCAAAAACGCTCTGTATACTGTGGAATAGGCTCACAATCCCGTTGTTGAAGTAAATCCCATTGCTTGATAGCCTTCTCATGAAATTGCGGTGGAAGGAAATTCTGCATGAACTTCTTCTTGAAATCTTCCCAAGTAGCAGGACATTCTATGCTCTTGCGTACTACAGTCCACCATAGTGATGCTCTGTCTACCAGATGATTAGTAACACACTTGATTTTATCTTTTTCTGGATAGGTTTCCTCATGGAAATAGTCATCAAACTGGCTAATGAATGATAAAACAGTCTTTCCTTCTCGTATGCCATTGAAAGTGCGAAATTTGAAACTTCGTTTACTTATCTTGGATTCCTTGCGAATGGTTTGTGCTTCAAGAGTGGCATCGATGGTACGTCGAATCAAATCTTCAGCTTGAGGTTCTTCTTTGTCGGTAGACGCTCTTTGTAATTTTGTCAATTGCTCTTGCAATGCTTGCCTAGCCCTTCGCTCTTCTTCCAATTGCAGCATGATTAGATCCAGCTTTTGTTCCATGGTAGGCTCAGGTAGGTCGTCTTCAGTCATAGGATCATCCATATGTGGGGTCATCATCCTGTAAAACTCAATAAACCGTTCTCACTCAAAATCAAGTTAGCGGGATGAGCGTAGCTCAAATTCGGGGTTACAAGGCTATGTATTTTTGGGTATTTCTTTCTCAATTTTCAAAAAATCTGCAATATTTCCATCTTCGTTTGCTGAAAATACTTCAGCGGACCTGTAGATAGGTAGAACACCTTGCCACGAACAACTTTCCAGTTCAGAGTTTTTGCGTAGGAACAAGTCTTCTAGGAGTTTTAAGCACTAGTCAGTTCTGACTCCAGTTGACTAGTCTGACTTGCAGAGTTGCAGACTTAGCCGACTTGCAGAGTTGCAGACTTGCAGAACTTAGGCCGACTTGAGGAACTTGCAGGACTCGATTCCAATCGACTTGCAGAACTTGACTTCTGGTGATATGCATTTTGTGGAATCACCCGCTATGGAATCACCCATGTACACACTAAATTAATGAAACGCCCGAAAAGGACAGGCGTCCCCATCAACTTCTCGCACAAAGAATCCTCTTTGTGTATGAGCCCCGGTCATCTAAGTTTACGGAATCCACCGTAAAACCTCATAGAATCCACCGTGGAATATGCCTCCTGGCATCAGATACAAACGCAAAATCGTCATAAGTATTTAGTGCAAAGTGAGTTTCGATGCTCCTAGCCCGTGAGGCCATGTGGTGGGATTTTCTGTCATATGCATGAGGTCCGGCTAGTGCCATAGCCAATGCCGACCCATTTTAGGTCCCATTATACATTCAGTAGGGCATGCAAATAAAACTTCATTTTTGTTAAGTGAAGGTTAATGTAAGCCTTAGAAGGCTAATTTTGGATGGAAGGGGGGGGGGGGGGTACTATTCATGGCCTCTTCTCCATGATTTTTGGAGAACTTCAATAGGTTTGAGAAGAAAATGCGATATGGTTGGAGGAGGCTATTATTGCATGGAATGATGATTTTATGAGAAGAACAATAGTTGGATTTCATGGAGATTTTCAAAAGCAATCAAAGAGAAATGGGAAGTCCAAATGTTGTAGAAAACATGATCTGAGATAGGGGCAAGCCATCTAATCTTACGAGTGGTTGGTATTCGGAGGATCTTGAGGACTCTAATTGTGGGGGAATAAGACTTTGCATGCTTTTTGAGGTATAGAGAGAAGAAAGATTGTAAACATTATCGTAGGCAACATCACAATATAGACGAAAGGAGAATGACAGGAAGTAATTAAGGCAAAAGTTTTAGTATGAAAAAGACAAGCTGATTGAATTGTTAGTTGCAGTTTTTCATGGTGATGGAGCTTATTCTAATGTGGATTTTTTCTCCTTCAGGGCTCAGAAGTGAAGATTGTGGACATAAATGACTTGATCACAGCCTATTTAAGCTAGTATGAAGATTTTCTTTATTAAAGGCACTGCATCTTTTACTGTAACATGAAGTTGAGAGTGGGTGATTGCAATTTTAATAATGCTTCTCAATTGAGAGTAATAGTGACTATATGTAGTGAACAGAATGTAGATAAGGTCGAAGAGCACCCTATCACCACACAAAAAGAACCACGAACCGGCCAAGAGAGGCTACAAATACATTGTTGGCCATAAAACCTACAAGAAAACCCTCTTTTTCTCACCAAGAACCATGCCTCAAAACATACAAGGAGATGGCACACAAGAAATAGACAAATGAAAACCCTCCTCACCATCTTCCTCTTCCTTACTCTCCATAAAATTTAGCAATGAAGCACAAGAGAGAAAAACAAGAACAAGAAGGCAAGTGTTGTGCCAAAATGAGGAAGAGGGAAATGAACCATAAGGAGAAGATAAAGGAAGAGAGATATGTAACCACCTCAACGTCCCACCTCCCCAAATCCCATGGCTGCAACCACCTTTCCTTTTTCTTGATATTAAAATTGAGTTTGCATACATAGACTAAGGTCTTAGAGACCCCTCATATTTGAAATAGGACAAAGGTGTTTGACCTTTTCTTTTCCTAGCACAATACTTTATAATGTGAGCCTTTTGGACTACACATTTTACATTGCTTCATAAATGATTTTTTACAAGAGAGTACAAAAGCAAAATGTCATTTCATAAAAGATGTTTCTATGTTGAGCACATTTTGGTGCCTACATTTAGACAAATTTCCTAGTTATCATTCCTCCCATGCTTAACTGTGAAGCGTACCTGCGAACAAATTTGAAAAAGAATCACAATCAGCACTTGAAAATCCTTCATCTTTATCTTCATCCTGGATATTTTCTTCATTGTCTTTGAATTGCAATTGGATAGGGAAGGAAAATAACACACAAATAGAAAGACACAACTAGGTCATAAAGCCTAGGTTACAAGCACACCAATCAAATGACATAGATCACAAAAGATAGAGTTTTTCAACAAATTTGCATATGAGGATGGGCACTACACTCAACATAGAAAGAAAGATAATCACTAGTGAAGCACATAAGAAAACCTGAGAAAGATAATCATTCAATGTACCCTCACTAAAGATACAACAATATAGTTCTCTACCTGATTAGAAAGGAAAGAAATGTAGATTTTATTCATAACATAGCTTTTAGAGAAAACAAAAAAGAAAAGTCTGGTGTGTATTGAAGGAATGTAATCTTGGGAAGAGAAGAGAAGAGAAGATGGAAAGAAGCTGCATGTAAATGGATTTTAGGAAGGGTTATTTTGGTCAAAGGTTTTAAATCTTAGCTTTATTGTGTGGCAAAGAAATTAAAGATTAATTAGATAATTGTGTTGAACAGATGAGGAAAGAAAAGGATGATGCTTGTCAGCAGACACAACAATGGAAGAAGGGAAAAATCTATTTGCCATATCCTCGCCGCACAACAATTGTAACATGCCCGCCTATCGGCTCTGTCCAAGCATGTTTTAGCGGTCCATCGAGAAAAAAATCTAAGCGTCGCCGCCCGGCACTCCCAGGGAATGTTTCAGGGTTTGTCGCTGTCGAAAGGTCGAATCCATCAGGGATCAAAAGTAGAAGGAAATAGAGATAGGAGATGGAAGAGAAGATAGAGAATACACAAGTGGTAAACACTACAAAGACAAAGCACAATGAATTGAATCAATATGTATTGAAAGAACCTAGAATCTTCGCACTACTCATAAGCAATCTCCAAGCATTAGATCTCCTGGAGCTTCTTCTTCGTAGAACAAAACATGCATAAAAATTGCAGCTTCCTCTCTGTTGCTCAGAACCCAAATCTGATGGCTCCAAAAGGGGGGTAAAACCCTAGGACACCTACTCAGGATCTCCCAGATTACTCATTCTTCTTCTTTTAGTTCAATCTCTAGTTTTCAGCTTGTTTACAACGATCGCGACGTGCATGATTTTGTCCATCTATCCCTCTTGTGAAAATCCCATAATTGGCTGAAAAAGCAGCTAGCTTTTTGCATGCCATCCTAATCTAGAAGCTTTTTCTAACTTTTTTTATTTTTACAATAAATAATATCAAAAATAGGCTAAAATTATCCAAAAATATAGTATTTTTGGATAATCCATGCAACTCACACTAGTACTAGTGGCTAAGATCACATTGACTCTCTAGATCAATAAAGAAGTCGGATGATGATGCATTCCATACTTTTTCACACTGTGTCCTCATAACATCACAATATCCACCCCCTTTGAACCTACACATCCTCTAGTATGTGCCAAAATCCTAGTTGTCACGGAATTCTGAGTCCTCCTCATCCTCTGTAACCATATCCTTTGCTTCTTCATCTTCCATATCTTCATGGCTAGCCCCTATATCATGACCACTATTTTCTTCCAATTTCGCCTTTTGAAATATTTGATTTTTTTCCTGCTACCGAAAGTTTGATGGCTGTCCCATCTAGCTCATTTAATGCATAAGTAGCATTATCAAACACATGTATTACCACATAGGGTCCAAACCATCTTTTGGAAACTTTACACATGGTACTTTGCTGGTTGTCTAAACTGCTATCATAAACCAATACCCAATCCCCATCTTGTATGGTTCTTGGTCTCAGTCTATGTCTTTTGTCAAACCATTTCTTGTTCTGCATCCTTGCTGCCCTTAACTTTGCAATTGCCGCCTCTATGTCTTTTGACTTTCTTTCCAACTATCTAATGCATAAGGCCAACAACTCCTCTCGATTCAACTCCTCCTCCCAAGATAACACACTCCATGTGACTATCATCTCTTCTATCGGCATGATAGGTTTTTGACCATACATCAATTCTGCAGGCATATATTCTATAACAACACTATGACTTGTTCTATTGGCCCACAAAGCATAAGGGAGCAATCGTGGCCACTCTTTTACCTTCTCTCCACATGCTTTTGCCAATGCCTTCACAATAGGTGGATGACCTCTTTCACTTTTTCCATTTTCTTCAGGGTTATAGGCTGAAGTTATTATCCCCAACCATGTAAAGAAATCATGAGCTTCATCTGCATCCAACTCACCCCTATCTGCTGTAATTTTTCTCACACAACCATACCGACAAAAGATTTCTTCTAAGAGAAAAGTACACATAGCATTTGTTGTCTTAGTACGTAAAGCTTTTCCTTCCACTTGATTAGTCAAGTCTTCACGAGCAAGCACAAGATACCTCATTTGCCAAAGACATGTTGGCATTGTGACCAAATCCACCACCCACTTAAAATGAAGAGACAATGGATATGTGGGTTGCAATCCATCCTAATGTCTCACAGAATACATTTGACATGTTGTACATGTTTCCACAAAGTGAGCAACATCCTTATACATAACTTGCCACCGATATCTTTCTTTGATCTTTGTAAAAGTACCCCAAACAGCTCTATGACCATCCCACAAGCTTTCATGAAATTCTCGCATTACTTTTACTTGTGAAACTGTGTCACTCACAATGGCATATCCTGTTTCTTTTTAGCATGTTTCCATAAGTATCCATCTTTTTAAAAAGCCGCATACACTTTCCTCTTGATTTTCTTAAACTCCTCATCTGACCATTCATCTCTCTTTGTTAATGTACTGAGGTATTGACCAATACTCAGCCACTCTCCTGCATATTTGTCTTCCAAAAACACTTCTACACAAGATACAAAACATCTAAAGTGTCTCCTCTTTGTTTTCCAAGCTTCTGTTAATGCTATAACAACACCTTGCATTGCTGAATTCACTCTTGCAACATCATTTTCAGCCATAAGAAAGTCATCTTCTTCCTCCTCATCCATCATCCCATCTTCATTCTCATAACGTGCTCGAGATAACTTGTCTGCCACCACTGGGTTATCTCTTCCTGCAATATGCTGAAATTCAGGGTTCAAATATTTGATATATGCAATCCACATGAGAATAGCAATGTCCGGAGTAGCATAACCAATAATCATACCCAATACTGACAAACAATCAGTCTGAATGACTACATGAGCACCCATAAAATACTCCTTATCACATTTAAGGGCTGTCACAATTTTCCATAATTCTCTTTTAACCTGTGGATATCTTCTCTATCGTTCAATTAATACTTTAGCACCAAAGAGAATTGCATATCTTTGCCCTTTCTCATCATCTTGCCCAATTGCCCATCCAATCCCGATTGGGCTTGTATCAATAGTAATAATGATAGGCTTTCCATGTGAATAGTCAACCTTTCTCAATGTAGGAGCAGATTTTAAGAGTTGCTTCAATTTCTTAATTGCTTTCTGATTCTTCCTTTCCCAATGAAATTTCTGACCTTTCCTTAGAAGCTGATAAAGAGCATCGGCTACATGTGCAAAGTGAAGAATCCATATCAAATAGAACACATGCACCCAAGAATCTACACGCCTCTGATACATTTGTGCATACATCTTGCATTCTATCAATCCCATCTATTTTTGTTGGTGATGGCCTTCCCCCATAAGGCCCACACACATGCCCAACAATCAAAATCTCTTCAACTCCAAAGACAGACTTTTGTCGAGAAAGAGTTAAATGCACCTCTTTTAGATGTGTCAAAATCCTCTCACAATCCACAATATGGTCTACCACAAACTGTCTGCATCCATGTGCATCCATCTCTTCATTATTTTCATCCATTGCACACCCTTTGATTGGGACATCATCCAAGAAGGGCATAGTCAATTGTGGTATAAAATCGCTAAGTACCCTATTCATAGTATTTGTCATGTGTGCCACTGAGTTTGTTGCTCCCTGTGGGAGAATACACATCCGTACTAACCCCAAGGGAGTCTTCATGGTTGTGATATCACTGCTTTCAATTGCAAGCTGAAACTAATCATAACCCCAGTAAAGATCACCCAAAGAATAGATCACTCTGCTTGCAAAAGCCTCTACAAATTCATCAACCACAAGACCTGCACCTACATTTCTTATGGTTACTTTATTTACCGATTGCATGTATTGAATAAATCTCAAAGCCCCATTCTTTTTGGGCACAGTAAACCAACGATTTGAGTAAGGGGCTGAAGAAGGCTCCAAAATCTTCATGCGAATCTTTTCATTTAACAAATCCATCAGCTTTGGCAAGTAAGCTTTAGGCACTAGAATAGGCCTCAAGTTCCATGGTACATGTGGCACTGTAAATATGACCATAGGAGAGACAACATTTGGATCCACACAACCTATTTCACTTGGCTGAAATGCAAATGCCTTTCCATGTCTAGCTAACATCTGCATAAAACAGTCTCTCTCAGTAGCTCATTTTTTGCATGTATAGTTACCAATAGTAAATACATGCTTCATTTCATCAAGAGGCGAGTACACCCACTGAACAACACTACTGTAGCCCCGCATTATAGTAGTGCTTAATGAAAATACAGGTCTTTGAATTCCCTTGCATTTGAAACCAAAGGAGACTCTCGAAGCGTATCCTGATTTCTAGGATGATTAACACAAGCAGTAAGAAATTGCACTTGTTTTCTCCCATCCTTGCTTCTGACTCTTGCATAAGCAGAACCATCATCAAGCACCTTTGTTTCCATATGCACACCTGTAATATAGGGCTGTCCCAAAATCACCGCATATGAGGAATTATCTTGCACAAAGAAGTGTTGCTCTTTCTGTACATCACCAATCGTCACTTTTACATTAGGACATGCAGCATAGAGCTCCTCTGAAGAATTATTTGCAGCCCTCATTCGCCAACCATGATCAGTGTCTACAAGCCATGCACCATTTACATACAATCCACGCTCAATGACATTTATCTCAGACCCATGGTCAAGTAAAGCAACACAAGGAGTTTCACGCTCCCCTATTTTCTACCATTTCAGTGGTAGCTCTAGCCCAAAGATTTCTTATGTAGTGACTTCGAGAAATAAATCCTAGAGTCTCTTCTCCATATTGTTGCATTTTCCTCACTCCACTATGCATATTGCTACAAGACTGCATTTTCAGCCACTTTTTTCTCTTGCATACACTGAATATGCATCTGCTGCTGATTCCCAACTAGTTATGCCATGAATATCTTGCCCTGCATGGGACATTTCACTATCAGTGACCTTTCTCTTTTCAGCTGCATGTAAAGGATGTGTCCATATTTCAGCCTTTGGACCAACCATCACTTGGCCATGCATTCTATCCAACTGTAGACCAAAATTAGAAGCATGTACCATTGCATAAGCATTTTAGACAGCCAAGTCTTCCAACAACTTATGCATACCTCCATTTCCAAAATTCAAAGCAAGAGGCAATCCCGTTTCTTGTGCATGGATCTTGCCATCTTTCCAAAAGATGAGCTGTCGTGCCAAGGCCTCCTGATAGGCAGCACAATCCTTTCTCTCGTGCTGCAAACTATCACACCAAATACATCTTTTTCCAGGCTTAGGAACTACTGCCCATCCCCTTTCCTCTTGTCCTTTTTCGTCCAATTTTGCAACCTTCAATTGAAGATCCTGCATGCCTTTGACCAATTCATCTAAGAGATCTTCCCTAACAGAGGGAACAATAGCAGGTACAGCCATAGGGTTAGCCACAGAAGTAGGTGGCTTACTGGATACATCAATTGTCTTGCCCGTAACAATGGGCAAGCTAGAGACATGCAAGCTTTCTCTTCTTCTATGCTTCTTCACAAGTGCAGTAATAGCTTCCTTGACATGTCTCCACTCTGTTTTCAAACTTCTCTGTAGTGTGATCCTCTAGCAAATCATCAAGCTTCTCTTGAAGCTCAAGATCAGCTACCTGTAGTAGAAACAATTCAATTTTTTAACTTGCAAGAGCTTGCTGTTTTGCAAGATCCAACTACTCAAATCGACTTTCAAATTCTCTTAACAATTCTGTAGCCACAAGACTCTTATTGGGTTGTAAAACCCACTTTTGAAAAGTCTTGCACGTAATCAAACTGGTGTCCTCAATGTAAAATTCTTCCTTGAGTGTCTTCTTGAAGGCTACCCAGTCAGCATCCTGCAAGTATAATTCAGTAATTTGTGCTTTCAGTTTATGAACAATAATACGTAAAAAATACCGGCTCCATGCAGATTGAGCCACCCAAAGAATTCCATCTTCTGAGCATAGATATGTATATATGCAGATACATTCCTGCCATTGAATAACTTCACCTCACGCTCAACTACTTACAAAGCATTCATCACAACACTTTCTGTTTGTGCTAAAGCTTGCATCACCTATTGTTGTTGTTGTACCTGCATAAGCATATTTATATTTTGCACCAACTGTTGCAAAACATCACTGGAGATTGTATTCGAAGATTCTCCCATCTTGTCTTTCCTTCTTCTGACGACCTTTCACGTCGGGTTCACCAATGTTGGAGGGGTTTTTGTCGAAATGTCAAATCCACCGGGGATCAGAAGTAAAAGGAAGTAGAGATAGGAGATGGAAGAGAAGATAGAGAATACACAAGTGGTAAACACTACAAAGACAAAGCACAATAAATTGAATCAATATGTATTGAAAGAACCTGGACTCTTTGCACTACTCAGAAGCAATCTCTAGGCATTAGATCTCCTAGAGTTTCTTCATAGAACAAAACGTGCATAAAAATTATAGCTCCCTCTCTACTACTAGGAACCCAAATCTGATGGCTCCGTTGGCTCCAAAAGGGGGGTAAAACCCTAGGGCACCTGGTCACGGATCTCCCAGATCACTCCTTCTTCTTTCAGTTCAATCTGCAGTTTTCAGCCTATTTAGAGCGATCACAATGCGGCGCGCGATTTCGTCCATTGCATGTTATCCTAATCTAGAAGCTTTTTCTAACTTTTTAGGATTTTTACAATAAATAATATCAAAAATAGGCTAAAATTATCCAAAAATCTAGTATTTTTGGATAATCCATGCAACTCACACTAGTACTAATGGCTCAGATCACATTGACTCTCTAGATCAATAAAGAAGTCGGATGATGATGCATTCCATACTTTTTCACACTGTGTCCTTATAACATCACGGCACCGCCTCCCAATGGAACTTTTACGACTAAACCCACTAGGATCGACATGAAATTTGGGTTCCTAGAGGCCAAGGTCTTCTAACAGCATTCTAGCGTCGGATCCTGGATATCTTACTTTACACAGAGATACCCAAGCCGAACCAAACCCATGTCGCACTTGGTTAAAAGAGAATGGGAAATGAGAGGGATGCGTTGCTCAACCTCTCTACCTGTAGGGCATAATCCCATTCCGGTCCCCTAAAACGGCATGAATCGGATTCTAACTTAACAATACCTAAAGTCATCGTCAGTAAAACCTTGTGAGAAGCCTCCCACTTCTCTGGGACTACCCAACCGTAGGGATGCTCACAATGGCAGAGATGTCATGGACACTCGTCCCATCATATCAAGCCACCTCATCAACATGTGTTGGTGCATCTTGTATATCAAAATCTATAAAATCATCAAGTGTATCACACACCATGATACAATATAACTTTTCTTCCCTTAGCTCCAAAATTTCTAGTACATCCTGCATAAGGAAATATTCCACCCCCTCGATGATGATAGCATGGAGAGAAGTGAGGGGTGGCTCATCACTTGTCGGCATCTCAACAGGGCAAGGAGGTGGGTGCACAATGGCTAAGCTTTGTGCTGCCTCTACTCTTGAATCGAGTGTGATCTCTTTAGGCTCCCTCTTGAAATACTCTAGTTGTGGCTGAGAGGGTGTGTCGATGTCTTCCTCATTGTCCTCTTGCACCTCAATGCACAAAACATATATGGCAAATGCTGCATTGCGCTCGATGAGATCCATCATGGCATGGTCCTGGGATGAGGTGGGCACTGCTCTGGCATAGAGATACTGCCCCACATGCATGAGGGCTTAATTTATTACATTTTCATGGCTTGATCCAGCACGTAAACTATATAGGAAATCTATGGGGACCCATTTGAGAGCAGAGTTCGGAATAGAACAGGCGAGAGGGTTTGCTACATCACAAAACGATGCCAATATACTAGAGCTAGGGTCTACGGTGGAAAGTGAGCTCTCTAGACTCAAGGTTGCACAAAACCTAGGGTATATTTGATCTCCTATGTGTGCGTAGCATGTGGAGCTAATCCATGCGGCAAAGGTGGGAGTGGTAGCCATGGCACACAAAGAGAGAAGGGAGGAGAGCACAAGTGTAGGAAAGTAGAGAATGAAAGTGAAAATAAGTTTGGAGTTATAGCTTTTATGTATCTATGGTTTTAAATAAAGGTTCTTTTTTAACACTAAAGTTTCTTATTTTTTTATGTTTGAATTTTCATTTCTCCCCTTTTCAGTTTCCCCTTCTTTCTTAGGCAGATCTCAAATTCATCATATCTCTTTCCCTGCTTCTTCTTTCTTGACAAAATCTTATAGTCTCATTGTTGCTTGCCCTATCTATAACCCTGTGAAATTTCATTTCCTCCCCACAAACACAGAGTGAGTTTCGCACGTTTTATGAGAGCAGAGCTTGTTCTACCAAAGCCTTAAGATTTTCTTCACAAAACTTTACACGTATATTGTTCTCTTCCATAGATGTTCTATACTAAAGTTTTATCTCATTTTGACAAAACCTGTGCAAGTTATGTGCATTCTCTAACATGTAATTTCTTTTTTTTTGGTACTCTAGGAGTCTTTACAGTCAAGAACAATGATCTTTTGAACACTCAACTTCTTCTTCAACATCTTACGGTTTCTTTGTAAACAAAGTTGCAGGTATGTTGTCTTGTTTTTTGCTGCTCCATGGTTAAAATTTATCTCATTTGGACAAAATGTATGCAAGCTATATGCATACTGAGTTTTCCTGTGTTTTTTTACTCCCAGAGTCTTTGAGGGTGGAGAACAATGATTTTTTAAAAACTCAACTTCTTCAGCATCTTTGGGCTTCTTCGCAAAGAGAGCCACACGTATATTGCTACTTTTTTCTATTGCTCCATGGTTAAGTTTCAACTCATTTGGACAAAGCCTATGCAAGTTATATGCATGCTTTGACTCAATATTTCTTTTGTTTTTGTACTCTAGGAAGTTGTCAGTGAAGGAACAATGGTCTTGTTATAAGTCAACTTCTTGTTCAACATCTCTGGGCTTCTTTGTGAAAAGAATTGCACGTACAATGTTTTTTTTTAATTGCTTCATTTAAATTTCATTTCATTTGGAGAGAAAATTTGCAAATTATACACACATTGATAGGTAACTTTTGTATTTGGTTACTATAGATGTCTTCACGGATGAAAAACATCAGTAACATACTTGCAGTGGAGGTCTTCAATAGGAAAGATAGTGTCGGTAATTGGAAAGATAGTGTCTGTAATTGGATTTGTGATAAGTACTATAAGTTTGATTGGATTTTGATGCACCCAAGTACTTGAGGGAGTTTCAAGGTCAGGCGTAAGGATATTGCAGACCCTAGCAAACATTGGAAATGTAGAATTTTAGAGTTCAGAAAAGTGTTCAATAGAACAAGTACAGTAACAGAAGTGTTGATCCAATATGTTTATACGCGCAAACAAATCTTTGTACACGACAAGAACTACATGGAAAATTATAAACAAAACAGTAAGTTTTTAAATTTTATCATTGTTTATTCTTTTGCATTATAGTTGTTTTTAAAAATCTTTGCAGTGCTCTAATTCAATCTTGTTTTACTGATAGCTCTATATCCATCAACTTTGCATGAATGGCAGAATGTGAAATGTTTGAGTGGTAGGATACATGTTTGGCATGAAGACATAGGTTCTTTGATCTATGATAATAACTCTGCAAGTCAACTTGTAACTCAAAATATATTTTTTAATAATTCATTGTATGTAGTAGAAAGCCAAAGATTGCAGCATGTCCCATTACCGCGACTATCTACTGGTGAATGGTTGATTGGTAGCTTGGAGTTGTCAGGAGCATGTAAGTACAAGATAAAATCTGACATCAATAGTGCTATGAAACCCACCACAGGCTCCAAAGATGTGCATCTTCGTTGGTTTATTCCATTCTCATTGTTTGCACATTTGTTTGGTTCATGTGATATTCTGAAGAAAACAAAGATTACTTATCAATGCAAGTGTCCATCCGAGGAATGGATGAGTCAGCTATTGGGTGAGTCTTGGCAAGTCAAAAGAACACATTTTTATGAGACGATTGAATGCAGGGTCAACCAATCTGATCTCACATTCAGGTAAATCTTTTTTAGTACTTTGAATGCCTTGATTTGATTGACATAGGTCTTGCTTAGATGAATTTTTGTGTTATTTGCATTTACTTACCATTATTTTTATTTTTATTACAGGCATTTCATTGAGAGTAGGGTTTTGAGCCTGGAATGTGCCTAAAATTTGTAAAAAAATCCGGAATTTAGGTGAAAAATATTCGACATCGAAGGCGGCAGCTGCAGCTAGGACAATTTTAAGCACCAAGTGAAAGACGGCTTTTAAAAGGTGCCCGAACGACACTTGCAAATTTTTGATAATTTTTTTGACTGCCTTGCAGGATGCTGGGAGCTACCAGTCAATGTGGGATGCCGAGACGGACACGTAGGATTTCTCAGAGGCTGAAACGGAGCCCGGACGTGGAAGAGGCAAAAAATTGGCCAAGATTTGAAAAGGTGGACAAAAAACTTAGGAGCAAAAGGGGGTGCCCTTTGGGAGGGGGCACCCCCCCCCCCCCCCCCCCCCTCTTCCAAGTTTTTTGTGGATATGGTAGCAGTATCTTCACGCTGAAAACGGTGCAAAAATTGCTACCCCCTCCCCCCCCCCCAACTCGATTTTGGGCTGCAAGTAAGCCATGGATCAGACATTGCCGGGCAACTTCTCCCTCTTCCCTGATCATATCGCCGGTCTTCGTGCGAGATATGGCTGACTGAATGAAGAGATCAGAATCTAGTCTTTCTCTCTCCTCCCTCTCTCTCCTCTCTATGGGCTGTTCATGTGCACTACCTTGAAGGAGGAATCGGGAAGGAGATTGAAGGAAACGGTGATGGAGATTGATGGTGATGCTGAAGATTGATGTGTTTTTTAAAGGAGCAGCCCGATACGCATAAAAGGCAGTGGTATTAGTAACCCAATTGCTGCACATAGTCCTTTAGGTGCAGAAGGAAGCGCAAGTTCTTCCTCTCTTCCACCAGGTCAACCCACTTCAAGTGGGGGTGTGATCCCATCAGTCCAAACTCCTATTGTCAATTCGATTGTCGTCATGGCACAACCCATTGCAATTCCTGCAGGGACGCCGGATCTACCAACTTTAGGAGTTCCTTTTCCCATTTTTAATGGGTTAGCCGAAGAAGACGCAGAGTTTCACATTTGCGAATTCCAAAGATTAATGTTTAATTACCGCATCCAAGATGAGGGACATCTTATGATGTTCTTTAACATGACATTAAAAGAAAGGGATGCAATATGGCATCATAGCATAGAGACTGGAACCATCACTACAATCGACCAATTTTATGCAGCTTTTCGAGGAGAATATGCCCCTGAAAGAGGGGGCCAATACTGGTTGCGTGTTTTGAATGTAACACACCAAGACCCCCATGAGAATATGAAAGCATATGCTAATTAAGTATTTCCTAAGTTACAAACTTACATTCCCATTCCACCGACTGCCCAATTGCAATACTTCTTGCATGGATTAGATTTCAATATTTAGGTTCAATTGAGCAGTGTGGCTTTGGCTGATATAGACACCACCATCACGCAGGCAGAAGGAGTAGAGTCACGATTACAAACGGCCTACTCCTCTCGAATAAATCTTAATGCGGGTCTAGTACATGGAGGCAATTTACCATTGACAAACGGAAGTCAAGGGATGCCTATGAATAACCCTAATGGGAGAGGAAGTGTGGTTCAAAATGTACCTTTGCTGCTAGCTCCTCCCAGTGTGACTATGCCTATGGTTAGTCAGTTGGCTCCATCGAATGTTGGAGGCCAAGCTTCAAACCCTAATGTTATTCCTGTGAGTCAACAACCAATGCCCAATCAAATTGTTAGGCCAATGGAACAACGGATAGACGATCAAGTGAGAGCGGAATTTTGATGCCGAGAAGTGCTTAAAAATAGCTAAAAATTACGAATATCAAGGGAAAAATATTCAACGTCGAAGGCGGCGGCTTGACTTAGGACGATTTTAAGCGTCGAAGTGCTTTAAAGGCGCCCGAGTGACACTTGTTGATTTTTGATAATTTTTCAAACTGCCATGCCAGTGGTCAGGAGCTGCCAACCAATGTGGGATGTCAAGCCGGACGCCTAGGATTTTTCAGAGCTCAATTCAGACACCGGACGGGGAAATGGCCAAGGAAATGGGCAAGATGCGAAGGGGTGGACCAAAGTTTGGCCAAATGGGTAAGTGACCCTTGGGAGCTCAAAATGAAATGTTACATGAAATGTATGAAAAAAATGTGGAGAGAGGGAGAAGAAGGCGTGGGCAGATCAATGTTGATTTTTGCGCTCCATCCTTAGGGATGGAGATGGCAGCCTACAAGCAACTTACCCAACCGACATTACCCCTAAACTACTCCTTCCCTGCTGACTCTATCGCCTGACTTCGCTCCTCAAATGGTGGCGTGAATGGAAATCTCTGATTCTAGTCTTTCTCTCTCCTCCCTCTCTCTCCCTTAAGGGGCTGTTCTTGTGTGGAAGAAGACAATGAAGGATGATGGAGGAAAGCTTGTCCGGATGAGACCGGATTGCTTCCCCGTGGATGAAGACATGAAGAATGCTGTTCTCGAAGATGCTGGACATTGAATGAGGGCTGACACGTAGTCCCATAGCAAAACCGAGATCTCGAGACACAAAGCCTAAGCGGTAATTCAATTTTTATGAAGAAAAAATGAGTTTTTATACTATTTGGTTGATGAAATATTGTTCCTATGGGCTGATTATGCATCATAATGTTGTTTGCTATGAGTTTGATCAGTTTATGCTCAGAAAATCAGAAAATCATAAGTGTTATGGCTGAAATTAATTGTATAAAACCCGTAAAATACGCGTTTAAGAGGCAAAATGGGGTCTTTTTGCAAAATAAAGGGGAAACAGGAGATATAACATCAAAAAAACCTAAAATTTTGCTGTCAAGAAACCTAAGGGCCACAACCCATAATCAATCTTAATTTCTAGTCATAATTATTGAAGATAATAGAGGAAAAATACCAAAAATGGTGAAAAATGGGTTTTAAATGGGGGAAAATTAGGAAACGATAAAAGAAAAATTCCAGAAAATTACATAAGTGTTTGTGCAATGTATAATGAAGGTAGAGCATGAGGTTAGCCTCGGTTTACCCTCATTTCTATGTTTTTGTCCGTATTTATTGCTTTCTCTACAAAGAAATACACATAAAATGACTCTTACACCTATCAACGATTGCAAAACATTAAACGGTAGGGTAAGAGGGGAGTTTGAGAGTTAAAGTACACTCTTAAATCTGATTTATGTGTTGCATCATGGCTATAGGATGTTGTTTTAAAATAAAGGAAAAGGCAGCATGAGCGTAAGGCTCGGTGTCTCTCCTCGTTTCAATACATAAACATTAGCATGGAAATCATGAAAAGATTGGTTTCGCACGATACACAATGCTGATTTTCTATTGTTTGTGCACTAAACCATTCACATTATGCACTATGCATGGTTCATGGTATCGAAGGAAAAATCTCTTGGACTGCATAGCAATTGTTTTCTTAGGACTTTGACCCACGATTGAGAGTGTGAGGTTATCCCTTGCCGTAGAGTAGAGGGTGGATTTCCTAAGGGACTGTGAAGTGAGGAAGCATGGTATATCTCCTAGAAATACGAGAAATATAAAAGAGAGGAGTTTGTGCTCGTATGTGTTATATGTTTAGTAGCGCATCAAAGGGCCAATCCCTGCGATGTAGGAGAGTTGCAGTGGGGCTCCGACTATTAGTCGGTGGAGTGCCTCCTGTGTGTGTATGACGAGGCGTTATGCCTAAGTACTTTGGGATCTCCCTTTGAGGAGTTTTAGGAAAATGTTGGACTATGAACTATAAACGCATGAATTAAGCTTTAGGGCAGTTGGTCCTTCAGCCTTAGATTGACGCTCCTGGTCCGCGAGGCCGTGAGGGTGTTTGTGTGTCATGAGCATGAGGTCCTAGTGCTATAGCCAGTGCCGGCCCATTTCAAGTCCCATCATCAAGGCTATGAGTCTAGTGCCTCTAATTTCCTGTTGAGATATCGAGCTCCAATCGTGATATGCCAGGGTGACCGTTGTGCATTTATGTCACCGACTTGTCAGTTGTAGATGCGGTTAGTACACCGCCCATGAATAATAGCTAGATGACAGCTATCCTTATTTACTCTAGTTCGTGGCTCAATTAGTATACCACCTTAGTTATTTGAGTTTGGTTTGAGACCCATATATAGGGTTCTTCTATTTCTATGTACTAGAGTTCTTTTTGGCCCACACAAACTAAGAAGAGGAAAACTGTTTTCAGCCTCCACCTTTGTGTGTATTCCCCCATTGTGCAAGTAAGAAAGCTACAAGTGAGACTCCTTCCTTCTCTCCCACATTCCTGACATGGTATCAGAGCCTTGTTCATAGTAAGGAGCTCAAGAAAGCAAGCCAAGTTCGCGGTGTTCTGGTAAGAGAACCAGTGTTGCTTCCATTTTTTCTGTTTTGGGAGCAAGTCTCTGCAGGTAGCACAGTCGGAAAGTGCAAGAGTGCATTGTCTAAGATTGAGATGCCCTTTGCAGTGTAGCAAGAGGGCAGTATATGCTGCGGGAAGAAGCTTTAGCCCTCGGTTGCTCTATTTTTTTTATTTGAGGCCATTTTGGGGCCTGTTTTGGAGGCGGAAGCTTTCTGCATGCACTCAAGAAAAGGCCCAGTTTTATGCTGTGCGACCACTGTTCTACAAGTCGATGAAAAGTTACTGTAGAAATTGCATTGTATGCCTGTGCGCAGAGACATTGGGAGTTACAGAAGCATCCTTGTTGCCTGTTGATGCAAAATCGTCGCTAGGAAGTGACTGTGTGGTCAAATACCACTTTCGTCAGTTTTGCAGATTTGCCCTTGTGAGGCTGAAGCTGTGTTCTTTGCAGTGACAGAATTTTTTGTAGTGTTCTGTAATGGCGTCTATTTTTCTTTCACAGATTGTCACTGAAAAGCTTGACAAGAACAACTTCGAAGCATGGAAGTTTAGAATGACGAATTTCCTTATGGGAAAAGGATATTGGGAGTTCGTTGCAGGAAATGAAGAAGAACCAGTTCTTCCTGATGTTCCCAATCAACAGCAAATGCAGGCATTTAAAGCATGGCATGAGAGAGCCAGAAAAGTTATGTACTAGCTGTCTATCAGCATTTCAGACTCTATGATTGTGCATATTCAAGATGCAAGTACGCCAAAGGAGGCATGGGATACTTTGTAAAAAATGTATAGCACAAATAAGCAAGCCAGGAAAATGCAGCTCAAGCAAGAGTTGCACAATGTGCAAAGAGAAAATATGAGCATCAATGACTATCACATGAAGGTGAAGAAGATTGCAGATGCACTTGCTTCCATTGGGTCGCCAGTGGAAGATGATGATTTAGTTTCTGTGACCTTGAATGGTCTAGGAAAGGATTATGCACAGTTCTGAACATCTATTTCCATCCGTGAAAGATTTCCTAATTTTGAGGAGTTGATTGCTCTTCTAATTTCTGAGGAGCAGAGAAATGGTGGTGCATCTTCTTCAGGAGGAACTTCAAAAGAAGCTGTCTTCTACTCAAATGCTAGAAGAGGTAGAGGGAGAGGTAGAGGAGGCCGATCTGGAGGCCGTGGTAGAAATCAGAATATGCAGCAAACTCAAGAAAATCAGTCCTATGGAGGAGGACGTGGTAACTCTAGAGGCAGGGGGAGCCAAAGAGGTCGTGGTGGATGGCAAAGAGGCCAAAATGCAAACAGTAATGTTGAATGCTACTACTGTGGTAAAATGGGTCATATGGCTAAAGACTGCTATAAAAAGCAGAATGACATCATGAATGGAAAATTGCGACAAGGGAATTATGCATCTTCTAGTAGACAGGATGATGACAGAAATGAGCATTTGTTTATGATGCAACACATGAACAATTTTGTGACAAGTGCAGAAGAAAGCAACGATGTATGGTATATTGACTCAGGTGCATCAAACCACATGACAGGTCATGCAGAATGGATGGAGGATGCAAGGAAAATGGAAAAACCAGGATTTGTGGAGACTGGTGATGATACTGCACATCCTATTGTGTAGATTGGAAAAATTCCTTAGTCTATGCAGGATGGGAAAAAGAAATACCTGTCCGATGTATTTCATGTCCCGAATATCACCAAGAATCTGGTTTCTGTTGGTCAAATGGTTGAGCAGGGCTTGCAGGTCAGATTTAATCCTCATGGATGCTTTGTTGAGGATATGAAAAATAAAGGTCGCTTGATAGCAAAAGGAAAGAAGAAGGGCAGAATGTTTACGTTGGATGCAGACATGCTTGAATTGAGTGCAGCAATGTTTGCACATTGGACCGGTGTAGTTGCAGATATTGATATCTGGCATAAACGCATTGGTCATATTAATGTACAACGACTTAAATCAATGCAAGCCCAAAATATTGTTGCAGGATTGCCTAAATTCAAGGTTGCAGAAATGCATAAGGTATGTGAAGCCTGTCAGTTTGGAAAACAGGCAAGGAAACCATTTCCTAGACATGTTCAAGAGAGTAAGAAGCCATTGGAATTAATCCACTCTGATGTGTAGACTACTAAAGCTGCATCTCTTAGAGGCTGTCATTATTTTGTTACTTTTATTGATGACTATAGCAGAAAAGTTTGGGTGTATTTTATGAAAAAGAAAAGTGAAGTTTTTGGGCATTTCAAAACTCTTAAAGCTATGGTTGAAAAAGAAACAGGCCTGCAAATAAAATGCCTAAGGTCAGATGGAGAGGGAGAGTACCTCTCAAATGAGTTTGCAAGGTTCTTGCAGGAGCATGGCATAAAGCAGCAATATTCATGCAGTCATACCCCACAACAAAATGGAATTGCAAAAATAAAAAACAGGCATATTAGAGAGGTATCTCGTGCCATGCTCAATGAAAAAGACCTACCAGATTTTTACTGGGCTGAGGCAGTTGCTACAGCAGTCTACATAATGAACAGGACTCCCACTGCAGCAATACATGGCATGATTCCAGAGGAGAGGTATACTGGTAGGAAACCAGATATTTCTCATTTGAAAATTTTTGGTTGCATTGCCTATGTTCATGTGCCAGATGAGTTGAGATCCAAGTTGGATCCAAAAGCTGAGAAGTGTATCTTTATTGGTTACTCTCTATAGTAAAAAGGGTATAGATGCTATAACCCTTCTACTCGTAAGTTTATAGTGAGCAGAGATGTTGTTTTTTATGAGATGAGTAGCTGGTATAAACCAGTAAATGTGATTGATAATGTAGATGCACAAAATGGTAATGCTGCACAGAATTCACAGCAGCAGTCACAAGATATTAGTGGACCTGGAGCGTCCTCTAGCAGTGGTTTACATTCTTCGCCATGGACAGGCAGATTGAGATCAGGAGAATCTTCTCAAAGCAATGCAAATAGTGGTATGCAGGTATCACGAAAAGGAAAAGAGAAGGTAGATCAGCCCATGTTTGATGTGAATGCAGGTCTCTCTTATGTGGATGGTGAATCCAATGGCTCAGAATAGAGCATTGATGATGAGTTGGGTATTCCTTCTATTGTTACACCTGGAGTAAGGAAGACCAGGGATGTTTTGAGAGCACCTGGGAGTGAACCTACTTTGCGCAGGTCTACCAGAGCTAGGTATCCTGTGGATAGGCTGAAATATGATGGATTTATAGCCATTCACTATGCATATATGGTCAAAGTGATACATCAACCAAAACCCACTTCTTTTGAGCAAGCCATGGGAAAAGAAAAATAGGAGAAAGCCATGGATGAAGAAATGGATGCCTTGGAAGCAAATGCTACATGGGAATTGGTACCTTTGCCTAAAGGTAAAAATGCAATTGGCTGTAAGTGGGTTTATAAGGTGAAGCACAATGTAGATGGTTCTGTGAATAGATACAAGGCAAGATTAGTAGTCAAGGGGTATGCACAAACATATGGCATTGATTATGAAGAAACATTCAGTCCGGTTGCAAGGATGGCAACCGTAAGCGCAGTCATTGCTATGGCTGCATCAAAGGAATTGTCTTTACATCAGATGGATGTAAAGAATGCCTTCTTGCATGGTGATTTGCAAGAAGAGGTATATATGGAGCAGCCACCAGGTTATGTGCATGATGTTCATCCTGAGTTTGTTTGCAGGTTGAAGAAAGCCTTGTATGGCTTGAAGCAAGCACCTAGAGCATGGTCTGACAAGATAGGACAGTATCTTGTTACTATTGGCTTTCAAATTTCCAAGGCAGATTTCTCACTTTATGTGAGAAAAACAAAGAAATGTATTATGCTACTTGTCATTTATGTTGATGATTTGATTATGACAGGTGACAGTGATGAAGATATCCTTCATGTGAAAATGCTATTGAAGCAGAAGTTTGAGATGAAGGATTTGGGAGAGCTGTGTTATTTCTTGGGCATTGAGGTGATTAGATCACCAGGTGGGATATGGCTCTTGTAGAGGCAGTATGGATTGGACATGCTGCCCAAATATGGGATGATAGGCTGTAAGCCTATTTCAGTTCCTTTGGAGCAGAATGTGAAGTTGAGTGCAGATGCAAATGAGCTTCTCAAAGATCCTACTATGTACAGACGCATAGTAGGAAGTTTGATTTATATGACTATTACCAGGCCAGATTTGAGCTACGCTGTTGGATTGGTAAGTCAGTTTATGCAGGCTCCAAGGAAACCCCATTTGGATGCGGCTAGACGCATACTCAGGTATGTGAAGTCCACATTGCAGTATAAACTACTTTATGAGACTGGGGTTGAGATACAATTGCATGGATACACTGATGCTGATTGGGCTGGTAGTATTTCTGATAGACGATCTACCAGTGGATATGTGTTCTCTTTTGGGAGTGCTACAGTCACTTGGAGCAGCAAGAAACAACCTACAGTTGCCCTGTCGAGCATAGAGGCTGAGTACAGGGGTGCAGCAATGGCTGCATGTGAGGTAGCTTGGTTGCATAAGCTACTTTATGATATGCATCAACCTACAGATGGGCCAGTTGTCATTTATTGTGACAACATGAGTAGTATACACTTGGCAAATAACCCAGTCTATCATGCTAGAACAAAGCACATTGAAGTGCATTATCACTACGTGTAGGAGAGGGTTTTACTAGGTCTTATTGATCTAGTTTATGTTAGCACAGAGGATCAGGTAGCTGACATATTTAAGAGGCATTGGGCGCAGAGAAGTTGCGCAGGTTCAGAGACCTACTTGGTGTGTAGGAATTGGGATTGAGCTCGAGGGGGAGTGTTGAGATATCGAGCTCCACTCGTGATATGCCAGGGTGACCGTTGTGCATTTATGTCACCGACTTTTCATTTGCAGATGCGGTTGGTATACCGCCCATGAATAATAGCTAGATGACAGCTATCCTTATTTACTCTAGCTCGTGGCTCAGTTAGTATGCCACCTTAGTTAGTTGAGTTTGGTTTGAGACCCATATATAGGGTTCTTCTATTTCTATGTACTAGAGTTCTTTTTGGCTCACACAAACTAAGAAGAGGAAAACTGTTTTCAGCCTCCACCTTTGTGTGTATTCCCCCATTGTGCAAGCAAGAAAGCTACAAGTGAGACTCCTTCCTTCTCTCCCACATTCCTGACATGTCCTTGGCGAAGTTAAGGATATGATGAAGCACTACACCGACATGATTACTGAACAATATCGTCAAATAGCTGTTGACATCAATTTCCTAAAGAAGCAACAAAATCTGATAGGGAGTCGACGCCCTGAAGAGGGTGGTCCCTCAAGATTCAACTGTAAGTGGTGTGGCGGATAACATTTCCCTAGAAACTGTCCAAATGTTAAATGTGATATTTGTGGGAAGTCGGGCCACTTAGCTGCTACCTATTGGAGTAAGATTGGTTCCCTCCAACAAGGGAGTAAACAGCCAGGTCTAGTTAATCATAGAGCGCAAGGTAGTAACCTCCAGCAAAATGATGGACCAAGACAAATACTGCAAAGGGAAAAGACCACTATAGAGGAGTTGCCACAAGGCAATGGAGTCAGCCTTATCGAGGCTGTACGCGTCAATGGCACTGAAACCTCTAACCTACGAGCTGTGACAAGAGGCCAAAAGGCTAAAGAGGGTGATAAAGATAATGCAAAACCAGTCGAGAAAAACCCTAAGCAAGGGAATAAGGGGACGCAAGTCCTGAATCCTGGCATGGAAGGTGGACCTCTAAGGCTTGTTGACAAAAAAATCGATCCTAAGAAGGATGAGGAAGTGCCAAGAAAGAAGGCAAGAGCTAAAAAAGAAGCACCAAAGCCAGTCCAGAGACCAAAAGAGAGAATGGTTTGGCGAGAAAAGAGAGCTTTGGCTACCTATCATGATTTTGATTTAGCAAGTTCTCTTTGCGAAGTCAAACTAGATGTAAACCTCTTATAGTTGATTAAATTATCTCTAGGAGTACGCAAGGAATTCAAGAAGATCCTGTGTATTGGGTATATTGTAGAACCTTTGGGCATAGCATCAGTAGGAGAAGATTGGTTTGATCATGCTGAAAAGAATTGCCCTAGGGTTCTAGCATACGTGGATGGAATATTAGTGGAGCATGCCATCGTAGACACTTGGTCCTCTGTCAATATCATGAGTTCAGAGTTGATGGAGAGGTTGGGTCTAGGCATCCAAAAAGATAGCTCCACCCTTCTTAGAATGGCTGATGATAGTCTAAGGCAACCAAAAGGTTGCGTTACTAAATTCCATGTTACAGTGGCAAGTGTAGAATGCTTCTTGGACTTCAGAGTGATAAGATTTGCAGGACATCCTAGTTATCGAGTCTTGCTAGGTAGGCCTTGTATCTTACGAACAGACTGTCAAGTCAATATACCCATCGGTCGAGTGGTTCTAGGTAGAGGTGCTAATCGAGTAATAGTCGATGCTTACCCTGAGTCTCCTCAGAGTGAGAGAGCTCCTTTATCTTCCACTGAATTAGAAACAGCAGATGATCCATCTGACAGTGAGACATCATCCAGCGATGAATCTAAAGAGGGGTCCACTACAGAGGATATTTATCAGATAACTCTAAGTGAGCCGATAGAGCCGCAAGATAGGATAAGAGACGCGGATGTGATTGAGTTGGACCTTGATACGCCGAATGATTCACAAGCAATTAAATTAGGTTTCATGCTCAGTTCAGCAGAAAGGGAGGACTATGTGTCCTTGATTCAAGAATTCCACGATATCTTTACTTGGAGTTATGACGAGTTGAGAGGCATTCCTCCCAGTCTGGCTATTCATACTATTCTTGTAAAAGAAGGTAGCCATCCTGTGCGTCAGAAAGTAAGGCGTATGCCTTTTGAATTGAGGGACATGCTATTTGAGGAGTTACAAAATTTACGAAAATCTGGTTTAATCTTCCTTGTATAGCACAAAGAATGGTGTTCACCAGTTGTCATCAGGAAGAAGAAAAACAACCAGATCTGACTATGTGTAGATTTTAGAGAGCTGAATAAGCAGATGGTTAAGGATTACTACCCGTTGCCATTTATTGACCAGATTTTGGATCAATTAGCGGGTAGGAAAATATATTCGTTTATGGATTACTTTGCAGGATACAATCAGATGGCAATTGCAGAAGAGGACAAGTTGAAAACAACTTTCATTACTGTCTTTGGTACTTTTGCATACCATGTGATGGCCTTTGGATTGTGAAACGCACCCGGATCATGGTAACGAACATCACATAAGACCTTTGGTGACATCTCCCTAGATGAGTTGAAAGTATTTATTGATGACCTAGGGGCACTCACAGTAAGGAAAAGGATGCTGATTATCTTAAGAAAGTGCTTTGAGTGCTGTAGACAATTTTGTATCACTCTTAACCCACAAAAGTGTGTCTTTGGAGTGCCTTATGGGCTATTGCTAGGCCATGTGGTCAGCTCAATAGTAGTATAGGGATCGCAACCGACTCCGAAAAGTTCAAGGTTATAGTCGCTATGAGTCCACCACGCACTCTGAAAGAGATACATAGCTTTCTGTCATCGGTAGGGTACTATCGGAGGTTTATAAATGCCTTGGCAGAAAGGACGTTGCCATTAACGAACTTGTTATCCTTTAGCTGTCTATTTGTATGGAGCGACCCTTGTAAGGTAGCTTTCGAGGATGTGAAACAGGAGCTAGTAAAAGCACCAGTTTTAAAAGCACCTAAAAGAGGTGAGGCATTTTACATATTTTCAACAGCTACCATGCATAGTATCAGCTGTTGTTTAGCCCAAATCTGGGAGAAAAAATGGTATCATCCGATAGCTTTTGCTAGTCGAAAATTGAGCATATAAGAAATTAACTACACCTACATGGAGAAGTTGTGCCTTGCGATGGTCTTTGCGACTAAAAAATTCAGGCACTATATCCTCTATGAGAAGGTAGCTTTCTATACGAAGGTGGAAGGGCTTAGATTGCTTATGAACAAGGTACAACCGCCTGATCGTCTGGCAAAGTGGTTAATCACTTTGCAGGAGTTCGATTATGAGATCAAGAGTAAGCCACCGAGGTTGCAGGGGATTGTGGAATGCCTTGTGGATTTCGGGGAGCCGAAAGAGACTTTAGTTGAAGGAAGTGATATTAAAGAAATGTTTAAAATTGATACAGCTTCTATCCCATCTTGGTATGCTGCTATCACGCATTATCTATCAACAGGAGAGACTGGAGGTGGTTTATCAAAATCAGAAAAGAGGAAAATCAGACAACAGGCTTTGAAGTTTTCCTTGATCGCAGGAACACTATATCGGCAGGGTGTTGATGATATCTACCACCGATGTGTGATGCCTGACAAGGTTCCTTTCATCTTGGAAGAGTGCCATGACTCTACATGTGGAGGGCACTTCGTTGGACGGTTGACGGCACAGAAAGCTTTAAGAGCTGGATATTGGTGGCCATCCATCTTCCAAGATTCCTTTGAGTACATTAAGAGATGTGATATCTGTCAAAGAGATGACAACAGAGAGAATAGAAAACGCCCACTTACGCCTATCATGGCTATCCTTCCATTTGAGAAGTGGGGCATTGACTTTGTGTGTCCTATCACCCCGTCGTCTACTACTCAGAAGAGGTACATTATAGTAGCAACTGATTATTTTACAAAATGGTCAGAAGCACGGGTGACGAGGCAGGACAATGCAAAAGAGACTGTAAGTTTCCTTTTAGAACAAATTATCTGCCATTTTGGTCCACCAAAGGAACTAGTGTCGGACCGTGGAATCCACTTTTTGAATAAAGTGATCAAAAGCCTGACTGAAGCTTGGCAAATCAAGCTTAACAAAACGACCCCCTATAATCCGTAAGCCAACGGCAGGCAAGTCGAAAGTACTAATAAGCATCTTGTGGGTATCTTGTCTAAAATAGTCTCTGAGAAGAAACGAGACTGGGACAGGAAGTTGTATGTGGCAGTACGGGTGTAAATACAACGTTCAAGCGAGCTATTGGCCATACTCCATTTAAATTAGTTTATGGGAAGAGTATGTGTTACCCCTCGAAATCGAGTTGCCAACCATACGGTTTGCAATTAACCACTCTTTGGGAGATGAGGATGCACTCTTTGAACGTTTCACGACCATAGCCCACCTGGATGAGCTGAAATTGCAGAGCTTATTACACCAGGAGGTAGCTAAACGTCGGATAAAGCAGTTGCATGACCTTAAAGCAAAGAAGTATACCTTTTAAAAATGGCAATTAGTTCTATATTACGATGCACGTAGGGAGCTGTTTCCAGGGAAGCTGGAACCTAGATGGAATGGACCCTACAAGATTGTCAGGATAGGAAAAAATAGGTCTACAACTCTACTAGCTGATCTGTAGGGGGTAGAATTTGAAAATAAGGTTAATCTTAATAAGATTAAACCTTATTATTTCTAAGTATGCTAACCCGAAGAAATGCATTGCGGGTCCATGTTGGGGCTGATTTGAAACCTGCAAAAGAGATTAAAGCTGGTTGATGGGGCGGTTAATTCCTTATTTGGAGCACCCATATCTGGAGCAGAGATACCATCAGGGGAAACTTATCTGGTGGAGCAAAGGATATAAAGTGATTGAGCAAGAGGATGGAACCTTTGTGTGGGAGATCAAAGTTTTCTACCATCACTGCTTACGAATGTTGACAAGTATCCCTGTTGAGTTTAATGAAGAATGTGGGATGGAGCCATCAGTTCATCCTCTAAACATGCTAAATTTTGACTATCATAATTACTAATAGAGGAGTTCGTGATGACAGGCTGTGTAAACCCATTGTGGACGTACACATTATATTTTGGCGGAGCGTCCAGGGGCCCTAATAAAAAAGGGAGTGTTGGAATAGTAATCCGAGATCCCCGACGTAGAGTTCCAATAAAGTTAGCCGCTTATCTCGAGGTAGGATTCACTAACAACATGGCGGAGTATAAAGCCTTGATTATGGGACCGCATGTTGCCAAGCAAGGTGATATTCGGCAGTTGTTAGTAAAAGGGGATTCCCAGTTGATCTTGAATCAGCTAGATGGGACATACACAGTGTTTCCATTTAAGAGACATGTACAGAATAGCCCATGACCCTTGCAGTTGATACATTCAGGTGTATGGGGTCCATCTCATAATGCTTCGTTTGGTGGTGCTTGTTACTATGTATCCTTCATTGATGATTTTAGCAGGTACACTTGGCTTTACATACTAAAACGTAAGGATGATGTATTTGATGCATTCAAGGATTTCAAGAAGCATGCTGAAAATGAGATGAGATGTAAATTTCATGTCTTAGATTAGATGGAGGTGGAGAATATGTCTCTAATTACTTTGACAAGTACCTTGCTAAAAATGGGATCAGAAGACAGTTAACTTGTAGCTATACACCGCATCAAAATGGTATAGCAGAAAGGAAAAATAGGGTATTGATGGAATCGACAAGAGTTGTGGTGAATGAAAAGAGTTTGCCAATGGGTTGAAGCAGTAGTGATTGTTATCTATGTGTTGAATAGAACCCCTATAGCAGGGATTCATGATGTAACTCCATATGAGAGGTTGTATGGTCATAAGCCTGACATTTCACATTTGAAGGTATTTGAAACCATTGCACGTGTGCATGTTCCTGATGAAAAGAGGAAAAATTTGGATCCTAAAGCTCTCAAGAGTGTGTTCCTTGGTTATGCACAAGACCAAAAAGCTTACAAGTGTTATGTACCATCTACACATGAGACATTGATTAGCAGAGATGTTTTTTATGACATGGCATCGTGGTATGGTAGTCGAGTTGCAGTGGCCAGCACTAGTAATGCTGAAAATACACCTACAGTGAGTACATCTATGAGTTGTCTTATACGTGATGGGTCACCTAAGTAAGTCCTTGGTCAGGATGCTTGCAGAGTCGTACTCCTACGTCCACTGACACGGATATGTCAGTGAGGGGAAAATTGGATAAGGAAAAAGAAAAGATACTTGAGGATGTGACAAATCCACTTATAGCAGGTTATGAATCATCTAATAGTGACATTTTAGATAGTGAGTTGGGCATTCCATCTATTATGATGCCTAGAGCAAGGCAGAGTCGTTATGTACTGCCTCATGAGAGGCAAGATCATAGTGAGCCACAGTAACAAAGATCTGAGAGAGTCAAAAAACTAGTTGACAAGTTTACATACACTAATTATTCAGCCTGCCATTATGCATATATGGCTAGTGTGACAGGTTACAAAGAACCTACAAAGTTTAATGATACAGTTACAGATGATAATTAGTGTGCTGCCATGGATAAGGAGTATGCAGCCCTGGCTCAAAATGAGACATGGGAATTGGTTGAGTTGCCTAAAGGCAAAGTCCCCATTGGCTACAAATGGGTGTACAAGGTTAAGTGCAAGTCAGATGGTTCGTTAAAATGCTATAAGGCCAGGCAGGTTGCAAAAGGGTATGCACAATAATATGGCCTTGACTATGACAAGACTTTTACTCCGGTGACTAAAATGGCAACAATCAGAACTGCCATTGTTTGGCAGCATGCAAAGGCTAGAAATTATGGCAAATGGACGTCAAGAATGCTTTCTTGAACGATGATTTGGTTGAGCAAGTATATATGGACCAGCCTGAAGGCTATGTTCACCCGGACTTTCCTACACATGTATGTAACCTGAAAAAGGCTTTATATGGACTGAAACAAGCACCTAGAGCATGGAATGCTCAGATCAGTAGTTATTTACAGCAACATGGATTTAGATTGGGTGATGCAGATCACAGTCTGTTCACGAAGAAGATAGATCATGGATATGTGTTTCTAGTGGTTTATGTAGATGATCTTATCATCATTAGAGATGATGAAGAGGGCATTGCTGAAATTAAATCATGTTTATAGGTTGAATTCAGAGTCAAAGACCTTGGTGAACTAAAGTATTTTCTTGGTATTGGGGTAATCTCTACGCCTCAATGTATATGGCTACCATAGAAGCAGTATGCTCATGACATGTTATAGAAGTATGGTATGGCTGAATGCAAGCCTATGGAGACACCTCTTGATCAGAATGTCAAGATGCATATTAATGTTGAAAATGACATAGAGAATGTGACCATGTATCGATAGATGGTGGGTAGCTTGATATACTTGACTATTACCCATCCTGACTTATGTTATGCAATGGGACTGATTAGTCAATTCATGCAGAAGCCTCGCAAACCACATTTAGATACAGTCAGGAGGATCATGAGATATGTAAAGGGTACTATTATAGGTTATGGACTATTTTATGCATATGGAAAATCCTTTGACTTAACAGGGTTTGCTGATGCTGATTGGGCTGGTTGTGCCTATGACAGGAGGTCAACCAGATTATGCATTTGGATTGGGCAACAGTAGATCAATTGGCAGAGTAAGAAACGGCCTACTATTGCATCGTCTAGTACAGAAGCTGAGTACAGAGGAGTTGCCTTAGCGGCTTGCAGAGCAATTTGGTTAATGAAAGTGCTGAAAGACTTGGGAATACAGATCAAAAGCAGAGTGAGATTGCATATTGTGATAACCTCAGCAATGTCATGCTAGCTAGCAATCCTATCTACCATGGTAGGTTCAAACATATTGAGGTTCACTACCATTTCATCAGAGAAATGGTTCTTATAGGGCAGATTGGCTTGATTCATGTGAAGATTGAAGACCAGGTAGCAGAAATATTTACCAAGTCTCTTGGTAAAGAAAATTTCATATACTTCAGATAGCTACTTGGAGTTTATCTGATGGTTTTAGCTTGAGGGGGAGTATTAGAATATCAAGCTCCCGTTACTCTTTAGTCAGTCTATCTTTATGCATGTGACCGATGTTAGCTGGATACAATTGTACACATGTGTGACATTCAATAAGTCAGTGTAATCAGTGACTTAACCACAGTTAAACTTGGCTAGTCATACCTATGTGTGTAAGTCTCTTCCAGTTAATATAATGGAAGAATAATGGAAGAAGAAAAACAATGAGTTGAGGCTCATCTTCCACTCCACTCTGTCTCTCCCCCTCTCTTCCAACAAGAAAAAATAGGGAATATAAAATTGGGTGTTGCCCCATTCCCTAACTAGCTGGAGAAGCCAGTGGATTCTATTAAACAATATAACTTGGTCAAAAACCTAGATGCCTTCAAACCAAACCTAACATTCCAAAAAAAATTTATGTTGTCTCCCAATTATTGAAAGAAATTCAAAAGCATACTAACAAGAAAATGTGGCTTAAGGATTGCTCCCTCAACAGAAACCAAGTCTAACAAATCCCTAGAGCCTCTGAAAAAAGTGGATGTGGCTAACACCTTCTTGGATCTTGGTATCCTAGAGATCGACATGTGGATTTAAGGATGCTTTATTGCAAACAAATTGATTTATGGAGGTTATTTAGTGAACATAATGGCGAATGTGACAATGAAGGATCTAGGCTTGCAAGGAATGCAGCCTACATAGTTGCTTATCAGATTGGCAGATCAAAGTGGAATTAAGCCTTTGGGCATTCCTCCACATGTAAAGACAACCCTCGCAGGAAGATATTATTGGCTTACCTATTTGGTGGTAAAATCAAATTCCTACTACAAGACCTCATATCCTCTGCTGCTGCTGGGAAGACCATGGCTTTTTGAAGCAAGGGCATGGACATATTGGTTCAAAGGAACCCTAACCCTAGGCAGAGAATCCTACAAAGTAGTGCTGAAGTTTTATGGATTGCAAAAAGGTAATGGATCCACTTTCATTGAAGTCATCATAGACTCTTCCAATGAGATAACAGATGGCACATCAGGAGATGAAGAAGCTGTCAAACATATATATTCTTCTCTTTCAAGATCCCCTACTACATAGATAGAGATAGAGTCCAAAGAGAAAAAAGATGACAATGTCAAAGAAGACTATGAAAGCGAGCTGGAAGAATCTATCCTACTTGAAGAAGGCACAAAAGAGAAAGAAGTTTCAAAGGCTACATAAGTTGAAGATGCCATGCTATTAGACAGAATGACTATGGTACCCTTTGGATTGGCTAATGAGTCACATCATATGTAAAATATCCACAAGAAATGGATTAAGTAGAATAAGCCTTCCTTCAACAGTGGCTCTTATTTCCAAAAGTTACCCTTCTCAAGAGAGGATGATGACAATGTACCTTGCCAACTGCCACCAATCCTAAAGCCCAAGCAAAACTTAGAAGGTTCCTATTGTGTGACATTCTTGGATGCATCCTTAGAAGAGAAGTCCTTGAGCCAAGAAGTAACTAATTTTCAAACTAAACCCAAAATAGCAACGATAGCCTTTCAACATCCTAAGGAGCAAGCTCAATTCTCATTGACAGAGGAAGTCGGTTCCAGTGTTGTGTCAAAAGAGGAGAGCACTCTCTTAAAGGAGTCGGGATCTATATCCAGGATGTAGTCCATGGGACCTTCATCCGTAAAGTGAAAGGTGAAAAGTAATTAACTTTTGTGGATGTTGATGATACGATACGTCACTTGAAGGTGGATATCAATCTTTTAGAAGAGGAGCTATCAATCTTGCAGGACCTTCTAAAAGAGAACTTGGACGTGTTTGCATTGTCATACAAAGATATGAAGGAGATTGATCCCACAGTGTGCCAGCATCACATAGTCCTAGAGCTTGATGCCAAGCCAATTAGGCAAAGATAGAGGCATATGAATCCAAATTACTCTGCCCTAGTGAAAGTCGAATTGCTAAAGCTCTTTGAAGCTGACTTTATCTATCTAGTGGCTAATAGTAAATTTATTTTGCCCATCATGGTAGTATCCAAAAAGAATGGAAAGCTACGAATATGTATGGACTTTCAAAAGTTGAACTCAAAGAATAAGAAGGATCATTTCCCTATCCCTTTCACAGACCAACTGTTAGACACAGTAGTTAGACATAACCTCTATTCCCTCTTGGATGGATTCAATGGATACAACCAAGTCCAGATCACAAAAGAAGATCAACCCAAAACAACTTTCACAACAGAATGGGAAACCTATACTTACAGAGTGATGCCATTTTGGGCTTTATAATGCTCTTACTACCTTCCAATGAGTAATGATGGTTGCATTTCAAAAACATCTATATGATTTCATTAAGGTCTATCAAGATGACTTATGTGTCTATAGCCTAATCTATGAGCATTGGGGATACCTAGAGTAGTGATTTGATAGATGTTGAGAGTATGGGATCTTCCTCAACCTCGACAAATGCTTCTTTGGAGTCTCTTCAAGAGTTTTTTTGGGCCACATTGTTTCTACAAAAGGGATAGCAGTAGAACCTACAAAGATTGAGAAGATTGAAGCTCTAAGAATGTCAACTAACCTCAAAAAATTGAGGGGATTCATTGGCCATGTGGGTTGCTACAGATGATTCATTGCCCACTTTGCAACAAAGGTATTCCCCTTGCATAAGCTCTTGAGGAAAGATGCAAAGTTTATGTGGACCACTAATTGTGACAAAGCATCTATTTTGCAGTGTTTGATTGAAGCACCCATTTTGCAACCTCCTAATTGGATGAAGGAGTTCCATGTGCACATTGATGAGTCAATTGAAGGCCTAGGCACAGTCTTATGCCAAAACGGATTCTTGAAGTTAGATCAACCTATCTATTATGCAAGTCAAAAAGTAACCCACAGAGAACAAAACTATACAGTGATAGAGCTTGAATGCTTGGCAATGGTGTTTGCCCTAGAGAATTTTCGACACTATCTACTGTCGACGCACTTCAAATGCTATGTGGATCATGAGGCCCTGTCCTTCCTGATGAACAAAGTAAATGTGAATGGAAGAATGATGAGATGGCTCCTTCTATTTCAGGAGTTTGAGTTTTAAAGTGGTTATTAAGCTTGGTCACTCCCAAGTCTTGGCTGATCATCGGTCGTGAATTTCTTAGAGTGACAAAGAGGAGTAGGATGACCCAAACCTCCCTAATACTTCCCTTTTTCTAGTCAAAGCTGTAATCCCATGGTATCCAACCAACCTCTTAGTTACTCAATAATATCCTCCTAGTATCTTCAACTAGGAGAAGAAGAAGCTTCTGTTGGAATCAACTCCCTACACCTTGTTGGGCGCAGCGCTCTCTGTACAAGAAAGGCAAGGATGAAGTACATAGAAGATGTATTGCAAGAGACGAGATTGAAATAGTGCTAAAAGCATACCATGATGAGTCTTGTGGTGGACACTTTGCAAGAGAAGTGATAGCAAGAAAGGCCTTGCTTGTAGGATATTAGTGGTCGACCCTCCATAAGGATGCTTATGACTACTACAAACATTGTGATGCTTGTCAACGAATAGGAAAACCAACCAAATTTAGCACTGTGTCACTATAACACCCATCCTTCCCCTAAAGCCATTCGAGAAATGGGAAATTGACTTCATTCGCCCCATTGATCCGCAAACTAGAAGAAAGCAAAACATATACATTTTGGTTTGTACTACGGATTATGTGAGAAAATGGTGTGAAGCCAAAGCTCTGAAGCAGGATGATGGCAATAGCATGGCCTTGTGCCTGTATGAGAATATTATCACTTGTTTTGACAGCCCCTTAGAGCTAGTAAGTGATAGAGGTTCTCATTTTCTCAACAAGATTATGGAGAAGCTGATAGAGCTATACAAGATCCACTATCGTAATTCCACGCCTTACTATCCTCAAGCCAATGGCCAAGTTGAGGTCACCAATTGCATCCTCTACTCAATCTTAACAAGGATGATTGCTATCTATCACTATAATTGAGACAATTGACTTACAGAGGCCCTCTGGGCTTATAGAACCTCTGTAAGGCTACTATAGGACATACCCCTTTCCAGCTGGAGTATGGCATAGAGGCCATCTTTCCTATTGAACTGGAATTTCCCTCTCTGTGTGGGCTATCAAAGAGCGCTTGGGAGATGATGAATCCCTTCAATGCTGTCTCTTATACTTAGAATTTTTGGATGAGACTCATAGGATGGCCCTATAGTGCATGAAAGCTATACAAGCTTGATGAAAGGACTATCATGATAGCTTCATCAAGCACAGAAGGAGTTTAAGAAAGGTGACTTAGTCTTAGCTTATGATTCGCCTTTTGGCAAGCTTTTAGGAAATCTTCAACAACGTTGGATGGGCCTCTATAAGGTACTTGTTGTTGTCAACCCTAATGGGTCTGTCCAAGTGCAAATAGTCGATGCCTCTGAATGATCCCTTCTTGATTAATGGCTATCGCCTAAAGAAGTATTACTCTCCTTGGGAATCCTCACAATCACCACTGATAGTCCTTTCATTCCTTGCATGTCGATCAGTAAGGCTTTACATATTGCTGCTCTTGATAGCCCTCTTGCTTATCTTGATGAGGTGGCCTCGTTCTTCTAGCCACTCACAGCTATCTTCCACCCTTTTTTGTTTCCCTTCTCATCTAATCTAGTAAAGTAGCAAGGATGGTTTTGATACATGGTACTCTTGCCATTTTTCTCTTTTTAAAAAAGATAAAATAAAAAGAAAAAAGCATAAATATATATTAGTCATGAGAGAAAATAACTTTGGTCTCTATCATGCCGACCTATTCTTCGAGGAAAGGTGGAAACATCCTTGAGAGTTAGAAAAAAGAAAAAAGAAAAAAGAAAAAACATCAAAATTGTTATGGGAGAAAAGGAAGAACTTCCTTGTTATAGCATGCCTCGTTCCAAGAAAAGGTGGCAAAACACCCTTGGATAGGAAGTTGGCTATGGAAAAGATGGCAACACGCCACAATCTAAGATAGTTGAATCATTAGTTGACCTTCTAGGATGCAATTCTAAAGCCACCTCCCTTGGTATATTGTATCGTGCAACTTCATTTGTGCATCTGACTCCTATAGCAGATTACATTTTCAATATGCAATTCAAGTAATACACTTGTTGGCTACCTCCATGGGTACACCTCATCCTTAACACCTTGACATTAGCAACAAGCAATCTTCATCGCCAATCCTTTGAGTGATGTGAGCTTTCATTCTAACCGGATGGGGATGTGAGTATGGGTTGCCCTCCTATATTTACCAATAGAGTGTGATAGAGGGGGGTTGAGTGTGACTAGTATTCTCTTCAATAAATTCTTGAGAGGTTAGAAAATCGAGGGACATTTCAACCATTGAAGCTAGGTATGTTTTCATTTATTTATGTACACAACACAGGAGGGCCTCCTTCATCATCAATACACACATCACTATATTCAAATCATTGCACTACAAGGATCCTTGGCCTTCCTTCTTACACCTATGCCAAATGGGTTGGGACTAAATGATACATCATCAACTATGCACATTGGCATACACCGTCTAAATCATCCCTCTTGTTGATTTCTCAACCAACTATGAGATATGGGTTTCAATTATTATCCATCGACTGATGTGAGTTATGGGGTGAGTGCTTGATCTATCATCTTCACGTGAGTGATTGTTGACATGCATATTGTATTCTTCATCACATCAACACCTAAATCGGAGTTCTTCATCACAACAATGCTACCTCCCTAAGTGTTGTTGTATGGTCCCTACCATGATGGATGAGTGTGACATGGTAAGCCATGGTACCTCCTATCAACGACTATGACCCTTCATGTCTCAGCGATGGTTTACCACCTTGGTTATTTGCATATGGAGCCAAGTTTTTCTAACCCTATCCCCTTTATTTACAAGTGCGAGTCACGTTTTAAGTGTGGGGATGTTAGAGTCCATATTTTTTTCATGTCTTAGGCATTAGGAGAAATATGGATTCTCTTTTTTGCCCCTTAAGGGGTTTCTCTCACCTCTCTCTCTCTCTCTAAAAAGAGATTCCAAAATAATATTAGAATAAGAGATCTTTTACAATCAAGCAAATATCGTGTTTTTATTTTCAATAGATTTCACCTATTATTTTATTCTCAAATTGTAGGATAAGGTCAACTTTTTCTCAAAATCCTAATAACTAAAAAAATACAATTCTAGTTCCTGTAAAAATTGAGCCAATCATTAATATACGACTCTTTAATACCCTCATGACTTTTTGATATGAAAATATATTAGAATCATTCTCATTCTTACTTCTTAAAAGGGAGAAAGTTAAAAAATGATATAAAATGATGTACACATCATATTTTAAGATTATTTTTTACCCAGAGACATATTTTTGACTCTAAGAGTTTTCTTGTAAATTTTTATTGCTTTTGGACAAGCATATGCCTATTTCTGGGCATTTATTCATTCCCTCTCAAAGCTCTAGTTTTGTCTGAAATTGTGTACTCTTCTCCTTCCCTCAAGAATATGGTTTCTTGCATACAAATTCTTCTGAAGAAATACTCAATACTATCTACAATACTCTCTACCTTGCTACAAGTAATCTCAGGAGTGGTTTTGATAGCATTTGCTGAAATCAAATAATCTCTATCTATAATACTCTCTACCCTGCTACAAGCAATCTCCCTCTTCAGTACTGTGCTATAAGATATCTTCCTCTTCAACACTTGGAGGTATCTTTATTCTTTAAATCTCTATGATTTTATTATTCTTCATAGTTGTTTAATCCTTAAGTGTCAATTCATAGAGAGAGAGGGGGGGGAAGAGAGAGAGAGAGAGAGAGAGAGAGAGAGAGAGAGAGAGAGAGAGGGAAAGAGGGAGAAGGGAGGGGGGAAGAGAGAGGACTGTGTGAGATGAACTTATAAGAAAATAAGTGATAGAGTGATAGAGAGTAAATTAGGGTAGAAGATAAGATGATGTTATTATTCCCCACTAGCCAAGCTTCTGTATAAATGTGTTTAAATAACTTTGATAAATTCATCTTGAGAGAGAGAGAGAGAGAGAGAGAGAGAGAGAGAGAGAGAGCATGTGTGTGTGTGTGAATATTTTAGATAGAATAGAAGATAAGATTGGATGCTGATTAGAGGTAGATTAAAAGCTAAGATTACAGACAAATTAGGTATTGATTAGGGTCTATCATGACTGAAATCAAGAGAAAGAGACAAGATCCAACTGGGTAAAAAAGAACACAGATATACTAAATCAAAGGGGTGTAATTGTGTGATTTGAGCCAATAACACCATATTGGGGAATATGGGAATTTCCCATAAGTTTGGGACTCATGGTCAAATCTTTGGAATTGTCATAACTTGAACACTATAACTCCAAATTGAGCGCTCTATAGCTCAATAGATTCAATTTTTCAAGCGCTTTCCAATGATAGGTTACATCATATGGTTTTGAGAAATTTATGGGCATGTTATCCGGGTGCCACCTTTTTAGTATTCAAAAAATGGGAATTGGGAGATTCCCAAACTCACTAATATTGTGTTCAATCTAGAATTAGCTGCATGCTGCTGGATTGATGTTGATCCCTGCAGCTCCCAGATATTTAAAAATTCTTGTTATTGATCAGAAAATTGGTATCGACTCCTTAGCTTACTATTAATAAAAGGGGTGTAATTATGTAATGTTAAAATTGGCATATATTTTTCTTTACAGGATGCAGGTTTAGGACGTACCAAGAGAAAGAGAGACATTCACTTTCAATTAGAGGATGCATATGCACAAATGTTCAAAAGAACTCTAGAAAGGGATGATGCAATAAGATACATGATGCAACAAGAAAGAAATGCATGGAAAAAAACATGGACCTTTGGGTTGATGGGTGCATTTATCCACCCGACCAGTCATTTAAAGGCCACCACTATTTGAAGGGCTTACATCATTTGTAAAGTTTGCTTGTGAAGGCAATGAAGGATTGTATGGATACACATACAGACTTATCACACAAGGATTAGCAAGGGTTCATCAAGCCTTGACAAATATGCAGACAAGATTACAAGAGAATATGTATTCTTTGATGAAAAATGATATATTATTGGCTGAGAAGAAGGATATGGAGAATGGGAGCCTACAACAAGCAAGGTCTATCATTAAAGATGCTATGCAGACTACACACGTGCAAAATATGGAGTTACAGTCTAAAGTTGTGGACTTAGAGAAGGAGAATTGAAACATAAAGAGAGGAAGCTCACAAAAACTTTGGAGATTGGGCCCAGTTTAAAAACCAAAGAAGCACGTCGGCACATACGATTAGTTAAACCAATTCACCAATTAACCAAATGAAGTGGACAATATCATAGACGCATATATGCTCACAATCTGCTACAATGAGAAATATGTTCCCTCATGCAGAGAATGATACTATTACCAAAGTCCTAAGCAAGGATATGGTCAAAAATACATTGGAAAATCGTAAATTCAGGGACATTGTGGATGGTGTCGCAAGTGAACATCTTAGGAATGTGAGCAACTTGTTTACTGCTACAGATGCTCATGGATACGTGTCAAGGTGGGAATAAGTTTAGAGTCATATAGTATGCTCTATCAACAATTGGATACATGATTTAAGCAAGTCTTCAAAACTAAGTGAGTAACGCCTCTGCTAAAACCATTTCACGTGAAGAAGGCTTGAAAACAACTAAATGAGAAAGTTTTAGAACTAATTGGCGAGCCAACGCATCTTGAAAATACACACATATTGAAGTATGGTTCCAAAGAAGTTGCATTTGTATTGAATGCATCCAACAACTTTGTATTGGATATATGTAGGGTTCAGATTGCTATGGTCAAGTTCTACAATATGTCTATGGAAGAATGTAGAAGCAAAGTTTGTCCTCAAACTTGATGAGAGTGAGATTATTAAGGGGAAAAAACTTGAATGTGTGAGTATAACACTTATGAATCGAGTATTGGATCCCAATATCGATGAAAACCATCCTTTATACTTCAGTATATAGTCAAAGAATGAAATATGGTGGCTTGCAGCATTTGAAGTAACAAAGGAGGACCATGAAGTACTTAAAGTTTTTTTTAACCTCACTAATATACACAGTGTTATTTAACAACAAAATAATGGAGCAATTTTACACATAGAGGGGTTTGGGGACTATCAAGTTGAATGGGATCTTGCAGGTGATTTAAAAACATTGATGTGTATGTTTGGTTTATCAAATGCAAAAAATGCAAAATTTCCATGCGTATACTGCATGCAAACTAGGAAGAAAGGGAAAGATGGAAAGAAAGAATGGCTTGCCAAGGCAGGACAACAAGGTGCTCCAACACGTGATCAAAAAGTCATGAGAAATGGAATGCTAGTTCTAGTGGATCCAAACTGGCGCCCTATTTTGGAAATACCACTAACAAGTGTTCACTTTTGCACATTGCATTGTTTGGTTAGAATAATTGAGAAGCTAGTATATGAATATATGTGCTTTGCATAGAAGATGTAGCCTATGTCAGAAGCTGATATATGCAAGAAGGTAGAACGAGTCCTCTCTGAAGTTGGATTGCAAGGGGGCCAAGTAGAAATAAAAAAGGACGAGAAAAAATCGAAAAAGAGTGAAAATATCCCTTGTAAACCATGCTTTGGTGGACCCAAGGCTAGGAAGTTTATATCTCCACCTCGAGATGAGGAAGGCAATATACTTGTAAAATAACCAAAGAAGTATGAATCATGGAAAAAGTTGCACCTTGTTGTTCCAGATTGGAGCAATGGGGGACGAACGAGGATTGCAAATGCAGAAGTGTGGATACGCCTAGATAAATTAACAGCTCTCTTACAAAAGTTGAGGTTTAGGGATGGTGATGCATATATATTTAAAGAGACAGTTACTAAATTTCGTAAGTCCATGGTGGAGGCATGGACTACAAACAATATAACACACTACATGGTCAATATTGTCACCATTACAAAAAAAATCATCATTTCGAATTAGTTTGTGTTTCTAATCTCTCCTCTTGAGTAGCATATACTTGAAGCACATGTCCATACTTTGCACATCAAGGAAGTTTGGTAGTATGGTCAACTCAAGGCATGGAACGATCTCATTAGCAAGCTCACTGTGCTTTTCAAAAGGCAACTAATCATGGATGTGGCATCAATGATTCCAATTCTATGAGGAAATTATTACAATGGTGGTATAGGAGTTTATAGATATGATACGAGGAAAAAGAAAAGAAGTCCAAAACCTCTCAAGCAGAATTTATAAGTAGGGCAATATATGAAGTGAGAAAAGCAAGATGAAAATAGCACAGCTAGACAATGCCACACAGAATGGTTGGCAACCCAAGAGAGAGATGGCAAGAAATGGAGACCTAGATAAAGATAATACTTTTGATGCATTTAGAGTCCACGAGAGAGCATAGGTACCTAGGATATGACACATCAATACTCCTATCTTTAACATGAGATGTCTTACAAATTTTGTTTAAAATTTCAAAGATTTGTCATTATGTATTTCAAAGTTGATTTCAAACTATGTTTTTTAATTTTAAAGTTCATTTACACCACAGTAAGTTTTAAAGTTTTGTACTTAAGTCAAGTCTCTCCTTTCATTTTTTTCCCATTACTCTTCACTCTACCCTCCACCTTTCTATCCTTCATTATCACAACCATGGCACATTCCAAGCTTCCTATCAAGAAGGCGCCTACAAGAGCAAGAGCTCAACACTCTTCCGAATCTAGTGAGCTTACTGTGAGTGATAAAGGTCCCTTGGTAGCCAAAAATGGTGGCCCTACTGCAGCAAATAATAGTGGTGCTACTGTGTCCAGCAATGGTGGCCCTAGTGTGGTCAATAATGATGGTTTCCCATTGTCCAAAAATGGTGGTCCATGTGCTCCAGTTGCTCCACCACCCACTACTGCTCCAACTAGTAATACATGTCCTCCAACACATAAGAAGCGAAGATGGAGACCAGGCACAGCTGCGCTACGTGAGATAAGGAAATTCGAGAAGAGTGCCAACTTGATTATTCCTAAGGCACCATCCTCTAGGTTGGTGCGAGAAATACTGCAAGATCTGCAGTTTAGGATATCATCACAAGTTCTTTTCAAGGAACGAGGCAAGGAATGTGGGGTGATGGTCAAGCCAAGCCTTGCTTGCTCTCCAAGAAACAGTTGAAAGTTACTTGATTGATCTAATGGGTGATTCTCAAGTTTTAGCCATTCATGCTCAACATATCACTATTAAGGCCATAAATATGGTTGTTGTTCGTAGGATCCGCAACAACAAGGATGCATTTAATCTTAACGTCAACAATATGCTTTGAGAAGCTGCCTTGTAATTGGATCTATGTTTTTAGCTCAGGTTTGGTTGTAGATTGTAAGGAGCTTAGTTTTGGTTTATCTTTCCAGTAGACCTTCAAGTATTTGATAGTAGTGGTCTACAAAATGGAGCTAAATTTTGCCTAGCTCTAGTTGTACTTGGTTCAATGCACTATCTACCGTGTATTTCATGGTTTCGTAATGCCAAATCTGACATTCGATATTCTATTTTGCCATTATTTGCATTGTGCATATTTTCAAGTTTTTAATTTTGAAAGTAGTTTATTAAGGATAAATTCAATGCGCAATCACACACACATCATTGATCAGTTGTACATGGACCGATGCACTATATCTTTACTATATTTAGCGATTTGGCAACACTATATACGATATGCGATATTCCATTTGACCCATGACTTATTTTTTGTGAATTTTTAAGTTTTCAATATTTCACGTAGTTTAGTTGACAATGCATTTAATATGCAATTGTGCACAGTTAGTGTGGTGATGAGTTTTTCTGTTATTAGTGAAGTATAATCTAGTTAATGCATTTTCAAAAAATGATTAAACCGTCAATTTCATAAATCGAAATTTGGTGAAACTTCATCCACATGCCGCATCATAAAAACTCATGGATATTAAAAATTTGACCCCATCAAAAGTCTCTGGGATACCTATTTGGAGGCTGGCATCTTGCGCCCTAAATCTGGGGATATAGAGCCTCAGACACAAGCCTCTGGACAAGTGTGGATTCAGGGCCCCAAACGCCAGCCTCTAGACAGGTGTGCTAGAGACTTCTAATGAGGCCAAATTTTTTTCTGTAGTTGATATACCCTAGAGGAGTCCACAAGTAAAATTTCACGTCAATCGGATCACTGGTCATATTTTTCCAAAGCCTGGATACATTAATTCAGGTTTAAGGGTTTTTTGAAAATTTTTCTATAAGTTTAAAGTTTCACCTCATTTTACACATTTCACTTTTGAGTTTTGGGTTTTCTCTCCTAGAAGACATAGCATGCACCAAGCAAGCAGCTCGGAAACACCCTCCTAGAAATCCTATGTAGAGGCCACCTCCCCCAGCTCCACCACCACCACCACCACCATGCCAACATTGCAAGCATCAATGGAAGCTAGGCACAGTGGCTCTTCGTGAGATCTGCCATTACTAGAAGACCACACACTTCCTTATACCAAAGGCTCCATTCCAAAAGCTAGTGCATGAGATTATGGATGGCATACTCATTAAGAACAGCAGGAGGCACTTCCCAGATGGAACACGCTTGCAACAACCCGATCGTTGGACTACCCAGGCCCTCCTTGCACTATAGGAAGCTACCGAAGCTTACATCATTGACTTATTTAGAGACTCGGTCTATGCAGTAGTACATGCAAGGAGAGTCACCGTCATCAATAGGAATTTGCAGATAATGAGGTTCTTTCGGCAATGGAAGGATAGTCCTCACGAAAAACAACAACGATAGGGGTGTACTACGAAAACATATATGGAATGTAGCTTCCAAAGAGATTTTGTAAAACCCTGATTGTAATGGATCCCATGTAAAATGTTATGAATATGAATACAAATTTACTGGTGCGTCTTATTTTTGTTTGTTTGCTTGTTATTTTTTTTATTTATATCTTTGAGTTATCGTTACATGCGTTCCAATGAATACATGTTGTGCTTGAACTCGATAAAGCACTACATATTAAATTTAGGATACGAATTGTATTGCATATAAATCCGCCATAATATTCAAGTAAAAAACAATAATAAACAACACGTATGACAAACTACATTGCACACAAATCCAAAAAATATCGATTTTCATTGCTTCAAGAGAATATTACAAATTACATTACATTGGTGATGAGATATCATTTGGCACTAAGTACATCTAGTCTCTCCTAAGCTTCTTTGAGCTAGACTCCCCATGGTCATAGCTATTCTTGATCATAGGCAGCAACACATTTCACCCTAGTCCTTCTTGCCTAATGACACTGGGGTCTTCAACACCAGCAACCATGACATGGGCCACCATGGAAAAAGTGGCCTAGACCTAGTACTAGAGAATAAGTAGAGGAGCTTCGAATGTCGAAGCAACACTACTTTCTCCAAGCTAGAGTTTGTTGGGATGGTCTTGAAGGGCCTAGCCTTCGCTAGTGCCCTCAACTTCAAGAAGTTCTCAGGAAAAGCCGGAGAGCATATCTTATGGAATTAAAAAATGTCACTCACAAGCTGGCCGATATACTCCTTCAATGCCGAGTCCTGCACCCTTCCTTGGCTACCAGATTGGCCACCTTGTCTAGATGAAAATTCATCTATATAGACAATGTCTTGCATCACACAAGTTCAGTGTCAGACTTACTGTGTCAAACTCACTATGCATGGAGTGTGGTAAAGATATATACATTGGATTTGCATCAAAATTTACCAATAGGGTCTTTAGGGCATTAAGAGTATGCACATTAAATTTTGTCGAGATCGGGCTCCAAGAGCTCTCGTGGCCGGAGGATCGCATTTGGGAGCCTGAATCTGCAGAATCAGGCCCCCAAATGCAAGCCTCTGGCCGTGGAAGCCTGTAGATTCAGGCCCCCAGATGCGAGGATCTGGCCAAGGCAACTCTAGCTACCCAATCCCTAGAGATTCAGGCCCCGAGATGCTAGCCTCCGGCCAAGGCAGCTCTGGGGGCCCAATCCTGACAAAATTTGATGTGCAGACTCCCAATGTCCGAGAGGCCCGATTGGTAAATTTTGATGCAAATATGATAACATTAATCTAATAACATTACATTCTCTACATCATCTATCTATTGCTATAATGGAGCATCCAGGTCTACTTCTACAACTGGGACACCCTTGTCTCTCTCTTAGGAAGGTACTGAATAGTCCGGTCAAAGTCCAAAAATGTTTTCTTGTAACCACTCGAACTCCTCATTTGAGATCTCATACTGTGGCGCCGCATTCTCAATCTGCTCTTGGAAGCTCATAATGGCAGAGATGTCATCGACACTCATGCCGTCATATCGAGCCACCTCATCAACATGTGTTGGCGCATCTTGTATATCAAAATCTATAAAATCATCAGGTGCATCACGCACCACGATACAATATAGCTCTTCTTCCCTTAGCTCCAAATTTTCTAGTACATCCTTCATAAGTAAATATTCCACCCCCTCGATGATGATAGAATGGAGAGAAGCAAAGGGTGGCTCATCGCTTGTCGGCATCTCAACAGGGTAAGGAGGTGGGTGTACAATGGCTAAGCTTTGTACTGCCTCTACTCTCGAATCAAGTGTGATCTCTTTAGGCTCCCTCTCAAAATACTCTAGCTGTGGCTGAGAGGGTGTATCGATGTCTTCATCGCTGTCCTCTTGCACCTCAGTGCACAAAACATATATGGCAAATGTTGCATCGCGCTCGATGAGATCCATCATGGCATGGTCCTGGGATGAGGTGGGCACGGCTCTGGCACATAGATACTGCCCCACATGTATGAGGGCTTGATTTACTACCTTTCCATGACTTGATCCAGCACGTAAACTATATAGGAAATCTATGGGGACCCATTTGATAGCAGAGTTCGGAATAGAGCAGGTGAGAGGGTTTGCCGCATCACAAAACAATGCCAATATACTAGAGCTAGGGTCTACGGTGGAAAGTGAGCTCTCTAGACTCAAGGTTGCGCAAAACCTAGGGTATATCTTATGTGTGCGTAGCATGTGGAGCTAATCCATGCGGCAAAAGCGGGAGTGGTAGCCATGGCACACAAAGAGAGAAGGGAGGAGAGCACAAGTTGTAGGGAAGTAGAGAATGAAAGTGAAAATGAGTTTGGAGTTATAGCTTTTATGTATCCAGGGTTTTAAATAAAGGTTCTTTTTTAACATTAAAGTTTCAAATTAAAACTCTTACCTTAGTTTCTTTATTTCAATACTTTAAAGTAACCATTAAAATTACTCATATAGACAAATGCTTTGTTCTACATTATTATATCCTCGAATATACTCAGATCGTTGAGTATATGCAAGTCCAGCTCTACAAAAAATATAGAAAGTTTTAAGAAAATAAATACGAAAGACCTTCAAAATCCCTTGGATCCAATTTGATATTTAATTATAAGAAATAAGTAGAAGAGATGAACTCTAATATATTATTATGCAAAGACAATATTGCATAGGTTATAGAACTCCAACCTGCAATTTAATTATGATTTTAAACAGCATGATTGACTAATTACAGTATGTATTATTGCACACTTGGATCATACTAAACTAAGATTATCTAAATTGAAAGTACTGAGAAGTTTTAAAAAAGTTTATATTCGTTCTTTATATAAAAAATTTTACAAGGATTCCACTATCTCAAGGATATGTGGAGAAGCACATTGTTTACATGTCATGGATTGCTCACTACGAATCCCGACCTTTCTATTATCTAACTTGAAATAGAAGTTGCAGAGGGGCTCATTGGACATTAATTGGATTTCTTGGCTCAGAAAAGAAATGGGCCAATGGCTCTCTACACTGACCACAAAAGGAATACGACCATTCCACAAGATAACCACATCTATGAGAGCTATATGTGTCTCATCTCGAGTATCTTGATCCAAACTGATCCACTCCCCTCACAAAAGTCACCATCTTCTATATTGAAAGCGAATTCACAAAGTTTTTCTAGCGATGAAATACCTGTAATAAAAACAAAAATAATGGTAAGTAAATGCGAATAACACAACAATTCATCTAAGCAAGACCTATGTCAATCAAATCAAGGCATTCAAAGTAGTGAAAAAGTTTTACCTGAATGTGAGATTAGATTGGTTGACCTTGCATTCAATCATCTCATCAAAATGTGTTCTTTTGACTTGCCAAGACTCACCCAATAGCTGACTCATCCATTCCTCGGATGGACACTTCCACTGATAAGTAATCTTTATTTTCTTAGAACATCACATGAACCAAACAAATATGCAAACAATGAGAATGGAATAAACCAACTAAGATGCACATCTTTGGAGCTTGTGGTGGGTTTCATAGCACTATTGATGTCAAATTTTATCTTCGACTTACATGCTCATGACAACTCCAAGCTACCAATCAACCATTCATCACTTATGTTTTTCCTCTATGAAGACATCTATGATAATCAAATAGAAAAGTTACCTATTAGCATGCGTATAATTTGCAAATGTTCCCTCTAAATGAAATGAAATTTGAATGGACCAATTTTAAAAAAGCATTGTACCTGCAATTCTTTTCACAAAGAAGCCTAGAGATGTTGAACAAGAAGTTGACTTATAACAAGACCATTATTCCTTCATTGACAAATTCCTAGGATACAAAAACAAAAGAAATATCGAGTCAAAGCATACATATAACTTACATAGGCTTTGTCCAAATGAGTTGAAACTTAACCATGGAGCAACAAAAAAAAGTGGCAATATACATGTGGCTCTCTTTGCAAAGAAGCCCAAAGATGTTGAAGAAGTTGAGTTTTTAAAAAATCATTCTTCTCCACCCTCAAAGACTATGGAAGTAAAAAAACTAAGGAAAACTTAGTATGCATATAGCTTGCATACATGATAAAATTTAACCATGGAGCAACAAAAAAATAAGACAACATACCTGTAACTTTGTTTACAAAGAAACCATAAGATATTGGAGAAGAAGTTGAGTGTTCAAAAGATCATTTTTCTTGACTGTAAGAGACTCCTAGAGTACCAAAACAAAAGAAATTACATGTTAGAGAATGCACATAACTTGCACAGGTTTTGTCCAAACAAGATAAAACTTTACCATAGAACATCCATGGAAGAGAACAATATACCTGTAAAGTTTTGTGAAGAAAATCTTAGGGCTTTGGTAGAACAAGCTTTACTCTCATAAAACATGTGAAATTCACTCTATGTTCGTGTAGAGGAAATGAAATTTCACAGGGTTACAGATAGGAAAAGCAATAATGAGGCTGTAAGATTGCGTCAAGAAGGAAGAAGCGGAGAAAGAGATATGATAAATTTGAGTTCCGCGTAAGAAAGATAGGGAAATTGAAAAGGGGAGAAATGAAAACTCAAATATAAAAAAATAAGAAAAATGAAAATTCAAGTCACAAACTTTCAAGAAGTGTCAGCATTGTATTCCCCCTTATTTTATTACTGAGGGAAGATTTGGGACAAGATATAGCTAGAAGATTCATGTTACATGAATCTGGAATCCCAGCTCTCTCTTTGGTTAGGCCTATATTTCTTTATTCACTCCTTAAGGGGAAAAAAAGAGAGTCCATATTTCTCCTAATGTTCCTAATACTTAGTACCCCCTCCTTGGTGTAAGGTCTTAAGTGTGGGGAAGCATCCCTGCACATCTGACTTGCATACCTTCATGGAAATATCCCTATCTGATCATTCATGTATACCATGTCCTAATTTTCCCCTAATGGGGTTCCTTTCCCACCCACCCATTCTCTTTTCACCCCCCCCTCCCCTTGGGGTCGTTCCTTGTCCGTTTTTTTAAATCCTTTATTTTGCCACTTTTCCATGTGAACGCATTCTACATTCATCAAAATTAAAATTTGATCATATAGCCTTTTTTGTCTCTTTGAATTTTCCATTTTTCTTTTTACAGTCCTTAGTTTCAAGCTATGTTTTATGAGCTATTAATTTTTGAATCATTTTTTGTGATTGGGATGTGTTTCCATGCGAACATACATTTTTCACTTCGGAATAGCGATTTGATGTGGCAGCCCTGCCCTATACCTTTCCTTTTACATTTTTTGTTTTTATTGCTCATCATTTCAGTGCACAGTGTCGTCATGTTGGGGGTCGAAGGTCTACCACAAAGGGGAGAGAGGAAAAAGACTGGGGTTTGATGGATTCTCAGGTTATGGAGAGAGTAGATGAGATAGAGAGTAACCAATATCTTACATAACCGTGTCATACAAGTTTACCATAATAAACTTGGATCTGATTACATCAATAACCATGAGGTTTATGCATAGATCTATATCAGTTTTTTTCCATTTCCTACAACAAATTCAAGCTCTAATGCCCTCCATTTCATGAAGATACATGTATTGAGACTTCAAGATACAAGGTATAGAGAGATAGAAATCATTACAACTGACATAGAGTCCAAACGATGATTAAAAATGCATCAATAGAACCACAAATGTACTTCAGCCCTGCATTAAAACAGTAATTTCCAGCCCTCAAACTTGACTCAAAAATGTATACAAACTCATGGGAAAGTCTCTCATTACAATCTCAACCAATGCCCTATTATTTCAGGAGCACTGTCTACACAAGGAAGTGATTAGATTTTAAGAAACCCCTTCAAATGAATGAGTTTTAATGGCTGCCTTGTTTATGACAGTTTTGAGAGAGCCTATTCAGCCCATACTCTTGACTTGCCCCAAAGTCACTCAAGTACTTGGGCATAAGAAGGGCTTCAATGGTACATGAATATGGTAAGAGAATGGAAGAAAAAGCTCATAAGAGTAGGCTGAATACTTTATCTCTATTTTCCCTTTCATGGACTATCATACAACTCTTTTCCACGTTACCAAATGGATGGGGCAAAAGGACTCTTACCTTCTTTGTTTGTATCTTCTCTTGATCTTCAGTTTGCTTTGTGTTCTCATGCTTTGGAGCATTCACCATAGTCTTCAACTCTCCATCCATCTTCCATAGGTGTGCAAGCCAAAAAATGCACCACAAAATGCGGGCTGGACTCCTCTCCTTCTTCCACACAAAAAAGAGTTCATATAGATCATATACAAGTCATATAAGTCCTTTGCAACTATTACTCCATGTCACTTGTGGACCTAGTCAACTTTGGAGTGCTCTTGACAAAAGTTGGATCTTCCAAGCTAATGAACTTCATAAACCAATGTGACATAACCTGTAAACTATCAATTACCACTTGTTGATCAAGTTGAAGGTCCTCATATACACTAGCATTGACATTTTTCTTGATACAAACTGAAAATTGCATGTCAAGTTACAAAGGAACTTATGAGATTAGATGACATCTAAGACAAATGTAAGGGAATAATGACTAAATTATGTATGAAAGTTTCTTATGTGGATCCTAATGAAGTTCTTCTGCAAACATAAAAACTCCATGTTTTATGCCATGAACAGAAAACCCTTTGACATTCACCCCCTCCTAACCTGCACATCCTCCGACATGCGCCACTTCATGAATTTGCAGGTTAAGGAGGCTCTTCTTCTGACATATCTTCATCTTCATCCTTTAAGTCTTCTTCTTCTTCCTTGTCTTCAAGTAGATGACTCACATCCAAGTCATCAAGCTCATAAGTAGAAGACTCTCTTCATTTGAAGAGCTTGATACGTTTTCGGCTATTGGTATCTTGATCATGGTCCCATCCATTTCAACCAAAGTGTAAGTTGTCAAGATGAGCGGATCTAGAGCATGGCTATGGCTGCTTGTAGGCATAGAGTGAACCCATGATTATGAAAACAAAGACACTTTTTGTTACACAAGTGAATTAGATTCCAAGATGGAAGCTTGGACTCATAAACACAATCTTGTGTATGATTGACAATGACAAGAGACTTAACTGAAAGTACAAAGCATCATGACATTGTATTCATTCTATATGAAAATTTGTAGTCAAGTACAATGCTTTATAGTTGTTGGATGGGTAGCAATCTTCCCTCTCTATGCATATGGGATTACTGTAGCCTGCATGTCCTAAGCCCAGACTGCCTCATAAAAAGAGGCTACATTAGGTGTGATTGCAAATATCTCAACATAAGTAGCATTATCACGTACTACCTTCACCACATATGGTCCAAACCATCTCTTGGCTAGCTTCCTATGAGCACTATATTGATTGTCTAGGCAGCTATCATAGACATGTACCCAATCATTCTCTTGGATAGCTCTTGGACGGAATCGATGACACTTGTCAAACCTCTTCTTATTCTTCAACCTCGCTACCTTCAGCCTTTCAATGGCTGTCTTGACATCCTCTGGCCTTTTTTCAAGCTGCCTTATGCGCAAAATCAACAGCTCTTCTCTATTTATGCCTTCATCCCAAGGCAAGATACTCCATGTGATAATAGACTCCTCAATAGGCATAATAGGTGGCTGCCCATGTATTAGTTCAGTCGGCATATAACCTGTCACTGCACTATGGGTAGTTCTATCAGCCCATAATGAGAATGGAAGCATTTTAGGCCATTCTCTCATCTTCCCTCTGCAAGACTTTGCCAAAGCTTTGAGAATCGGTTGATGACCTCTTTCACTCTTACCATTGCCTTCAGGATTGTAGGCTGATGTAAGAGATAGCTTGATTCCCAATTGAGCAAAGAAATGCCTCATCGGCATCCAATTCTCCTCTATTAGCAGTTACTTTGTCAACATATCCATACCTGCAAAACACTTCTTCAAGTGAAAATCTACAAATAGCTTGAGTGGTCTTTGTTGTCAAGGCTTTACCTTCCACCTGATTTGTGAGATCTTCTCTAGCAACCACTAGATATCTCATGTTCCAAATTCCTATAGGCATGGTTACTAAATCAATAACCCATCTGTAATGAATGGATAAAGGAAAGATAGGCTAAAGCCCATCTCTATGCTTAACTATAGAGTACATTTGACAAACATGACAAGACTCAACAAAATGCTCAATGTCTTTATACATGTTTTGCCACCAAAATTTCTCTTTTATTTTGGAAAAAGTGCCCCATATGCCTCTATGGCTAGCCAATAAGCTTTCATGAAATTCTTGCATGACATGTCTTTGAGTCTTCTTTCCTCCTAAGACACGAACAGGCACTCCTCCTTTCTTCTTCGCATGCCTCCAAAGGTAGCCGTCTTTGAGAAAGAAGCCATAAGCCTTTCTCCTGATTCTCTTGAACTCTTCATTGGTCCAATCTTCCTTCTTTGCCATAGTGCTCAAGTATTGGCCAATTTTTAGCCAATCATCTGCATATTTTTCTTCCATAAAATGAGAACAAACTAAAACAAAGCATTGAGCATGTTGTCTTTTAGCTGCCCACCGTCTTTCCATGGTTGTTTCTTCATTCTTTGCTGCTATAAATTCTGTTACAACTGCAGTACCTATTGTACTTGCTGTAATTAATGATGTATCTACATTTATGACAGTTGTACCATCATTAAGAACAGTTGTACTTGCTATTTTCTGATTTGAACCAACAATGACAACATCATTTTTAGCAAATATAGACTCTGTTACTTCCTCATCCATCATCTCTTCACATGAGTGTGCACCCTAATTGAGCACACACTATTTTGACACTTCACAAGGGGACATTCTATCACTATAAATAGGAACCTTGGGGTTAGTGAAAAAGGAGGAAGGGAGAGTAGAGGGATGCATAGGACTTCAACATATGTGAGAAGGGTTTGATTTCATTGTTCAATCATGAGTGCTTGTCAGAGTGGATGGGCAAAGTGCAATCTTTTATGCTCTTGACAGGTGAGGATTTGAGAGGATTAAAGAACTAAAGATGCATAAACTACCTAGCACAGTGTAGGCTAGGCACTAAATCTTCATTTGCATTCATATTTTCTAATGGGCATTGGGTGTATGAAGTGCAAGGATAACTTCCAAGTGCATGATCAATACAAGCATGAGTGTTTGAGCAATGTGGTACATTAATGGTATGAGCATGGCTTTTTTAGGTGCACGGAGGGACATGAAGGACACCTATCAAGTCATCATTAGAGTGAGGATCCAGGTTTCTTTTCCATCGAATGAGTTGCAAGAAAGTGGGGGAGTGTAGCATCTACTTTCAACAAGACAGGAGAGGTTAAGAAGAGAAAGTGTGTTTTGCTTATGGGAATATTTATCTACTTATGGCCATAGAGAATTTGGGGTGCCTATTATAGTATTATTTTCTTCTATTTGGGTGGTTAGTTCATGCCTACTATATGTGTATAGCATGGGCATATGAAGTATAGGTGTGTTCGGGTGTGTGCTATGTGCTTGTTGTGTATACATACAAGCACTATCAAGTATTGTGTGTGTAAGTGTTGGTCTCTTTGTGTTTTTGTTGTTTGGGGGACCTCTAGGTGTGAAAAAGTGCAAAAGGAGGGTCAAGAAGAGAAAGTGTATTTTGTTTATGGGAGTATTTATCTACTTATGGCCCATAGAGAAATTGGGGTGCTTATTATAATATTATTTTATTCTATTTGGGTGGTTAGTTTAGGCCTACTATATGTGTTTAGCATGGGCATATCAAGTATTGGTATGTTTGGGTGTGCCATGTATGCTTGTTGTGTATATATATGAGCGCTATTAAGTATTGTATGCATAAGTGTTGGCCTCTATGTGCTTTTGTTGTTTTGGGGACCTCTAGCTATGAAAAAGTGCAAAAAGGAGGCTTACCTACAAGAGTCTCAAAGGGCATATATGAAAAAAAGGATGTGGTGTGAAAAAACAAAAGGTGGTGGAGTTTTTCAAGCCGGAGTCAGAAGGAGGAAGAAGGGGGAGCTACTATTTTTGAGAGGGAACAGAGGTGGAAAGAGAGAGGCCATGATATAGGGATAGATCCTCTGTATCTTTTGCAAACCTTATTGTGTATCTGAGGCAAGCTACTTTAGTGTATTTTGGTTAGAGTGTCTTTGAGGCAAGGTGATTTTGATCGAAGACACTAATGGATGCTCCTACATGATGTGAAAGGAAGTGTATGCTATGAAGAAGCATGTTGCATATTCTTGCCATGATAGAAAATCAAAAGGGGGGATCTGGTAGGTTAGGGAAGGCATTGTAGTAGGAAGTATATATCAACAATTTGAGTGGATTATTCCCAACGTTAGCAACTCAAGTGACTCTTGAGAAGTGGCAGGGAAGATGACCATTGCATCAATTTAAGAGGGAGTCTTTAACCTACACGGTGGGAGTAGTAAGTCTAAAGATTTTTTAAAGGACACACTAGTTTGAGCACAAGGAAAAGGAGCCACTAGTTAGTTTGGCCCACGAATGGAGTCATGGTGGAGAATGAATGCAGCAGCCTGCAAAAACAAAGCCCCAATAAGAGCTCGTGATAACTGAGAGGAAACTAGGAGCTGATAATTAGACATTGTAGCATAAGAAGGAATAAGAACATATCGCCCAGCCTTGATGAACATGAGTTGGAAAAATGGAGCTACACTTAGCATGCAATGAGAATATTAATAAAGAGAGAGAAGTGCATGAGTACAAGTTCGAGCACTATTGGCTATGGAAAGGAAGAAAGTGAATTGATAGGAGAAGGGAGGTCAACATATCTAGAGAGGAAGGTGCTAGTTAACCTAACTTTACCCTTGTGTGAGGTGTTGCAACTTAGTCTATTTGAGGAGCAGTGAGAGGCATCTGTGTTTTAGTACAAACTAAAGCTTAAACCATAGGCATGTTGCAATAATTAGACCTATTTATTAACACAACTACAAGGGATGCAAATGATTTCATGAAATGGTGAGATACTAACCTAAGGTAATTTACATAATAAGGTGTTGATAAAGCCTAGTTGGTCATGAGAACCTGTTGAGCTATACCAAAGGCGACGAACAATAAGAGAAGAGTGACGTAAGTAGAGAAATTACCTATAGTAATTTTGAATACAAAGATATAGTAAAGCTTAGATCTCAAGCTTTAGAATATTTGAGATATGCTAGAACTTTTGTGTGGGTTTTCTTAGCTAGTATGGGGTTTCTCTACTTGGGCATTATACTCTAAGGTTGGTTTCTAATGGCCAAGCTATCTTTGAGCCCTAAGATCCTTAGCATTTCTTTTCTTTGGGTGGCTTGCTAGCTATTACTTTCCCACACTAAAAGTCCACCTTATTTTCATTGGCTACATGTTCCCATTCGTTGAGGGTCACTGAAGCTGGACCCACCACGTTGGAAGGTCTTGCCACATTAGGCATGCTGACCTTTTTACAAGGAGGCATGGTGGATGGAGAAAAAGAAAGGGGATAGGACTCGGGTAAGTTACTCATGAATATGTATGTGCATCATGTGGGTTCAAAATAAGGTATTTTTAAATTACAATTTTTATATATTTTTTACATATAGAAGTATGCAATATAAAGGGTTTATTTAGAGATTGAATAGAAAAGGATTACGTTTTATTCAGGAAAAATTCATAGATAAGGATATTTATAAATAGGCCTTGAACACAGGTGATGTAGGGAATATACATATAGTAACTTCCCAGAGGGATAGGACAAGGCAAAAATGTCTATTAACTTCATGAAAGTATTTCAAGAATTTTAGTATTTACATTTAGTCCCACCCTCTACACTCTTTTTCTTTTTGCTCCTTTCAATCAAACATCCTCGAGCTATCGCTTGCCTCTCCTTTCTTTCTTTCTCTCTCTCTCTCTTCTTCTTATTCTCTCTATGGCTCTCTCTCTCTCTCTTCTTCTCTCTCTCTCTCTCTTTTTCTCTCCTATGCATGCCACTCTCACTAGAAATGGCTCATCTCAACATGGCTTCACTCTTTGCTTCCCATGCTCTATTCTTCTTGCCTTGGTCTCTATTTATAGGAGAAGGGGAGGGGGAGGGGATGGGATATTTGTAGATGTCATCACCATAATTGAGGTGTCACAAGGATAGGGATATTTTTTTGGAATCAGAGGAGAATATCAACTTGTCAAGTTGTGGCATAAAGAATGAAAGAACTTTTTGGAAGAAGCCTATGTGTCATTCTGAATGAAAGAACTTTTTGGAAGAAGCCTATGTGTCATTCTCATGTAAAGTTTTAGTTGGATTTGAACTCTTCCCTTTTAATGAAGAGTTCTACTTAGAATTGAACTCTTCTTTTCTTTACTAATTCATTGAATTTTCTTTTCTTCTCTTTTTTATTTACATGTATGCCACAAATTCTCATGTGTTTTCTCAATGAGATCAAGGAGATGTTTGCAAGTCGACTCATTTACATGCATATAATAGGTTTTTTTTGGGGGGGGAACTTGCAAAAAGTAGGATTTTTGCACATGTTCTTATGTGTGCAAATAAATGCATATCCATATGTGCCTAAGGATGAGTTTCCATGGAGAATATCTACTTTTTTATAACAACTAGGTATACATGTGTTCACCTGCATGTAAGTGAACACGTGCTCATGCATGCCTAAGAAAGCGCCCACGTGGAATTTTTTAAATCGCCGATTGAGTATGTTACAACTTTCTTGGGGTGTATTTTTTAGCAATGAATCTCTGATTTGTTGAGCATGCTCCTCCTAGGCCTTAATTTTACCATAAGGGAACTTCAATTGCCAATATTTTTGGTTCAAATCTAAGCTTGCAATCCCCTAAAGATGAGAATTTATGGTATAATGCATTTAAAATAAATATCCCATGAATCGATTTTTGAGTCTGAATTGTCCAATCTTGCACCCTATTTTGACATATAGGTGCCCTATTTCCACATGTCTAACCACAATCACTTTTCTTTGAGGCTACCAAGCCCCAGAGGAAATTGAGTAAGACCATTGGGCAACTTGTACCACTTGTACTTCACCTCCAACGATAAAGGATGTACCCATAAAGACATGTATAAGCCCTAGAGTTCTTGTAAATGCCCTATTTTAGCCTGTTTTGGGGTGGTGCACCTTTGGCATATGATAACTCTCTATTAGTTGTTGGATAAGGGTTTTTCTAATACAAATTTGATTATGGAAGTCTTCTAGGAGTGTGACACGATTCTCCATCATGATTCCATCTCCCACAATTGGAGCAAACTCTTCCCCAAAGCTCCTAGCATCCAAGTGGCAAGTGGTTGCAACCACAATCGATATAATAGAGTCCTAGATTTGAGGCATTCAACTATCCTCATTAACTCTTATTTATCTCAACCTTTCTTACTCTATTTGAGTTTTGAGGCATTCAACTGTCCTCGTTATCTCAACCTTTATTGGTCTATTTTAGTTTTCTCAAATAGATTTATGTACATATTACTTACTTTCTCAGAATACATCACATGATATTACATTAAAAAACATATCAATGTTCAAAAGGAAAATTTTGGGAGTCAATAAGCCTTCAACTCAAAAAATCAAATTGATTCATGCGATCATTGTCTTTATGGTAGGTAGACACACACTTCTCATAAGAAGTCTAGCATTACACGTATGGATGAACCTCTCATTCTTGTTCATTCTGATGGGTGTGATCCCATGCCCTATGTTTCTAGGTGGTGTGAAGTAGTTAGTGAATTTCATTAATGATTATTCGCATAAGGTCTAGGCATATCCCATAAAGCAGAAATCAAATGTATTAGCTACCTTTCAACGTTGGCTTATTCTTGTTGAGAACCAATCTGGGTATAGGCCAAAATACCTAAGGTTAGATAATGGGGTTGAATATGTCTCGAAAGCATTTGAGTAGTTTTGCAAGGATAGGGGTATTTAGCATCAATTGACTATCCCTTGTAGCCCACCCTAGAATGGTGTTGCAAAGCGCATGAATAGGATGATTCAATATAGAGTCCATAGTATGCTTTGTCAAATAGTCTTATTGCATCATTTTTAGATAGAGGTAGTTACTATTGTACACTTGACAAACAGATCCCCATGTAGCACTACCATTGGTTGTCAGGTTGCAAAGGAGGTATGGTGGAAAAACCTCCGTCATATGCTCATTTGCGTGTTTTTGAATGTGAGCCTTTTTTTGGCATGTTCCTAAGGACAAAGGCAAAAATAAGATAGATTCTAAATTACTGAAATGCATCTCTCTTGGTTATGGGGATGCGAGTGAGATGGGCTATCACCTATGGGATGCACATGCTAGGAAAGTCATCCAAAGCCATGATATTGTTTTCCATGAGGAGAATATGAATAAGTAGCCTGAGTAGGCAGTTAAGGTATGTAGGGTGATATTTCAGGGGGAGCTCCTATTACCATATAGATAGCTAGAAAAGCCTATAGTAGTTGATGTTCCAATGCCACATGATCATGATGTTGGATAAGATATACAAGCCCCACAACATGTTTTGAGACAGTCTACTAGAGATAGACATTAGCTTAGTCGGTTTGAGCCATCAATAGACTATGCCATGGTTTTGGTGAGTCCATTACTTATGAAGAGGTCATTAAAAGATGATAGTCACTCTTGGGATAGGACCGTGCAATCAAAGTATGACTCATTACTAAAAAACCATACATGGGATTTGGTTTCTTTGCCCAATGGGAACAATGCATTGCCATGCAAGTGGATGTATAAGTCGAAGAGTATCCCTGGATGCCCCAAGCCAACATATAAGGCTAGATTCCTTATAAGGGTTTTAAGTAGAAGCATGGTGTTGACTTTGATGAGATCTTTTCTCATGTAGTCAAGATGACTGCCCTACACTTAGTATTAGCCTTGGTAACTCAATTAGATCTAGATCTCCATCAGATGGATGTAAAGATGACTTTTTTACATGCACGGAGGTTCACTCATAGTGAAGAAGACATGTCACTTGCGTGCAAGGACTTCTAAAAAAACCCTTATTGATAGTCCCTTGTATGCCATGGAGAAACCAATCTATGGAGAGAGGTGATCAAATGCATACCTCCCCTTCTTTTTTCCCTCTATCCCCTCCTTAAATTTAAGTTCAATATAGGAAATTAAGAGGGGTCTACCTCTAATGTATACACTTAAGTGTCCCCTTCCAAAAACCCCCCTCCCTTACACTCATGTGATACCATACAACATCTATAGTGAACCCCCTGGGCTTACATGGGGACTTGCATGATGAAATTTATATACATTAGCCTAATGACTTTCATGAAAAGGGTGAAAGAACATCTAGACTTGTCCAAGTTGAGAAACAACCTTTATGGTCTTAAGCAGGCACCTAGGGAATGGTATCATAAGTTTGATGCATTTATACATTCGTAGTCTTACTCTCATAGTGATATGGATTTGTGTCTCTACACAAAGAAGTCTTGTGATGGCAGCCTTATTATCTTGGTACTTTATGCAGATGATATATTGACTATGGAAGAGCTCATGATGAGCTAAATGCTTTGAAAAGCCAACTCAAGAAGAGATTTGAGATAAAAGGCATGGGATAGGTCTCATATGTCCTTGGGATGCACATCACGTGTGATTGCTCTAAGGGGCTCCTTTACTTGTCACAGAAGGAGTACATATAGAGGTCCTTGAGCAGTTTCATATGCAGGATGTTACACCTATCAGCTATCCTTTTCCTTCTCATGTAAAGGTTAGTCAAGCGAATTGTCTACAATTTGATGAGTAGAAGATTGAGATGGCCAAGAACCCTTATGCATCCACAGTGGATAGTTTGATATATGAGATGATAGCCACTTGTTGTGACATACCATTTGCAGTAGGAGTTTTGCACACTAAATGGCTATACTTGCTGGTAGGCACCATTGGATGTTGTGAAGAGTATAATGAGGTACCTTAAAGGCACTACAAATATGTGCATATGCTATGGTGGCCACGGTATAAGAGTCATGGGATACCATGACTTTGATTATGTAGGACATGTAGATAGTAGGAATTCCACCTCTGGCTATGTCTTCACCTTTGTTGGAGGTGCTATTCCTTGGATGTCTAGGGTGCAAAAATGCACAGCCCTATCTACTACAGGCATTTAGGCTTTCAAGGAGGTTCTATGGTTAGGCCATCTAGTAGCAAACCTTGGTATTACTAATGTCATCTCTACAGTGCATTTAGATTCTATGAGTGCTATTTAGTTGGCCAAGAATCTGGTCTTTGACTGGCCAAAGACCAAGCCACTTTTACCCAGGTCAACAAGCCAACTCCTAAGAGTTGTTGCACTAAACAAGTGATTATTTGCACTAATTGTTTTAATTCGACGTAACCTTCCCTAATATCTACAACGTTGTTTGAAGTAGTCCAACTGCAAAGATTCTAAACTTCAATAAATTATACTAGGCACTAAATTGCCAAACCTAAGATAACTATGGTTTCTCCCCATCTCTCAAGGGCAGCTCCTCATAACGTTCTCCTACCATGCTAGTGGCGATTTATCCAGGAAATGTTTTTAATGTTGTACTTTGGAAAGGTTGTTTCAGGGATATAGATCTCTTAGATCTATTTGTATATCTCCGTTTAAAATTCATTTTTATGTTTTTCTCCACCTGATTAAAATTAGTTCTTTTTATTTGTTTAATTTTGAACAATCATTCAAATCAATTTTTCTGGCGTACCATAAACCCCTAAATTTTAATCTCCCTTGGTAGACGTTTCCCACTCCATATATAAATTTCGTCGTTGCTTATTAGTTTTTAAGTACTTAATTCATTTTGCAAATATAACGTCCTTTCCTTCTTTTCTATTATTAAACATCAACCAGAATAAAACAAGTTCTTCCATACTCTCACATGTCCACATTCATAATTTATTTTAAATTTCCATAGCACCCCTTAATTTATCAATGAGTCCTAGTAGCCCTCCACTCCGTGTATTTAAGAAATTGATTGTAAAATGAATAACATGTAAAAATTTAATATAGATGCTGAGGCTTTTTCCCCTATGCCATCCAATCGTTAAATTATTTGATTTTATTTTGGCTTTAATTTAAACTAAATTTTATAACTGCAACCTAACATTATAAATCATTATAAAGTGTTGTCAAACTTTTTATTTATAATTTCCCATGTTTCCTAAACGCTCATACCGTGTATAATCTCTCCTTTCAAAATCAAAACACCATATCTTTATACGAGCATTTCTTAAGTAAAATATTATTAAATTGTTGTTTCTTTACTTTAACCCTTACAACAAAAATGCACTAACAAATCAAAGATTTTGTTTCCAATATTTCACTAAGAATCCATAGTTTATATCAATAAATAACACATTTTACGTAAAGGAAAACTATGCTTTTTCCCTAAATATAACTCTTTTCTAATTTTTAAATATAACAAAACATCTTTAAAAATCTTGATAGAAATTCAGTAAATTTCCTGACTCATAAGATTTATAGAAAAAATATCAGAACTTATAAATTTTCAGTCAGTAATTTTATAAAATTTTATTTATGATAATTTTGAGTCATTTTTTAGTGTTTTCGACTATTTTTTATTTTTAATAAATAAAAACCAGTTCAGATAAATACAAACAACCATGTAGCATAAGAAAACAGGTTTAAAGACATATTTTAAAAATTATAAACTAAAGAAATTATCATGCCATATCATTTACTTTAGATAAACGAATTAAGACACTTACATGTAAAACCGCGGGTCGTCGTCACGTCCTTGGAGACCGTGTCCTCTTGCAGTCCAGCCAAGGTATCAAGTGTTACTGAGGTTTTCTGATATGTTGTATTCACTTGCTACCACTTCTTCTTAAGCCCTTCAATTAGCTCTTGCTTCTCACACTCTTCCAACCTCCTGGTATTTGGTTGAGTTCCCACTCCCTGCCTTTTAGGTCCTTCTAAGTTTGCTTTACTTTGATTTTCTTTCAAAACTTTATTATAGTTCACAAGATACTTTGGAACTTTTCCGTAATCAGGCTTTTCAACATACGGCCGCACATAAACCGGCAATTTCTTTGGTGTCGAATGGATTATCTCAACAGCATTTGAAGTGATAAAATCCTTGTGGGGATGCTTAAGAACTGGCTTATCGTGTGGAATGGGCGGCTTGAAGCATATTTTTGGAGTCCGAATCACAAATGGCCAAAGTTTGACCCTCGAATGCTTCTTCAGAAACTCATCGGTGTGGGGATTCTGCAACCCCGGCAGATGCCCAAACCTTGCTTTGGACCGCCTCAACTTGGCATATGTCAAGAATGTATCTTCCTCTGCATTGTACTTGGATTTGGGGTAAGAGCGGTGCTTGCTAGTGGAGGAAGGGGAAGGAGGGATGAGGTTGTAGACGCTCTCGACGTTGTCCCAAAGCATCATTCTTTGTCCTTCTCAGATACGTCCCTGTAACTCGGTGATGGCGAACCTCTCTCTCTCCCTCTCTCTCCACCATCTTGGCCCCTCTCCTCAGACAACGTGGCGTTTAGCCGCAGATCGCCGACTTCTGCCACTCTCTCTCTCTCTCTCCCCGGAGCGGAGGCGAGTGCATATGTGGAAGGAGTAAACCCTTTTTAGTAGTATAGTAGTGGAGTTCTTGTATCTGCAGGGTCAAAACGAGAAGAAACATGTCTACGAGAAAAGGCCCTCCCAAGCACCAAAACAGAACCGCGTGAAAGGTGAACGCAGGCGTGAAAAAGAACGACAAGGAGCTTGGTGGGAAATTAAAACCCTATTCTGCAATCACACGAGTTTGCCGTCGCTGCAAGGAACAAATTGAATGGCGGAGAAAGTATGGGAAATACAAACCATTGACTGAACCAGCAAAATGCATTCAATGCAGTAAACGAGCAGTTCGTCAGGCATACCACCGTCTATGTTCAGGTTGTGCAAGGGATGAGAAATGTGAGCGGAAGGCACGTTTGGTTGGAAACGGGGTAGGAAGGATGGGATTAAGGTCGCCGCGGACGGCCAGAAGTCCAGACATCTCTCTCTCTCTCACGCTCGCTGCCTCTCCTCTAAACTCCTCTACTCAGCACTTGATGGCACACAGCGCGATCTCCTTCTCTCTCTATCTCTCGCTCTCCTTCTTCAGCCGGAGTTGACGGCGGGCTTCCACAAGCACTCGCACATCGGCGCCCTGACGGTGCTCCTGCAGGAGGAGGGATGGTGGGGCTGCACGTGAGGCACTATCAATCCAGATGCTGGATCCCCGTCGAGGCTCTCAAGCACTCCTTCGTCTGCAACGTCGCTGACCAGATCGAGGTCTCTCTCCCCCTCACGGTCGTTCGCATCCCCCCTTATCATGACAGTTTTTTTTTCCTCTAACTGCTCTCTCACACGACATTCTTTTTCTCCCCCCTCTCACTACAATTTTTTTTTTTTTTAAAAGAATAATGATGCTCCCCTAATAATTTCTTCATCAACTCAATCCTTCACTTTTCTTTCTAACAATCTCTCCCTATCCGTCCTCAGCACTCCTAATTCCCTTTCTCTACCTTTCGAGCTTGCAAGTAAGTATCTCATTTTCCTTTTCAGCCTCTCTCAATCTATTTCTAACAAGTTGCATTGTGCTTTGAGCTCCTCAATTTGATCTAGCTTGCTCTTCGTTGACTGCGGGCCAGCAGAGACAGGTCGGCATTTGGTTGTGCTTGTCGGAACCTTCTTCAGGTTCTTGTCCAAAGCATCTAAAAGCAGCCTCAGTTTGCCATAATCCTTTACTCCATCAGCTCCAAGAGATGACTTCATGTTAGCAACGATTTCGTGCTGCTTTTGCAAAGTATCCTCCAGCTTCTCTATTTTCTCCTGTGCTGATCTGACTGCTTTTTTTATCATCTCTTGTCCCTGGACATTTTTCTCTCTCAGAAGTTACATCTTTCCTGACCTCTCTAGCTACAATGTCAGCTTCCTTTCGTCTTGTAAGACCACCTATTCTATCTGGTCCTTTTTCAGTTCTATGAGTTGAAAACTTCCTTCTTCTTCATGTTCTTTTCGGATAATCTCTACATTGTCATGGCCAAATCCTCCTTTCCTCTTTGGAAAACTCCCTTCAAAGACTCTTGGATGGCTCTATAGTGCCTACTTTTTGGGAATTTCCTTTCTTACTCCCTTGTTGGCTTATTTTCTTGAGTGACTTCTCAATACTGGCCTTTTGTTCCACCCTTGGTCATTTGTCCTTCATTTATCCCATTTTTTTACTACTAGTGCTACTTGGAATGGTTTTGACAATCCCAAGGCTGTAGTAATGAGCTTATGAGAACACTACCATAGGTGATCACATAACTTGGCCTTAGTAGTGATAAGCTTTTCATAAGGATTTTTGAGAAGATCCATATGTGCCTTGGCAACTGATGAAGACCCTCAATGCAAGAGATATTCTGCTACACTAATGATAGGGATACGAACCGAAAGTCCCCTGATACTCTTGGCCTTGACAATTTGACTGTCTCATTGAAAAAATCTTATGTTGATTGCGAAAAAATTCCAGCTTTCCAATTACCTGATATTCAACACCTCCCCAAAGGAATCTCCATAATAATCATCAATGATCTAATGATCACCCCTTGATCATCACTACAATATTACTGTAGACAATAATCACAATCATAATCCTATGTATTTTTCATAAAGAATTTCATCATTAGGAGGTATAAGGTAGGAGGTAGGAGGTAGGAGGTAGCATAACTAATGAAATCCTCCATCCCTGAGATTAATACTAAGATATCCTATCAACTTGTCAAGTCTAAAATTCCCCCGAAGACTCCTAATTTATAACAAGGTCTTATCTCCTCTAAGTAGTAATAATCCCTACAGGAAAATTTTAAATAGTCATAGCTGAGATTCATTAAGTAAACCTATCAAATTTTGTCTAAAACTCTACCTTCCTCTCGTACAAGAACTTCCTTGTACCACATCTCCTAGCTAGACTGCAAGGACACGGCCTCCAAAGACAGCAACAACGAACACCGCATCTGCATTGAATTCATGTAAAAATTTAGTAATAAGGTGTCAATTGTATACAGTTTTGCCAAAAAATTGTTGCAATAAATGGCATGTTTTTAGGTGTTGTCATTCTCCCCCACTGAAATGCGAAGCGTCCTCGCGAGCACAGCTACATCACGAACGTTCAGCATCACGAACATTGCTACCACGAGCACTGCTACGCAACTTTGAAAGAAAAAATATACTCTCCTCCACTTAATTGCGAAGCGTCCTCGCGAGCACAGCTACATGACCTGTATAACCACACATGGACAACTAGTAGACACTGGAAAAGTTTTTTTTAAAAAAAAACTTATTTGTGTCATATTAAAATGCAAACAATATAAATGTTTCAATGAAAAGATGTAAAAACTTGTGCAAACTAACATTCTCCCTTACTCACTCTCCCCACTGAAATGCATAACAGAGCTTCATCCATTGCATAGAATATACCAACTAGGAAACTGTCTAGAGCCGCTAAACAACAATAATCCCTCTAGGCAATAAATTGCCACACTACTATCCTACTAAAAATATTGCTTCTGAAATAGCATCACTGATAAGGTCGTTACTTAACAAAGAACCCAAACAAGGTAAACTAATACTACAACACTAAATAGGACTCCTAGGGTTTAGCTGCTAACCATCCATGTTCTACTAGAACAACCAGCCAATGGTTCATAACTTCTAATTGTCCAAGGCTCTTCTTTTAAGTTTATATTTTAATGGGTTTTTTTTTTTAAATGTCAAAAGAGTATATACATTGATTCTCTTTCCCAAAAGGTCCCACCCCAAAGAGATACAAGGCATCGGACACAGGGCACCCGTCAAGGAAATCCCTACAGCCTACCAGGACCTCAGAGGCGATGGTTATCTTCTTTTGGTTGTTTTTTTTTTTCAAACCCTGCAGTCTCAGGGTGTTTTTTTCTTTTCTTTTCTTTTTCTTCTTGCTTTCTTTCTTTAAAAGAATAAATATATAGACTCTTCCGAACTTTTAATATTTGGATTTAAGGATTGTTTTGTTGTTGTTTTTTTTTTTTTAAAGGATCAACTAAGAAGCTAAGAAGACATCACTTAATTGAACGGTCAAACATTTCAGCCCAACAACTTTGCTCGAGGAATCTAATCTAGCGCATAATACTAGTCACTTTGCCTAGGCAAATGATAAGCAAAGAATACTCACCAGCTCAGCATCTTTCTTCCACGCTACTCCTAGTCAAAATTTCGTGGAGAGAACCTTGTTATTCAGCTATCCCACATATCACTAGAAAAGCGACCAAAAGATAAGGGAAAACTCTATAGGATTCCTAATCGGACACCCATACAATGAAATTCACTATGTTATGCACACATGTCACCCCTTTTTAATCACTCCCTAATGCTAAGTCCCATCCCTTGTGAGTGGACTTCATATAGAGAGAATTGTGTATATATATCATTCATATTTGTTTAAAATATTTATTTATAATTCCTCTGTAATTTACTGAGGTTTTTCCTTTGTTTTTTTCTTTTTCTTTCTTTTTACATCTCTAATTTCGTTCCATCAATTTTTTATTCATGTATTTTTTCAAAATGAATATGAAATAAAAAGTTTAGGTATGAAACAACCTTGTATGTTCGTGGATATTGCAACTCCAAGAATCAATCAGAAACATACAACAGTGTGTAACGCAAAATCATAGTCAAATCTGCACATGAAACATACACTAGCCAGTACAATGTTAAAGGGTTAGATAAATAATAAAACTTTTCCCGGTACAAAAGAATTATCAAATACTCATGTCACAATCTCGATCAACTAGACTGTCATAACGCTTCCACTGCTTGGTTGTTTAAGAAGCAGTATATTTCTCCACTTGATAACCATTCTTGCATATAGAACTGTCCATCTTACTAACTTAAATATCCCAAACTCCAGCACTGAAAGGAATATCCTGACCGTGCGTGCAACTAACTACCTAACTATGTGAAAAATAAAACTAAAGTGCATGAAAACCTACAGGATATCAATAACTCAAAGCATTGTATGTTTTTTTTATAAAAAAACCGATATATATTTGTTTGTTTGTTTTTTTTTTCAAAATGTAGAATAAAAGAAAAACATAAAAGACTAAGAAAACAAAATATCTAGACTAAAATCTTCAAAGTCTCTGAGATCTTCTAGTGAAAACAATAATCCTAATCCGAAATCATCAACTCCATCTAAGTCAAACCTATTAACTAAACTATCATCTATAGGATGCTCAAGAATAGCCTCTAACGTAGACATATCAGAAGTCACAGATCCGCTATCAGGTGCATCGCTAAGAACCTCCATCACATCATGGAGCGAAGCCGAAGCTGCATCATCATAGTAGGGCATAGGGGCCACTGGTAAAGCATCTAAGGAATGCCCCTCGGTCGCATCCATGTACCAACAAATATAATCCCAACATGGGCAGGGAACACTAGTCTGTAAATCATGGTAAGATGGAGTAAGGCGGTAGACAGTCGAACAATATCTCGCAAATTCTGCTTGCTCTCGGCCTACCCTAGACTGACCAGCGCCGCGCTCAGGAGAAAAAACACTATTATAATCATGACGCTGGTAGGTATAACCAATCATTTCCTGCATGGCAGTGGTACCATAGCGTCGAAAGTATGTGCGACACTGCCAACACAAGAGCTGAGCACGCACAAATAAATGCCGCTGACAGGACCTACAACCAAAAGGTGGATGATACTGTAAACAAAAAATAATCACAAAAGAAGAACCACAACAGGCCTCCCCTCTCGGTGCATATAAAAACCTGTCATGCGTCTGAAAACGCGGAATATCGTAAGGTCCAGCATGAACAGGATCAGTACTATCGGCATCAATACGAGGGTAAAGCGCATCCATCCACAAAAAGGCCATACCTGCATCCCATTTAAAAAACCCCCCAAGAAAGAAAAGACATCCAAGGGTGGATTAGACAAAATATTATTGTAACTACTAACCTAACTATACCTAGCTAGCCTAAGTCACAAAATGTTTAAGGCGCAAGCCATTAACCCTAAATATCTCATTTTCAGCATTAATATCCTGCACATCAAGAGAACCATTATCATAAACATTAATCACCTTAAAAGGTCCCAACCAACGAATTTTAAGCTTCCCAGGAAATTTATAATAACGACTGTCATAAAGTAAAACTAAATCGCCTTCTTTAAACTCCCATACCTTAATATTCTGGTCGTGCCATGCTTTACGACGTTTTTGCATTGCTTCTAGACTTTGTAGAGCTAATAATCTTTCCTCATCCAACTTTACCAATTGTAAAATCCGTTGTTTCAAAGATTCAACCTCACCTAGTCGTAATGATAGAGCTACTCGTAAAGTGGGCAACTCTTGCTCAATAGGGAATATAGCATTAGTGCCATAAACTAAATTGAAGGGTGTATTTTGCACTGTCACCTTATAAGTAGTTCTATAGGCCCATAACGCTTCATATAAACGTTCATCCCAATCTCGCCTGTGGGAAGCAACCGTTTTAGTTAAAATCCCACAGATAATGCGATTGGTTACTTCAACCTGACCGTTAGCTCTGGGATAATAAGGTGTTGATTTGCGATGTTTAATTTTATAGATTTCCATTAGCTCGCTGATAAGACCATTCAAGAAATGGGAACCTCGGTCACTTACTAATTCTAGTGGGCAACCAAAACGCGTAATAATATTCTCATACATAAACTTAGCCACATCAATGGCTTTATCCGTTTTAAGCGCTTTCGCTTCCACCCACTTTGTAATATAGTCAGTACAGACTAAGATATAACGATTCGATCGATATCTAGTAGGCGGATCAATTGGGCCTACAAAATCAATTCCCCATTTCTCAAAAGGTGCTAATGCTAATATAGGTGTCAAAGGCGTAGCAAAACTCTTAGAAGGACGACCAGTCCTTTGACATACATCGCATTTGCGACAATAATAATAAGTATCTTTAAATAGAGTAGGCCACCAATAACCAGCTAATAGAACTTTTCTTGCAGTCAATTCACCGGCAAAATGGCCACCACACGGCTCATCATGCAATGCCTTAAGAACCACTGGTACTTCATCTTCCCTTACGCAACGTCGATAGATACCTTCGAGTGGAAAAAATTTATAAAGGTAACCCCCTAATAATCCGTAGGAGTGTGCTTGCATTAATATCTGACGTTTCCTACGCTTGTCAGCGCCAGGTGGATATCGAGCAGTACTAAGAAAATTCGCAATATCAGCATACCATGGAACTTGTGTCTCCACAGTAAAAAGTGATGCATCCGGCAAATCATCTTCCACACCTTCCTCCTTGTCTGATGTTAATAATCGTGATAGATGATCTGCTAGCACATGAGCTCTACCAGGACGAGTAACTATTTGAAAATCAAACTCTTGGAATAACAACATCCAACGAATCACACGTCCTGAAAGTTCTGCTTTATTAAGCAAATACTTTAACGCCTCATGATCAACATATATAGTAAACTTATTCCCTAATAAATAATGACGAAATTTCTCCACCGCAAATACCATTGATAGGCATTCTTTCTCAGTGGTGGTATAATTCCTTTCTGCATCACTTAAATTTCGACTCGCATAATAAATTGGATGATCCACCTTATTATCATCTGCTTGGCACAAAACAGCTCCTACAGCATACATAGATGCATCAGCATGAATATGGAATTATTTTGTCCAATCTGGGGGTGCGAGTACTGGTCCTTCAATTAACTTATGTTTAAGAAATTCAAATGCTTTCTGGCAAACACCATCCCAAATAAAAGGAGTATCCTTTCGTAGCAGATTTGTCAAAGGTGATGCCACCTTTGCAAAATCGGAAATAAATCTTCGATAATAATTTAGATGTCCTAAAAATCCACGCAATTGCTTAAGATTTGTTGGAGGTGGAAGTGCAGAAATCTTAATAATTTTAGCTGGATCCATGGCAATACCTTCTTTAGAAACGATATGCCCCAATAAGGTTCCTTTTGGTACTCCAAAAACACATTTATCAGGATTCAAGGATATACCTACTTCATCACTACGTTCAAATACTTGCGTTAGTAGCTCAGGCATTTCTTTTGCCGTACCATAAACACAAAAGTCATCTAAGAAAACTTCCATCCATTGACGTAGAAAATCTTGATAAGCTGAAATCATAACTCTCTGAAATGTTGCGGGTGCATTGCACAAACCAAAAGGCATTACTCTATAAGCAAATGTACCCCATTCAGTAGTAAATGTAGTTTTGGATTGATCTTCAGGATGAATTAGTACTTGGTTGTAATCACTAAATCCATCCATGAAAGAATACAGCTCATGACCAGCAACCTTATCAAGTACCTGATCAGTAAATGGCAAAGGAAAATGATCTTTACGTGTTTTGCTATTCAGCTTTCTATAATCGACACAAATGCGAATCTTCTTACTATTCTTCTTGGGTACTACCACAATAGGAGATACCCATTCACTGTATGCAACAGGATAAATGAATCCAGCATCTAAAAGCTTAGTAATTTCAGCTTTCATTAACTCTGCATACACAGGGTTTGTTCGTCGTTGACGTTGACATACAGGTTTTGTGCCTGGTTCCAGATCAATAAAATGCTGACATAATTCAGCTTTAATACCCTTAAGGTCCCTATATGACCAAGCAAAAGCGTCAACATGCACTCGTAAGACTTCTTCGAATCTTTCACGATGTGGCGATTCCAATTGGTCTCCTAAATTTAAATATTTTCCTTCTACCATTTTAAGCTTAACTACTTCAACTTCAGGCTCTTCAATAAATAGAGAGTCTATTCTTCGTGGCTTAATTTTGGGCACATCTTCGGATATCTGCATCAATACATTTTCAAGCAGGTTATTCTTAGTACTTGATTCCAGTGCTTCTTCTCCCACATTCACAGAATTTACTAAGGGTAAAGCCCTATCAGGAATAATAGCCAGGTTATCTTGCGTAGCACCATCAACTTCTACTCCATAGACATTTACTAACTCAGGAAAGGATTTTTCAGTATATTTCTTCCCATATTTATCTAAATCGCCATTATTGATATTTACATTTTTACGAGATTTCATGGTAAATGAGATTCTTACAGAATCAATTACGCTAGGTATCTGCTCTGAAGTACATGGATATTGAGCATGTAACCTACGGCGATATTGACGTAAAATTTCGTTATTCTTTTCTAGACATTCCTGATCATCTAAACTCCAAAACCATTGATTATCTTTAAGCTTGAGAATTAATGAATGTAGATTCTCATCCTCCTCGCCCTGAATTCGACAGCCCAAATAATGTATAACTTGTTTCAGTTCCACAAAATTCCTAGGTGCTGCAGGTTCAAACCATCTAAGTTGTGGCTCTTGCCCATCCCCATAAATAGTAAAATCCATTACTCTTTCTTTTGGATGAGGCAACACCACCGCTTGCATATTGTGCAATTTAACCTTAGTAGGTTCAGATTGGACTTGTTGATAACCAATTATCGGTCCCCTAGAACAGCGATAAATCTTCTGCGCAATTCCGGTCGAACGCCTAAAAGAATGACACAACCAGGGAACATTTGTAGGGTTTTTCTCTTGAGTCTCTGGTTCAAAAGTATTCTTAGATTTATTTTTTTCCAAAAACCTATCAGTGTCTTCATGTTCTTTCCAATAATTTGTATCCATAGATAACGCTTGGTCCATCTGTAACTCACCCCTCCTGAATTTAGATTTCTCTTCTTCTAAATAAAATTCTAAAAGTGAGATTTCATCTAGATATCGCCTTTCTCTAAATTGAAACTCTGCCTTTTCCTTTTGCAACTCAGTAATCTTCTTCATTGCTTCATTTACAGCAGTCAACGCTGCCTCACGCTCTACTTCCAATGCCTCTTCCAATTCTCTAATAATCCTAGTGTAATTATCATGATGTTCACGAGAAGTCTGTGAAAACCTGTCAAAAGCCGAAGCTGAATCATCCTCATCCTCACGAGATAGTGGTCTTTGTAAGGGTTTGCACCTATGCCTACTTCTCCTTTCTCTTTCCTTTGCTTCTAGCTGGTAGTAATAAATCCTTTTAGCTCTATCTGGCAATTGTCCAAATCCAAAGGGTAAAGCATTTTCCCCATAAGGAAGAGCTTCTAAAATCCTACTCTCCAGCATACTATTATGATTATCAGTAACATCATCTTCTCCCATACCTTCTGAAGAGGTTATTGAAATGTCAGCCACATCAGATATCATTAACTCAGGCATTTCTTCCTCCTCTAATTCATCCATAGAAATCACTTCCGATCTGTTGTAAGCAGAAAATACATCTTCTTGATCATTTCCTTCTTGATTTGTAGATAATTGAAAACATGTTTCAAGCGAATCATCAATATATTCTACTTTCTCTACTGAAAGCATTAAGCAGTCGAGGGTTGTATCTTCGCATGTGGATAACCACTGAGTAATATCGCTATCCGAATCATTGTCAGATGAAAACGCTACAGCATACTCACCAATACCCATCTGTTCTACCTTGTGAGGCTGATGTACTATATTGACCTCCACTTTCTCTGCTCCTGCTGGGTGTGGTGTTTTAAATAACCAGGCATAAGGCCCTTCATGATCAGTCCCCTCCATTTCTGAATCATAAAACTCACTGTTGGATCTCTCATCCATTTCACTAACTGCTTCATCTCCTGAATCTTTCAAAAATCCTTTTGAAATAACTTGTATCTTAACCCTATCGTCTCTAGGACCAATCACAATTGAACCTTTATACCAGTCCTGAATGCATCTTGCTTGGTATAACCAAGGTCTTCCCAACAGGACAGAATACGATGAAATATTTTTTTGCGAACGAACGATCAAATAGTTCACATGAAATTCTAATCCGGCTACTACAGATTTCACATTTCGCAGTAACCCCAAAGGAGTTACTTTCCTTTGATCAGCCACACGTAAAACAATATGAGTAGGTTCTAGATCCTTCAACCCTAATTCTTGCATAGCTTGTTCTGTCATCAAATTAACTGCTGAGCCACCATCTAACTGCACTTCATGTAGCAAATGGCCATTAATAGTAGTATCGATAACTGGAGCTCCTGGGTCCACAAATAAATCTACTATTTTTACATCCTTAGTTGTTTTTCCTTTGGAAGAATTTTCACTGACTTTAGAAGCGTTTATCTCAATCCTCTTCCTTCGACGCCGAACTAATTTATGGTAAAGTTGTTTCCGACAAACATGCGCTATTTCTAGCAATTGCCGAAGGTTAATAGTCAATGATATTTCTTCTAATGCAGCCCAAAGATCATAGGCCTTATTTACGGATTCTACATAATCTTTACTCCCTTCCTTAGGAGGAACCAATCTTTCGGGAAAAGGAGCTACTCCCACTTGAATCTTAGGATTTACTAAAGGCACAGGTAATAACGGATGGTCAGAGGAATGCTGCGGAGAATCCGATTCAGGTAGTTCTATATTAGGATCTATGTCCTTAGACTTATCCTTCACTGCTTCGTTTAATTGTGAGCTCTCTTCCTCTAAACCTTGCTCCTTCTGTTGTTGCTTTTGTGCCCGAGTAATAACACCAATCATAGGATTAGCCCTAAAGGTCACCTTACGAGGTATAAATTTTGACTTAACTCCAATATCTTTCCTTATTGTTTCTACTTCAACTAAATTTGCAGCAGACGTTGAAGGTTCGTTAGAGGTTTGTTTCCCTTTGTCAGACATTTTATTATCCTCTCGCTTAGGACAATTCTCTTCATAGTGTCCTTCACCACTGCACCTCCTACAAAGAGGAGTATAGTCTTGATTTTTACGCGCATTTGGACAATATGTGGCTATGTGACCTTCTTGTTGGCATCGATAACAAATTACTGGTCCCCTAGGTCTTTGTTGACCACCTTGTCCCATTGGATTATGAAAATTTCCATTATTTCTTCTAAAAGGAGAATTTCTCCCTCGATTGCCATCACTATTGTAATTGTTTCGAGGCACTGGGGGTCTACCCTGAGTGGGAAATCCTCGTGGCCTAAAAGGTTGATTGGGTGGTCCAATCTCATAAGTCCTATTATTACGATCCATGTAATTGTAATTCGTTTGCATTGAACGAGCTTGTTGTTGCTCTTGACCTAATTTATGCCAACAATTTATATCTAAATGACCAGTCTTGTGGCAAAAAGAGCAAAACGGTGGATGATCGGGCATTAACCTTGAAGGCGTCGGACACTCTGTAGCCACATGGCCGTAACCATGACACTTACCACACCAGATATTAGATCGAGGTGGGTTTGAAGTCGAATTTCCCGACGATTGTTGAGCACTAGATCCTTGTGTCGTTATCGAATAAATTTCTTTCAAAGGCGCTTGTACTGCAGTCATAATTTCCTCCTTTAATTTTCCTAGAGATTTCGCAATAATATCTGCTACTTTTGCTTCATCCAAAGGAGATTGAGATTGCGGCATAGAAGGCATTCCTGTCTGCATCATATAGGCTGGAATTGAAGTGTACGGATTTAGAGGTACACTCGACATGTTTGAGCTTGCGGTTACCGAGGGATTTAAAGGAACGGTCACATAAGACACATTCTTAGGTACCCCACCTGAAGTGCTTGGATATTCTGTCCGAGATTCTTTGAATAGATCTCTCCGTCGTTGTTGACTAAGCTGCACTTCTTCCCACCATCTAGCATGTGTTTTAGCATCTGCCAACGTAGCTGGTCGTTGTAAACTAACATGCTGATGAACTTCAGGATTAAGTCCATCAATAAACTTACGTTTTTGCGCGAGATCGTCAGGAGCAGGATTCATCTTACGAATGATTGTCTCCATGCGCTCAATATAATGTTCAACACTTTCAGTTGCTCCTTGGGACAGATAATCTAGTTGAAGAGCCAATCTATCTTGAAAACCTTGTCGTCTAAATTTTTCTAGAAAAGCTCTTGATAAGGCATCATAGGTCCCTTTATGTTGAGCATCTAAATTCCCATACCATTTCGTTGCTTCATCTTTTAATGTTGCAGGGAAGATATGAAGCTTTTGGTCATCATCTATTATCTCATTGGCGACGCAAGTCACCTCAAATCTTTGCGAATGGGCATCGGGATCTTCGTCCCATAGCCCCCCGAATTGCGTGAAATCAGCTAATCTGACTGGGTTGCGAGCCATTGTTTCTCTAAATAGTAGCCCTAACCCTAAATCGTTGATAATATCAAACCACGGAGGTTCCTGAGGTTTCTTAAATAACTGACGCAATCCGAAATTTGACTCTAAATCCCAGTCAAAGAGCAGTTCAATACTCCCGACCGTAGCATTAGCTTCACTCTCCCTATTTTCACTATTTTGCCTACCTCTTTCCCCAGTGACACTGCTAGTACTGGAGACAACTTGATCCCATTGATATGAAGCTGCTTCACTTTCTTTCGATGGTGTTCTGTCAGTTGATAAACTAGGCTGAAGAGGTTCTACCGTTGAGTTAGACATAGCGTCTACTCCCAAATTCAGCAATGCGTTGACCCTCTCTAGCCTTTCTAATAGCCAAGCCTCTTGTCGCACTGCTCGTTCTCTAACTCGCTGATCCCTAGCTTCGTTTTGCTGCTTCCGTCTCTCTTCTGAATTCATCCACGAGTACTAAACTAGCTTTTACTATCATACTCCAAAATTACGCTCGTTTTATTGGAAGCTATAAAATTAGGTTGTCGCTTATATGCACACTTAGAAGGTTCAAAATAGTCGGCAACTTTGGGTCTATCTCCCCAAAAGGTAACTTTTCTTCTTGCTCGGGGATTAAGCCTAGAATTTCAGCAACCTCTCTAACGTCTTTCGTGTCAAAAGCAATTTTTAAACCTCTGGATACACGTATCCAAGGCAACACATCATCCCACACTACTCTTCTAAACGTCCGATAAGCTGTGCGGTGATACCAATCAAAGTGGTACGATACACTGATTGTATTTAACTCCACTGCGTTTATTAACCCAAACTGTGTCGCTAATAGAACTATGGTTTGCGCACAGTCGTTATAACCCCAGCTCCAAGAGGATAATTGTTCGACGTCCACCGTTAATTGTGGCCCAAAATATGTGCCTCCCTCTACTAACTCTGTATCTCTCGCCCAGTCTAGCACTTTTCTTTGGCACTCCTGGGGCAAATTAGGAAAATAGTCCCTTAGAAAAGAGACTGCGTATTCACTCATAAATAACACTTAGGATCTAAAATACCCTAGGAAAATTAATCACTCGTTCGAGCGCACTTGGCTCCCGGCAGACGCACCAAAAAATGACTGGCCAAAGACCAAGCCACTTTTACCCAGGTCAACAAGCCAACTCCTAAGAGTTGTTGCACTAAACAAGTGATTATTTACACTAATTGTTTTAATTCGACGTAACCTTCCCTAATATCTACAACGTTGTTTGTAGTAGTCCAACTGCAAAGATTCTAAACTTCAATAAATTATACTAGGCACTAAATTGCCAAACCTAAGATAACTATGGTTTCTCCCCATCTCTCAAGGGCAGCTCCTCATAATGTTCTCCTGCCATGCTAGTGGCGGTTTATCCAGGAAATGTTTTTAATGTTGTACTTTGGAAAGGTTGTTTCAGGGATATAGATCTCTTAGATCTATTTGTATATCTCCGTTTAAAATTCCTTTTTATGTTTTTCTCCACCTGATTAAAATTAGTTCTTTTTATTTGTTTAATTTTGAACAATCATTCAAATCAAATTTTCTGGCGTACCATAAACCCCTAAATTTTAATCTCCCTTGGTAGACGTTTCCCACTCCGTATATAAATTTCATCGTTGCTTATTAGTTTTTAAGTACTTAATTCATTTTGCAAATATAACATCCTTTCCTTCTTTTCTATTATTAAACATCAACCAGAATAAAACAAGTTCTTCCATACTCTCACATGTCCACATTCATAATTTATTTTAAATTCCCATAGCACCCCTTAATTTATCAATGAGTCCTAGTAGCCCTCCACTCCGTGTATTTAAGAAATTGATTGTAAAATGAATAACATGTAAAAATTTAATATAGATGCTGAGGCTTTTTCCCCTATGCCATCCAATCGTTAAATTATTTGATTTTATTTTGGCTTTAATTTAAACTAAATTTTATAACTGCAACCTAACATTATAAATCATTATAAAGTGTTGTCAAACTTTTTATTTATAATTTCCCATGTTTCCTAAACGCTCATACCGTGTATAATCTCTCCTTTCAAAATCAAAACACCATATCTTTATACGAGCATTTCTTAAGTAAAATATTATTAAATTGTTGTTTCTTTACTTTAACCCTTACAACAAAAATGCACTAACAAATCAAAGATTTTGTTTCCAATATTTCACTAAGAATCCATAGTTTATATCAATAAATAACACATTTTACGTAAAGGAAAACTATGCTTTTTCCCTAAATATAACTCTTTTCTAATTTTTAAATATAACAAAACATCTTTAAAAATCTTGATAGAAATTTAGTAAATTTCCTGACTCATAAGCTTTATAGGAAAAATATCAGAACTTATAAATTTTCAGTCAGTAATTTTATAAAATTTTATTTATGATAATTTTGAGTCATTTTTTAGTGTTTTCGATTGTTTTTTATTTTTAATAAATAAAAACCAGTTTAGATAAATACAAACAACCATGTAGCATAAGAAAACAGGTTTAAAGACATATTTTAAAAATTATAAACTAAAGAAATTATCATGCCATATCATTTACTTTAGATAAACGAATTAAGACACTTACATGTAAAACCGCGGGTCGTCGTCACGTCCTTGGAGACCGTGTCCTCTTGCAGTCCAGCCAAGGTATCAAGTGTTACTGAGGTTTTCTGATATGTTGTATTCACTTGCTACCACTTCTTCTTAAGCCCTTCAATTAGCTCTTGCTTCTCACACTCTTCCAACCTCCTGGTATTTGGTTGAGTTCCCACTCCCTGCCTTTTAGGTCCTTCTAAGTTTGCTTTACTTTGATTTTCTTTCAAAACTTTATTATAGTTCACAAGATACTTTGGAACTTTTCCATAATCAGGCTTTTCAACATACGGCCGCACATAAACCGGCAATTTCTTTGGTGTCGAATGGATTATCTCAACAGCATTTGAAGTGATAAAATCCTTGTGGGGATGCTTAAGAACTGGCTTATCGTGTGGAATGGGCGGCTTGAAGCGTATTTTTGGAGTCCGAATCACAAATGGCCGAAGTTTGACCCTCGAATGCTTCTTCAGAAACTCATCGGTGTGGGGATTCTGCAACCCCGGCAGATGCCCAAATGTTGCTTTGGACCGCCTCAACTTGGCATACGTCAAGAATGTATCTTCCTCTGCATTGTACTTGGATTTGGGGTAAGAGCGGTGCTTGCTAGTGGAGGAAGGGGAAGGAGGGATGAGGTTGTAGACGCTCTCGACGTTGTCCCAAAGCATCATTCTTTGTCCTTCTCAGATACGTCCCTGTAACTCGGTGATGGCGAACCTCTCTCTCTCCCTCTCTCTCCACCATCTTGGCCCCTCTCCTCAGACAACGTGGCGTTTAGCCGCAGATCGCCGACTTCTGCCACTCTCTCTCTCTCTCTCCCCGGAGCGGAGGCGAGTGCATATGTGGAAGGAGTAAACCCTTTTTAGTAGTATAGTAGTGGAGTTCTTGTATCTGCAGGGTCAAAATGAGAAGAAACATGTCTACGAGAAAAGGCCCTCCCAAGCACCAAAACAGAACCGCGTGGAAGGCGAACGCAGGCGTGAAAAAGAACGACAAGGAGCTTGGTGGGAAATTAAAACCCTATTCTGCAATCACACGAGTTTGCCGTCGCTGCAAGGAACAAATTGAATGGCGGAGAAAGTATGGGAAATACAAACCATTGATTGAACCAGCAAAATGCATTCAATGCAGTAAACGAGCAGTTCGTCAGGCATACCACCGTCTATGTTCAGGTTGTGCAAGGGATGAGAAATGTGAGCGGAAGGCACGTTTGGTTGGAAACGGGGTAGGAAGGATGGGATTAAGGTCGCCGCGGATGGCCAGAAGTCCAGACATCTCTCTCTCTCTCACACTCGCTGCCTCTCCTCTAAACTCCTCTACTCAGCACTTGATGGCACACAGCGCGATCTCCTTCTCTCTCTATCTCTCGCTCTCCTTCTTCAGCCGGAGTTGACGGCGGGCTTCCACAAGCACTCGGACATCGGCACCCTGACGGTGCTCCTGCAGGAGGAGGGATGGTGGGGCTGCACGTGAGGCACTATCAATCCAGATGCTGGATCCCCGTCGAGGCTCTCAAGCACTCCTTCGTCTGCAACGTCGCTGACCAGATCGAGGTCTCTCTCCCCCTCACGGTCGTTCGCATCCCCCCTTATCATGATAGTTTTTTTTTCCTCTAACTGCTCTCTCACACGACATTCTTTTTCTCCCCCCTCTCACTACAATTTTTTTTTTTTTAAAGAATAATGATGCTCCCCTAATAATTTCTTCATCAACTCAATCCTTCACTTTTCTTTCTAACAATCTCTCCCTATCCGTCCTCAGCACTCCTAATTCCCTTTCTCTACCTTTCGAGCTTGCAAGTAAGTGTCTCATTTTCCTTTTCAGCCTCTCTCGATCTATTTCTAACAAGTTGCATTGTGCTTTGAGCTCCTCAATTTGATCTAGCTTGCTCTTCGTTGACTGCGGGCCAGCAGAGACAGGTCGGCATTTGGTTGTGCTTGTCGGAACCTTCTTCAGGTTCTTGTCCAAAGCATCTAAAAGCAGCCTCAGTTTGCCATAATCCTTTACTCCATCAGCTCCAAGAGATGACTTCATGTTAGCAACGATTTCGTGCTGCTTTTGCAAAGTATCCTCCAGCTTCTCTATTTTCTCCTGTGCTGATCTGACTGCTTTTTTTATCATCTCTTGTCCCTGGACATTTTTCTCTCTCAGAAGTTACATCTTTCCTGACCTCTCTAGCTACAATGTCAGCTTCCTTTCGTCTTGTAAGACCACCTATTCTATCTGGTCCTTTTTCAGTTCTATGAGTTGAAAACTTCCTTCTTCTTCATGTTCTTTTCGGATAATCTCTACATTGTCATGGCCAAATCCTCCTTTCCTCTTTGGAAAACTCCCTTCAAAGACTCTTGGATGGCTCTATAGTGCCTACTTTTTGGGAATTTCCTTTCTTACTCCCTTGTTGGCTTATTTTCTTGAGTGACTTCTCAATACTGGCCTTTTGTTCCACCCTTGGTCATTTGTCCTTCATTTATCCCATTTTTTTACTACTAGTGCTACTTGGAATGGTTTTGACAATCCCAAGGCTGTAGTAATGAGCTTATGAGAACACTACCATAGGTGATCACATAACTTGGCCTTAGTAGTGATAAGCTTTTTATAAGGATTTTTGAGAAGATCCATATGTGCCTTGGCAACTGATGAAGACCCTCAATGCAAGAGATATTCTGCTACACTAATGATAGGGATACGAACCGAAAGTCCCCTGATACTCTTGGCCTTGACAATTTGACTGTCTCATTGAAAAAATCTTATGTTGATTGCGAAAAAATTCCAGCTTTCCAATTACCTGATATTCAACACCTCCCCAAAGGAATCTCCATAATAATCATCAATGATCTAATGATCACCCCTTGATCATCACTACAATATTACTGTAGACAATAATCACAATCATAATGCTATGTATTTTTCATAAAGAATTTCATCATTAGGAGGTATAAGGTAGGAGGTAGGAGGTAGGAGGTAGCATAACTAATGAAATCCTCCATCCCTGAGATTAATACTAAGATATCCTATCAACTTGTCAAGTCTAAAATTCCCCCGAAGACTCCTAATTTATAACAAGGTCTTATCTCCTCTAAGTAGTAATAATCCCTACAGGAAAATTTTAAATAGTCATAGCTGAGATTCACTAAGTAAACCTATCAAATTTTGTCTAAAACTCTACCTTCCTCTCGTACAAGAACTTCCTTGTACCACATCTCCTAGCTAGACTGCAAGGACACGGCCTCCAAAGACAGCAACAACGAACACCGCATCTGCATTGAATTCATGTAAAAATTTAGTAATAAGGTGTCAATTGTATACAGTTTTGCCAAAAAATTGTTGCAATAAATGGCATGTTTTTAGGTGTTGTCAGTCTTCCATATGCAAAGAGGTGTATTATCACTTTATCATTGAGGACATGTCCATTGAGCTTGTCAAGTTCTCAAGTGACCAAAATCCTGTAGGTCTGCTCACTAAAAGTCTCTTAGCAAAGTGTTTTTCCTTCCTTCAAAAGATGATATGCATTGGATAAGATGACATCTTTTCTCATCCTGTTGTATTTTATATGCATTTGTACTTTGTTACTTTTTTCTTGTTCTCTCCTCACTAGAGACACATTCACCTTTAAGTGGGAGGTTGTTGGGGATAAACGCGCATGTGCGTATGCCTCTTATATTTACTTCACACATCGTGACCGTATATCTATAAACTATAGGTGGTGGGCACTCATCATTGTTACTTCATTCTTTATTCTTTCAGTGACTAATAGAATAAGGGAGTTCGGTCATACATTGTGATTGTTGGAGTTTGCACATATGGTGTCTCTTGCTCTCTTGCGCCATAGCTCTTACTTTGCTCTTGCTTCCACTTGTGTGCTTCCATTCAAGATCCACCTTTCAATTTCATTCCAAATATTTCTAGTATTACCAATATTGAAAGGTAGATTTATAGTATAATCAATATTTTTTAGAAATGAAAATGAAAATTATAATGAGTATTGAGATATTGATATATAATATAGTTAATATTACTAGAAGTCATATAGTTAATATTCAAATATAGATCTATAACAGTAATCATTTTAATATTGCTTATATTCCAAAAAGATATCTAATGTTAGTAGAAATAAAAATGAATATAAAAAAGGGTTAAAATGAGGAGAAAAACCTGAAAAGAAAAATTAGACAAGAGATAGGTCAAGAACAAAAATAGTATCAAATTATTAGGAGTGATAGAAAACATCATGAACTTCCTAATTAGAGAGAATGCCTAGAAATGGATAGAAAATTTTTTTCTAGTTAGAGTAAGGGAGAAAATATTCAACATTAAAAATCTAAAGGAGGATGATAACACATAGCACACAATAGATAAAGGAAACTTTTTGACCGATAATTATTGACAATAAAATGCTAATGAAAAATTATTTGACTTATAGCTATAAATCCTTACATTTAAATGATTCAATTAGGACAAGAGAAAAGCCTTAAAGGAATATGAAAAATATTTATACTATCAAATGAGCCCCCCGCCCACCCTCACAATTTTGGACTTGCCCCTTTCTCCCAATCCTAGACTTGTATAGTAGAAGATACCATATATAGAAAGTTAAATAGGTGGGAGGCTTGACCATCTAAGCATAGACTAAGCTTAAGAAGAGAAAATAATATACCATATATGAAACAAAAAATGGTGAAAAATAATAAACACAAAAAAGGGGGCAATAAAAATTTTACACTTATAAACTAATTAATGAGTTTAAGGAGACCCCTTTTTCTATTTTTGCACACTAAGAAATTTGTAATTATTGCTAGCTAATTCAAATATTGAACACTACAAGGAAACAAGGATATACAAGTGTTTGCAATGCAAATTAGCGGCGTCGCTATAATGATAGTACTCTGAGCGGGCAAAACACGAGCGTGGCATTTTTTTGCAAAGAATTTGAGAGAGAGCGGAAGGGATCATGGCTTTGGGAGGAAGAGGGAGAGGGAGAGGAAGAGAGGAAGAGAGAAAGAGAGAAAAGGAGAGCTTCTCATTGCCGCCGCCATTCACAAAGAAGAGGAGGAATTGCACGAAGGAAAAAGAGGGGCTGTCGCGAAGAGGAGACGAAGAATCCATCCTCGGGCCTTCGTGGTGAGTACATTGCCTCCTCTTGATTTGTTCTTGTTCTTTCTTTTTTTCTTTTGTTTGTTTTTCTTGAGAATGAGGTGCATTGAGGGAGAAAGAGAGGAAATGAGAGAGGGAGAAGAAGAAAGGAAAAGGAAGAGAGAACAAGAGAGAGAGAGAGAGAGAATAAACATGAAAGATAACAAACAAAGAGAGAAAGAGAGAGAGAAATGGAGGGAGAGAGGAGAATGGGTGAGAAAACACGAGGGGGTGGAGAGAAACAAAGAGAGGAGCAACAAAGAAAGAGAGAGAGAGAGAAAGAAAGAGAAGGGGGAGAGAACATGAAATGAAGAGCACAAAGAGGTCGATAAATTGTATTAGGTTAGTTAGAAAACTAAAGCTACTCTTCGAGCAAAGGGGGTATTTAAATTGCCCATGGATTTTTCATACACAACAAAGTGGTCTTAGTTAGCTAAGAAAATTCCATTAAAAATGTGAAATGTTAGATTAGGTCAAGTTAGGAATGATCGAATGTCAACTATCCTAGTGTGTCATCCTAGATCCAAATCAATATGATTTTAGGGTCCTAAGTTGAGACTATACCTTATTAACAAAGCGAGGGCGTCCCTGAGTTGTACGTCTCTGCTTATATTGTTTTTTTACATATACACTTAGTCGTGGTTGATGCATATTACTCCCCCTCATTTTTCACTCTCTTTAAACAAATACAATGTTCTACTTAAGTTTGAGAGATGATAGCAAAGTAGTTATCTAAAGCTAATATTAGATAACCATGGTAGGAGACTATAGTCACGATTAAGGCTTGCTTTAGGTTGATCCTTGTGGGGTTGAGATGAGCTTTCCCTAACGAGGTAGAATTAAGTAGTTTGAGGTAATGCAGTTTGATTATTACAAGGGAGTTTTGAGTGGAAGTTACATTGATTACCTCTTGATAAATTTGTGCCATTAGGATTTGGTGGATAGACATGCTACAAATATAAATATGCACCTAGATATGACTATAGTATCTAGATTTGGTGGATAGACATGCTAGAAATATAGATATGCACCTAGATATGCACCTAGATATGACTATAGTCTCTAGATTTGCAAGGCCATGCACTCTCTAGAATTTGGATGAAAAGGAATCAATTTGTGCACACCTTAGATTGACTTTATGATCTTTCTACATTATGAAGGTGTTGGATATAGAATGGGATTTATTGCTTTATCAATGCCATCTTTCCTATATTAGAACCAACCTTAAGTACATATAGTGGATGGAAAATCCAAAAGTTGTTTAATGTTTATTTTGAAGGAATCTATGGTTAACCATACTATTAATGTATCTAATTTCCATGGGTAAATCTTTATAATAGGATTCTTATCATGATGTAATGTCTCTTAGCTATTGGAAGTTCCAATCAAAGGTCATTGATCAGGCGATCTCAGACTTTGAGAAAATTGTAAGAAAAGTGTGTATCAATCATACCTTACATAAGCAAACTAATTGAATATCATATATAAAAACATTAGACATGGCCGTAAAATTTATACATGGAGGTGAAGTCTCATCCCAATCACAGGTATGCACCTATTGCGGCCAGTTAGAAGAGTTTGTGGGCATGCGATGGATGGAGTGCATGAGCCAATCCACTACTTGGAAGGCACAACTCAGTCTATACCATCAATACTAGAGGAGACATGTAGCCTTTTGGAACTTCCTGCAATCTTGGAGCCTAAGATGGAGGCAATGATTGATATATTGATGCCCATGGATGCTGAGAAATCTAATCCACTAAGAGAGGAAGCATCCATACCATTATATGATGGATACCCATGATTGGCATAAGATATGTTAGGTTTGTACTTGCCTCGATTGGTGGGCTAAGCTCCTAGGCATGTTGGTCTTCTCCTAGCTTCTGCTCAAAATCCAGCCCTTCCTCTAGAGGTTGATCTTATGGGGTCTAAGCTGGAGGCGGATGTGACCGCCGGCTTGCCTCAAATATTGGCATTGTTCTTTTCTTGTTAACGGTGGAGAGAGCTCGCTCGTACATGCCGTACTTTAAGGCTTTGGTGGTCAATTCTAGCTTCCTTTTCGTCCTCTCTCCGGAATCCTTGCCCTTTGCTTTTGTTACCTAGAGCACTGTGCCCAAGAAGGCTTTCCACTGCTCTTTTGAGCTTACTTTTGCAGATTCGGCCCTCTGGCCTCTACCAACACTGGCTCGCATTCAACTATGGCCAAGTGCTCAATAAGTTCTCGCACTCATTCAAAGTTTTGCTCTTCCCACTTTTTGGCCCTCTCTTCCAACTCCTCCTTGCCTTTCTACATGCTTTGAGACAGCATCATCACCACTTGTTGTTGTTCATTACACACATCTAGCATGTGTATTTTCTCCTTGTTCCAGTGGTTCAACTGCTCCTCGGCTATCCACTGGGCTTGTTGTGCCATGAAGAGCTACATGGAAGCTTTCGTCAGCCTCTTGAATAGATCTCCATTACTCTGTGTGTGGGCATCTTGGTTTCCTTCCTGCCTTGTCTTTTGGATTTGGCCACCATGGCTTTTATCTCCTCCACCTCTTGTTTTAGATATTCCAGCTCCTCTTGTTGCTGCTCACTCGATGGTTTCTTCCCTCTCTTTCTCCAAGTGTCTGATCTCCCTTTCAAGTCTACCTTGCTCCACCAACTCTAGGGCAGTCTTCTTTTTCAAGTCTTCTATTTCCTTTTGGTAGCTTTGTGCCCTCTCCTCTGTTGTAGCCTCTAGCTCTTTCATAGCCTCCAGGATGTTGTTCATATTCCCTTGTAGCTCCTCACCCAACTTTGCTAGTTCCTCATTGAGCTATTATAGGCTTATACAGCTCTATTTATCCTTGGCCCACTTTGTTTCCCACTCTCCCTCTTCTCCTTTCTTGGCTTCAAGCTGCTCTTTCAAATCTTGGATTTCTCGTTGATGCTTTCTGCCTAGCGGGTTGCTTCCAACCTAAGTGCAGCTGAGGCTTCTCTTTCAATCTCCACGTGCTCAGCCTATTGTTGCTCTCCTCTCCTCCTTGGTCTTCTCTAGCTGCGTTTTAGGAGCTCTTTGACATAGTCATCATACGTTATGGCAGTAGGTATTGTAGGGGATGTTGTAGTCGTGGAGACCTATAGCTTTTGCCTCTTGGGATCTTGCCTTGATTTAGCATCGATCATGACCATTCTTTTGGCTCTTGCAAGGAGGGGCCCTGCTTCCGAATCTAGAGCTATCTCCTATATCTTTGTCACCAAAAACTGCATCATGGACATCAACTTGCTCATGTCCATGACGCCTGCAGTTTCTTGGGCAGTTGAGTCGGTCAAAGTGTGGGACATGAAGATTGGGGGGCGGGGGTGCATTGGGGCCTTACCCTTGCCCGTTACTATTGGAATGCTTCAATTTTTTAGGCCTTGGCACTGCTGCTTGGCTCTCCTTCCCCTCGAGGGCTCATGGTGGTTGGTCCTTCCATGCCCAAGGTCTCCTCCACTAACTTGTGTATGGCCTCGCCCATGTCCTCATCTTCCTTTCTTCTCGGCTCTTCTGCCTCTTGCTCTGCTTTTCTCTTTCTCTCATCTTCAGAACTCTTGGACTATTTTTGGGGCCTCCTCAAATCGGCCCATTCCTCCCTCGTCATTGTTTCTCTCGTCTCCTTCTGTAGGTTTAATGGGGTTCCCTTTTTTGGCACCTTCCGCTCTCCTTGACCGGACTGCGTCTCTTGCTCTTCCCTATCACTTATAGTCCTTTCACTAGACTGCATCTATTCATGGTGAGGCAATTGGTCAAGGGTTCCCCCCCTACTCCCTCTTCACCTCCCTCTATGTCCTTCAAGGCCTCCTAAATCATGGCCATTAGGATTCCACCGAACCTGATGGTGGATGCCTTGGAGGAGGACTTCTTTCGACATGATCTTACTATGGAGGCCAGGGATTCCCGTCTTGTCACTACTATGCTGGTTGTCAAAGTTTTCATTGAGCTTTCAATAGTTTTTTGCATGAAGGTGTTCCAATATATTTCATCTAGGGGTCCAACTGCGATGCTCTCCAACAATGACTCCCTGATTCTGTTCATAAGGGCATTGTACCTTTGACTAGAAAAGAGAGCATGGACCATCTTTGCTTGCAACATGATCTCAAGATTTGGGATGTCCATAAGCTTATCCCATCCACTGTGCATACAACGGCCTTGTTCATCTCTAGAATGCTATATAAGTTCCTCTTTGGGCATTGCTTTGTCTTGCTAGTCAAACCTAGTGTCTTCTCCACCATTGCAAGGCTCAATTCCACCTCTACTTGGTGGGCTTCTTCCCCTTTCCTGATTGTCACCATGTCATAGTTCCTTTCGGCATTGAAGCTCCTTAGAAATTCTGCACACTTGCCATATTCGATTGACTGCAAGGTGCTCTTCTAAGGGTTGGTCATAGATGGTGGTCAACACCGTATAGGAGGTTGGAGCTACATAAATGGGGTCATACTCTGAGGTTTTGATGCCCCATCGTTGCTCAACTTTAGTCTGCTTTGGTATCCCTTTAATTCCCATTGAAGTCGGAGAGCATACCATTTCCTCAAGAAAAAGGAGTCGATGTGTGAGCGAGTTTTTTTAACTCCTCGATGTCTCTATCTGTGGCAAGGACAATGATCTTGTGATATGACATAATGAGGTGTTGGTTTCATGTGTGTTCTTTGGAGACCTTAATGGAAATTAGCTCGTTAACTGTGTCAGAAGCCTTAATGAATACAAATTATGATTCTTCCCAACAGTAGGAGAGTACACACTTCCGTTGCTATAGCCTCATCCAAAAGACCTAAATCTAGTATCTCGTAACTTTTAGCAAGTGTCATAAAGGTAGCATCCAAGTGTCTAAGGCAAGCAAACAAGTCATCCCCCGTGTTCTCAGTGAAGTCCATGGCCAAGGTTAGAATTGATCTCTGCTCATAAGAGGGTCTAAGGCATACATAGGTTGTTGAGGTTTGACTGAACTAGAGAGTTCAGTAGCAGCACAGCTGATTGTTGCAACTTGAGTTGCTTCTGTGATTGTGGTTGGGTCTCTTGTTCAATAGGGCGGTTGCTAATGGTGCTTCTGAGACCTGAGGGGCACTAGTAGACCTAGGTTGAGACAGTTTGTTAGTAGTGGGTTGTGGTTTTGGCCTATAAATTGGTTTAGATTCTACGGGCCTAAACTCCAGAGGTTCTAGGGATTTAGCAACCTGAGTCTCTTGTGGTCTGAGTGCCAATCTGTCTTGATGTTTTGTGGTCAAGCTTGAGGGCGGCGTTTGAATAGGGCCTTTGACCGTTTTGGCCTTAGGTACCCAAATCCAGGTGTTGCTCTCATAATAGCCTTGCGCTTGCAATAAGGTCTTGGGGACCCATAGCGGCTTGACTATACATCGATGTCTATGGTCTCGTCTTAGCTTCCTAGGTTTTGAGTGTGGGTCCTTAGCATTGCGAGGCCACGGATGCATGCTCCTAGGTGGTAGGTTTTGATGTTTAGGTATCCATTGAAGCCTTGGTTTGTGGGCCTCAGCTTTGGCTCTAGTGATTTGCTCATCTTGGAGTTTGGCGGGTGGTGACAAGTCACACCCCCTCCCTAGACTTGATGGTGGGGTTCTGTACTGGTGGCTTTGCAGACTTTGAAGGAGTCGCATAGATCTTCTGAAAGCAATGACTATACACACGTTGCCTATGGTGACGTGAATGCATTGGGACTTGTAGTCGACATTGCAATGAGCTTGCTTTTTAAACGGGCATCCTAAGAATGAGTCCGTACCTACATCTTTAATGTTTTGGTAGCACATAAAAGATCATTGGTATGCTCTCAGACTTGATAGAGATTGCAATTTTGCACTTTTCCAAGAGGGCATATGATCAATCCCTAAATGGGGTGAGTTTGGCGTTAGTGGGCTGTAACTGCGATTTGCCAATTTGGGTCCAATGCACATGAGATAGGACATTAAAGTCAACTCCCTCATTGATTAGTGCATTGAGGGTGGTCGTGTGCTTGGCAGTGACAGTCATGCTTAGGTAAGGTGATTCTATCATTTCCTCATCCTCATCTTCAATCTCCGTAATTGTGGCCACTCGTACATTGATATGAGGCTCTAGCATTGAAGGCTCATGTAATGGGTGAGTGGGAGGGTAATACTTCTTGATGTGACCTTGCCTTTGAAGAAGCATATGCCCTCTCAGGGTTTTGAGTTCCACATTACCAGTTCTACTGATGGCACGGACCCTAAAATACCCTAGCCCTCTAAACTTCATCTTCTGTTTATGATCCTTGATAGAGTACAAGAGTACTAAGTCTCCCTGTTCAAAATCTCATTGTTTGACATGCTTGTCAAACCCCCTCATTTGCATAAAACTGCATTTGCCACTGAGTGGGGTGTCTTTGCTTACATAGTCATGCCCTTCGGGTTGACTAACAAGCCACCTTTCAATGCCTTATGTCTATATTTAAAGACATGCTCAGGAAAGAGTTAGAAGTATTTGTAGACGACTTCTGTGTTCACTCAACCTGGAGAGAACACTTAGACAAACTCCGAGCAGTCTTTGAACAGTATCGCCTATATCATCTCTCTATTAATCCCTTAATGTGCCAGTTCTAGGTAAAGCATGGATGCATCCTAGGGCACGTAGTGTTGAAGAATGGCATTGCCACGGACTTTTTAAAAGTTAGGTTCATTGTTGATCTTCCACCCCCAACCAACTATAAGGGAGTTCAATGCTGCTTAGGACATACGGGGTATTAATGGCGGTTTGTGCTTAATTTTGCATTGATTGCTAGACCTCTGTACAAATTGTTGATATATTCGAATGGACTAAAGAATGCCAATGACCATATGAGGAATTAAAAAAGACTATGACCACAAAACCGATTCTACGAGCCCCAAATTGGACCATTACCTTCCACGTGCATATTGATGCTTCAAATTTCACTATGGGGGCAATGTTGTGCCAACCTGGTGAACAGAATCTCGACTATCCAGTGAGCTTTGCTAGCAGACAACTCACTGAGACCGAGATAAACTACTCGACAACAAAAAGAGAAGGTTTGGCCATGGTATTCACCGTGAAGAAATTTCAATATTATTTATTGCCATGCCTGTCACTTTCTTTGTAGACCATCAAACCTTTCTATATTTAGTAAACAAACCTTGTGCTACAGGACGCATAGCTCGATGGCTTATTCTGCTTTTAGAATTTGACTTCTCCATGGTTGTACAAAAAGGAAAGCAGCACTACATGGCTGATCACATGTCACGCATCCCCACGGGAGAGGCCGCTGGACAAGGCATCACTAATGAATTGCCAGACACGCACTTGTTTAGCCTATCCAATGAGAGAGATTTATTTCGAGCCAACTTGATGCCATATTGGGCAGATGATAAAGTCCAAGTGCTTGAGCATGGACTACCTGAATGACCGATAGAAAAAGCTCGACTTAGGCAACTTATCCTCAAGATCCAACCCTATCACTTGATAACATGCCAGCTATATAGGCTAGGGCAAGACAGATTGTTACGTAGATGCATATGCGAGCATGAGATGCACAATGCTCTTCTCAAAGGCTCACATTGGAATTGCTGGAGGACACTTTAGCAAAGATATGACAGCCTGCAAGGTGCTGCAATCTCAATTGTGGTGGCCTACACTTTTTCGGAATGTGGCACAATTCATTAAGCACTATGACAAGTGTCAGTGGTCAAAGGTCTCGATTCACAAGGATCAGATGGAGCTAACCCCAATAATTACACGATAACACTTCTTCAAAAAATGGAAAATTGACTTCATAGGACCCATTAGTCCTGCGGCACAATACTCGACCCAAGTATATCATTGTAGCCACTGACTATCTAACGAAATGGGCAAAATCAAGAGCTACGAGAAAGGATGATGCTAGAACGATTGCCAAGCTCCTATGCTTGTTGTAGAGAGATGGCCGCCGTGATGATGTTCGTTTAGCCTCCAGCCATTAGCAGATCTTAGCTCACGTTAAGTTACATGGACTGGTGGTCATGGATTGGGGTACGGCTCATCCTCGCAAGGATAGACCGCGGAAGGTATATAGAAAGGAACTACACCCTGCTTACATCATCAAAGATGTTGGTCAAGGCTTCCCATGGTGGCCATGAGGGGTGCATGCCCTCCGTCCGGAGGTGGAAATGGTCACACAACTTCTAAATATGTGGTGAGAGGGGGACCGGATGAGCTTAGCTTGTTGACCCTAACTCTTCTACCTGCGCTTGACTATTATTGCTTGTGTATGTTGATAGTGTCTATACAGGGTCACAAAAGTCATTGTTTATTTATATACATATCCATGAATCCATGTCGCTTCATGAGGATAAAAACCAATTATAGAACTCCGGATTGTACTGGAGCATGGCACACGCATCTAGTACTCGTGGCAGCTTACTCAATACCGATAGATATTTTGCAACATCGAGTAGCATGGAACCTTGTCCGAGTCTACTGGCAACATATAACTCCTCCTCAGTGAGAACCTTATCAAACAACGAGTTCTCTTGGCTAGGTTCAACTAAGTCCCTACCCTGAATGGTAGTTAGCACTCGAAGGGAAGTTGGTGCCACATAGGTTGGGTCTCTTTGAGACCGCCATTTGGCCAATCGCTCCTCGGAGACTGTCATGATCTGGGCTCCTAGTTCGGGCCATTGCAACGCGATTTCCATACCAACGCTGTTCAAACTGACTTCGGCCCTCTGATAGTCTCTTTAGTTGCTCTATCTCTAAGAGACTTGGTTGGCAGAGCACGTCATTGAATCTGACCATTAAGCATAGTTCATCGACTTCCTCGCCAGAGATGAGTCGCATGGATTCATACAGGAGTCTGTTATAGTGCTCGTCAAGATATTCTTGCTCTTTCCAAGATAAGGGAAATGGCAAGTATTCTTTGAGCTACTCTTTAGGAAATGCGCCCATGTCCGCAAGGACATAGACACGTGCAAACACCTTGAGCTTAGCATCCAACTCAGTTAAGCATTCTGCGACACTTCTATGTTCCACGAGGGCTTGCTCGGTTGCTATCTCATGCAAGGTTCTAGGAGTTTGCCTAGGCTTTAGCATAGCTGGGGGCTCAAGCCTAGATGAGCAAGATTGGTCAACCATAGGATTGCTTATGCTCTCGGGGATTGTGCATTTTTCCTGAGGTTTTGCTGCTATTTTTTCATGGTTCTCCTTGGATGTGACTGGTATAGATTTGTCACCCTATTGTGACAGCATTGTATCCACTCTTGATTGGTCGCTGCGAGTTCTATTGCTAGTGGATTGAGTGTTGAAAGCAACTGTTGATGGCAATGGCTACTTTGATTTTTCAGAGCACACAGATGTGTCTGAGGTTTCACTGCTATTAGGAGAGATGTCAATGGGTTCATTGGTGGATGGACTTGATGCTTTATTCCCCAACTCTCCAGCGTTCTTGGTCTCAATGCTCTTCGAGTCCACAACGATCTGTCGCTATTGTTGTTTTCATTGTTTTCTCCTCTTTTTCTTGGTCAAAGAAGGTGCATAACTTAATGATTCAAGACCCTGAACTAGGTCAGCCCGTTGATGTGCTTGGTTGGGCCTTAACTTTCCCCTACTCTGGTGTGTCCTCATGGGACATAGCCGTGGCCTGCTAAGTAGCCTTGCTAGGTTGTGAGGGTACAACTACCTCCCTTTTTGGAGAGTCTAGCTCTTCCCTTCTGTTTAACTCCTCCAGTCTAGGCTTTAGGCGCTTTGGAAGTGCTGGAGTTGTTAATGAAGTTGGTTGCGACACCTCCTCCACAGGCAAACTACTAAGGGCACGTTCCGTAAGGGGCATTGTCACCGCCAAGGGCTCTGACTGCTGTGATCCTTGATTTGAAGTAGTAGCAACTAGTTTAGTGGACTTGCTACTATTGGTGGACTTTGTGGTGTCAAGTCCTTACGGCAATTGGAAGTGGTTGTGTCGTTTGTTGCCCTTAGAGCATTCACTTGTGTAGATCGAGTATCCGTTGAGCTAGCCATGGTGGATTGCATAGGCATATCCTTAGGTTGAAAGCTAAGGGTGGTGCCATGTCCTACCTCTTGGACATTTGGAAGCTTTGATGTAGGTAGAGATTGGGATTGAGTAGCCGCACTTGACGAGTGTTGTGCTTCTTGTGTCCATTTAGGGAAAGAGGGTGTAGGAGACTTGGGACTCCTAAGTGGCTTTGACACTGGCTGGCAGATTTGCTCGCTGTTGTTAGATGATTTTGCTATTTGCTTTGTTGAGCATTTACCCTTGCCATGAGCAATGTTGTGCCTATGATGCCTGCTATCCTCTTGGGGAATCAAAGGCTGCTTGGGCACTAGTGGCTTTTGTGTATCCTCAACGATTACATTTTATGTCTGCTTGTCAAGCATGCTAGGCTGAGGATCTACCCTCCAATTGGTCCCGTTGGGTTTCTTGATTTCCACCATGAGGGACTCGATCACTCCACTGTTCTTGACTTGAGACTTGGTTTTTCATTTAGATCTCCTCCTACACTTCTTTGATTTTGACCATGAGGGGCTCGATCACTCATTTGCTCTTGATATGATCTGGCCTTCATTTGACAAAGGAGGTTTAACAGGGGGTTTGGGTACCCAAATCCACCGGTTACTTGCATAATACCCTTGAGCACGTAGCAACATCTTGGATATCCATCGTAGCGTTGTATTGACTCTCCATCGATGCCTTCGTCTATAAGGCTTGGGCTTCTTTTGGAGTCTTCTACGATATTTGTAAGTCCAAAGGCCATCCTTGGCATTGTGTTCTGACCTTCTTGTTTCAGGCAATGGCCTCACTCATTGGTTCTCGTTGTTCGACCTGTGCTTGCATTAACTCTTCCAACAAGTCCTTGCTCTCGTCAGCAGGCTCGACTGTTATGTCAGCACCTTGCTTGCCTTTCCCTCGAGGTTCGATGAGATCACCCTTGCTAAAGGTCGTGACTATCCTTACACCCGGTAGTGTCAGGTGTATCCTCTGTGCTACATAGTCAGCCTCACATTTGGTCGCCCTTTTGAAGGGTCTTCCCAGGAGGGTTTCCTTACCATATTTAGCACTATTTGGAGGAACATGAAATAGGATAGGCAAGCTTTCACTTTCAATTTTTGCAAGGATATTGCACTTTCCCATGAGTGCTTGTGGAGGTCCCCCATAAGGGCTAAGAGTTGCATTAGTCGATGTCAGTGAGGGTGGTTGTATGCTTGGCAGTGATCGTCGTGCTTAGGTAAGCTGATTCTATCATTTCCTCGTATTCATCTTCAATCTCTGTAATTGTGGCCACTCATACATTCATACAAGGCTCCAGCATTGGAGGCTCATGTAATGGGTGAGTGGGAGAGTAATACTTATTGATGTGACTGCCATTGAAGAAGCCTATGCCCTCTTCTTCCAGGGTTTTGAGTTTCACATTACTAGTTCTACCGATGGTGCGGACCCTGAAAGGCCCTAGTCCTCTAAACTTCATCTTCTGTTTATGACCCTTGATAGAATACAATAGTACTAAGTCTCCCTATTCAAAATCTCTCTATTTGACATGCTTGTCAAACCAGCTTTTGTATCTTGCCTTCTCGCATATTAGCGCGTGGAGGGCTAGAAGTTGAGTTTCTAATAGCGGGTGTTCTAGCTCAAGTAGGTGCTCTGTCCATGCCTCCTTTCCATCCCATCTCTCTTGATGGGAAATTCTTAGGCTAGAACCAAGAACTCTATAGGTAGAATGGCTTTAGTTCCGTAGGTCAACTTGGAGGGAGTCTACCCACAGCCGTTTTATAAGTTGTGCAGTAGGCCCATAAAGCTGCCATGAGCTTGTTATCCCAATTGCTATGTGAAGCAGAGACTACCTTGGTCAGGACATTTACTAGAATTTTATTTGTAGACTCAACTTAGCCATTAGCTTGAGGATAGTAAAGTGAGGATTTCCAATGGATGATTAGAAAGATAGATAGGAGATGAGTGATCATTTCATTGATGAAGTGTGTGCCTTGGTCACTAATGAGTTCAACGGGGCAGCCGAATCGTGAGATCACCTGCTCCCAAAGGACCCTGGCAATGGTCCTAGCGTCATTATTTCTTGTAGCTTGTGCTTCCGCCCACTTCATGAGATAGTCTATGGCAACAATGATGTATTTTGCTTGTGAGTATTGTGCTGCGGGAGTGATTGGCCCAATGAAGTCAATTCCCCATTTCTCGAATGGTTGCCTTGCAATGATCAAACTTAACTCCATTTTGTCCTTGCAAGCTGGTACCTTGGTCCTTTGGTACTCATCATAGTGCTTTACGAATTGTACTGCATCTCGAAAAAGAGTAGGCCACCATAGTTGAGACTATAGCACCTTGCGGGCTGTTGTGTCTCCACTGAAATGTCCTCTTGCTATTCCGCCATGTGCTTCTATAAGTGCATGGAGTATTTCATGCTCGCACACACATCTGTGCAGCAATTCGTCTTGCCCTAGCCAATAGAGTTGGCCTACTATCAATTGATAAGGTTGGACTTTGAGAATGAGTCACCTAAGTCGAGCTTTCTCTATTAGTCATTTAGGGACTTCATGCTCAAGCACTTGGACTATGTCATTTGCCTAATCAGGTGTCAAATCAGCTCTGAACAAATATCTTTCACTGGATAGGCTGAATAGATGTCCATCAGGTAGTTCGTCTGCAATGTCTTGCCCACCAGTGGCTTCTTCTGTGGGGATGCAAGACATGTGGTCGGCCATATAATGCTGCTTTCCTTTATGCACAACCACAGAGAAGTTGAATTCTTAAAGCAGAAGTAACCATCGAGCTATGTGTCCTATGGTGCACGGTTTATTAACAAGGTAGAGTAGGGCTTGATGGTCAACAAAGAAGGTAAAGGATATAGCCAAAATATAATGCCAAAAATTCTTTACAACAAATCCCATGGCTAACCCCTCTCTCTCGGTTGTTGAATAATTCATTTCTGTATATGTGAGTTATCTACTAGCAAAGCTCACACGGTAGTCTAAGTTGTGTTCACTAGGCTAGCAGAGCACAGCTCCTACAATAAATTTAGAAGCATCAATGTGAACATGAAAAGTGATTGTCCAATCTAGGGCTTGTAGAATTGGAGTGGTTAGACCATTTTTTAGTTGCTCATAAGCATGTTGGCATTCCTCAGTCCATTTGAATATGATCAATAGCTTGTATAGAGGTCTAGCAATCAATGCATAGTTCAAGACAAACCGGCGATAATACCATGTATGGCCTAGGAAGTACTAAACTCCCTTGTAATCAATTGGTAGTGGGAGATTGACGATAACCTTGACTTTAGAGAAGTCACTGGCAATGCCATTCTTCGACACCACATACCCTAGAATGCATCCCTGCTTCATCCAAAACTGGCACTTTACAGGGCTCAATGAGAGACGATATAATCGACACCTTTCAAAGACAGCTCAAAGTTTGTCTATGTGCTCCTTCCAAGTGGAGTGAACACAAATCGTCCATGAAAACCTCTAACTCCTTCCTAAGCATTTACTTGAATATAGCATACATGAGCCTCTGTAAGATAGCTAGCACGTTAGTTAACCTGAAGGGCATGACTATGTAGGCAAAGACTCCCCACTCAGTGGCAAAGGCGGTCTTGTGCTGTGAGGGTGCACTTGCACTTGGTTGTACCCCGAGAAGCCATCTAGGAAGATTTAGGCCTCTTTACGAACTACTCTTTCAAGAATGTGCTTGGTATATGGCAATGGATAATTATCTCTCTTCATAGTAGCATTTACCTTCTTGTAGTTGACGCACACTGTGATCTTCCCATTCTTCTTTAGTATGATGACTATGGGTGAGACCCAGTCTGTGTGCTCAATCTCGTAGATGAATCCTACTCTCATTAGCTTATCACTTTCCTCCTTGATAGAATGGGAATGGTTTGGGTTCATGGGGTACAGTCGTTGCTCGTCCGGCGTTGCATGGAGCTCTCATCTGTTGTTTGGTACTACTTGAAATGAGACCGGGTTGGTTCCTCTTTGTGCACTCCTAGTCATCATGCGGATTGCCACTGAAGGCTCTTCTCGGGTCTTGCCAACTTCTTTAATAGCTTGCTCATATTCCTCATTATCTGAGAAAGGCATGTCTATTATAGCAAGGACATACATCCAATCTCACTCCTCCTCAGGGGCAAGAGATATACTTAGTCAATAGCCCATAAAATTTCCTACTCTGGTTGTCACCCTTCAACATAGAGGAGATGGCGTCTAGGTTGACCATCCTTATGGCTTCCGTTCAATTGCCTAGGAAGATCAAACCATTGCCCCAGTCTTCCGTTCGATTGCCTAGGAAGATCAAAACGTTGCCCAAGTCTTCTATGACTCTTGCATTGCGCATCGAGGGTCAACCTAGCAGGATATCATAGTCCACTCCCTTCATGACTATAAAATCAACCAAGAATTGGACTCTTGTGATTTTTACTAGCCAATTATTTAACGCATTGAATGGCTTCACTTTCATTTCTTTAGCTAGAGTGACGTTAAAGCTGGCTGTCTTGACTAGTGGGTTACCCTTGGTCTAGATCACTACATGGCTCAGCACACTTACTCTCGCTCCCCTGTCTACAATTTCTTTCCTTGTGGTGTCGCCTAGAGTTAAGACCAATAAGACAACATGTGTTTCAGTGCCCTCCCAGAAAGCATTAACATTTAAGGATTTTGACACTGAATGCAGCGTCAAACTCAGTATCTGTGTTTCTGCATCGTGTTCGTTCAAGTTAGTGGCACCCTACCCCATTGGTCCTTCAACCCACTATTTCAGCTCCTGCCACAGCGACCGATGCTGCCTAAGCAAATCTCCTAGGCTTAGCATCACACGGGTCGTTACCAGTGACGTGAGGAGATTGCTAGCTACTTGCCGCGCTCATATCTCTGTACTTCTTGGCCAATGTCCTTGGCTGATTCACTGGCCTATAAGCATTAGGCTTTGTTTATGCGCGGCACTGTTTGTGGTGCCACCGCATCTCTCAATTTTGGTGGTGGAGGTGACACCAACGTGCTTATTCTTGAGAGATCATCGATCTTGTCCTCCAATATAGGCTCAATGTCTTTTAGATATTCTTCCTAGGCTTCTTTCACCCACTCCTTCACCTTTTCGATGGCTTCAAGTTGGCGCTTTGGGTTGTCAACCATCGCACTTCCTTTCTCAGTCGTCCTTGGGGCCAATGTTTCTACTTCTGTATCCGTCACTTTGTTTCCCGCAAGCAGCATTGTGGAACTCTGTGATTTCAGCGTGACCTTTGCGTCTAGTTTCTTCCTCCTTCTCCTACAGCTTCTCTTTCCAATTGAGGTTGCATCTAACTTGCTAGGCCCTAGCAATGATATGCCAGCCTGCTTTGTTTGTGCGCGGGTCATGACATGCAATGGGATAGGCATGGCCTCCTCATCGAGTGACCCGACACCAAATAACCATAATGGGACTGAGGGCTCGTTCATCAAGTTAGAGGAGGACTTTCATCTGGGGCAATCAACAAAGAGGTGCATGATTCCGCATTCATTGCATATCTGGTTGGCCTTGTCTCAATTTGTTTGCTCCCATTCAGGGCAACGCGAAAGGATATATTGTGGGTGACTACAAGTCCACAGCATGTGATTGGTTCTTGGGTCTAGCCTCCTAAGCCTCTACCTCTCCCTCTGCCTAACGCCATCACTAGTACTAGTTGGTATTCCACAAGGGCTGCATCCCTCTTTGTCATATGAGAGTAAGGGTGTTCGTAAGGCTCTTCGTCGTTTGGCTCTTCCACATAGTGGATTGGAGTGTAACTTGGTGGATAGGTCACATAGGGTCCAAGTGGTCTAGTTATGCCCATAGGATTTATCTCCATCCTAGTAATGGCTAGCTTGGCATCATTGGGTACTCGGAGAGCCAATGGGGTTTCCCTTCCAAAGAAGTTTGGTGGCCTATTCGCTAGGTATGGTTGATTATATGGTTGTGAGTACAAGAGTCTCCTCCTCAGCAGTCTACAATGCATGGCATTGTGGCTAAACGTATCACAATTGACACAAGCTTGAGACTGAGGATCCTAATACTCAACTGGCATGTGGTTTTTGCCACAATATACACATTGGACGTGAGGGCTCCATCCTCATCTCCGCTAGCTCTTAGCTTGAATCAGTGCCCTTGCCTTTATCTTGAGTACTCGGGCCTAATCTTTCACTTGCCATTGAAGCTCTCTCGGGATTCCAAGAGGTAGTCTCTTCTCGATTCAAGCTCCTGGAATTTCTCTCACCTTAACTTCGTCATCCTCTCTAATGGCCTCTTTAAAGACTCTCATCAGCACGTCTCGTTGTAAGCTCGAGTTGCCAGCCAAGGCCTTGTAGAGTTCTGCTTCATACTCCATTAATGAATATTGATGACACTACTCTCTCGGTTGATCACTTACCAATAGGAATTCTCTTGAAGAGACTCCTCACATGGGTTATGTAATCCCAGATATCCTCCTTATCCCTTTACTTGACATTCATCAATTGTACACTAGCAAGTTGTCAGAGTATCCAGGCTCAGAGAATCTCTTAATGAAGAGACTCTTGAGGTTGTTAAAGTCAGTTTGCTCGGCAACGTCTAGACTCGTGTACCAAGTTCTACCCTTATCTCCTAAGCACACACCAAAAGCTTGTAAGCACAAAGTAAGATCGATGAGACCATTGGCCTCGTAGCCTTTCTCAAGCTGCTCTATGACCTCTACCTCTACCAGTAGAGTAAAACACATGTTCAAACTTATTTTTGCTTTGAGAATATTCTTCTTCTCAAGCATTAGTATAGAAATCAAGTTTGCAAAATCAAGGATATCATCCCTCATATTCACAGATGACTTGAAGCTCATGTATTCATTTCCAAGTCCATCTAACCATGCATGCACAAAATCATTATCATCAACTACCACATCAATAGATCCAAGAGCTTCCACAATACTCTTGATCTTCATAAGCCATGATCATTAATGGATGGGTTCCATCTTTTCACTTGGTTCAACTCTGACTTTGAGCTACAACTTTCTGGCCTTTGTATTTACTTCAAACAACCTTAGCAAGTTCTTCCATGCAATAGTAGAGGTCTCAGATTCATGCAAATATTCCATTATGCTCTCTGTGACACTGACAGACAGTAATACATGACTTTACTCTGTGTTTGCTCCCAATCTTTCTTTGTCTTTAATTGTTATGCATTAGCATTTTGTGCAAGAACTTTAGGTGCTACTGCCATATCTCCTTCAATGTAATTCCAAACACCTCTA